>NC_025686.1:26841266-26952259 GCF_000633955.1 Camelina sativa | reverse complement strand
TTTTTTTTTTTTTTTTTTTTTTAATTTGGTATTTTGCTTCTTATTTTGGCAATATATTGATGTTAAATTATTGATTTATTGACAATTCTATCCTCTGTTTGTAAACTAATGGCAAGTGGATCGGAGATTTGTTTCTCATTTGGCAAGGGGTGGTATAGTCATTATTACACACGAGCTGATTTGATACTTTCTGTATTATTTTTTTTAGTAATTACTAATTGGATTTGTCTTTACTCTTTCTTTTTAGTAATTGGATTGTTTTTGACTACGACAGTAAATTCAAACTGATTTTTTCTTTAATAAAAGTATAAAACAGACAAATTTTAATTAAGAGATTAAAAACACTATCTGGATAAAAACGTGTAGATTAAAAACCAAATGAAAATCAAACTATATCCACTCTGTCTGACTCATTTTTTTAATATATTTAAATTTTCAAAAAAAAAAAATTTTGGAGTCTTTGACCAAAAGAAAAGAAAATAAATAGTTGTCACAACAATTGTGACAAAAAAAAAATAATTAATGTCACAACAATAACCAAAGATTTGTTCTAATTAAATTTAATTTTTTTTTTAAAACAATAACCAAAGCTTTGTAGCTAAAATAGCCTACTGGGCCGAAAACTCAAAAGCCCATACCAAACACCCCAACACCAGCTTAAGATATTCACGTTGTTCGAAATATTTTCCCCCAAAAGAAATTAGTATTCAATTAAACCTAATGTATTTCCACGTGGACACCAACGATTGGTTCACCAGACCATTAGCTTTCACATCACACGAGAAGCTTCGTTACTAAACTAAAACCAAAAAACTCCAGCTCCTTCCCCACTCTCTCTCTCTCTCTCTCTCTCTTTCCCTCTCCAAATTTTTGCGTTTTAATCTCTCTCTCTCTCTCTCTCTCTCTCTCTCTCTCTTTCTAGAGCTCGAAGTTATGGCGGATTGGGGACCAGTGTTGATCGCCGTGATACTCTTCGTAGTTCTATCGCCGGGATTACTTTTCCAGATTCCGGCGGGAGGTCGAGTTGTCGAATTCGGGAATATGCAGACCAGTGGCGCCTCCATTCTTGTTCACGCCATCATCTTCTTTGGTCTCATCACTATCTTCACCATCGCCATTAACGTCCACATCTATTCCGGTTAAACCGTGTACCCAGACCTAAACCGGTTCTGTTTGGCTTTTTTTTATTTGATTGTATGATCTGGATTTGTTTGTAACATTCTTGGATTTGTGAATATAATCAAAAATTTCTTATGGTATACAAATCCACCATTATTTTTATGGTATCAATTTGTGTGGAGTTTGTTTGTGATCTGGTTTAGTTTTTAAGTCCTACTTGACTTGACACAATAATAATTACTAAAATTAAGCTGATAAGGCTTAGTAAAACGACGACGTTTGTTCACCTAATTGGGCTTATAGCATTGATCCGTTAAGAAGCCCAATTTGTATCACGTTCAATTTCAGGTGAATCATTCGACGACCACTCTCTCTCTCTCTTTTTGCAAATCCTTGAAGAAATCCAAAATCAATAGCAATGGCGACTTCAATAGCTCGACTTTCTCGGAGAGGAGGAGTAGCTTCTAACCTGATCCGTCGTTGCTTCGCTGCGGAAGCGGCGTTGGAGAAGAAGACGGAGGTGCCTAAGCCGCAATTGACGGTGTCGCCGTCGCCGGATCGGGTGAAATGGGACTACAGAGGCCAACGACAGATCATTCCTTTGGGACAGTGGCTTCCAAAGGTAGCCGTTGATGCTTACGTGGCGCCAAACGTTGTGTTGGCCGGTCAGGTCACACTCTGGGACGGCTCTTCTGTTTGGAACGGTGCCGTTTTGCGCGGCGATCTCAACAAAATCACCGTCGGGTTTTGCTCGAATGTTCAAGAACGGTGTGTTGTTCATGCCGCGTGGTCCTCCCCCACAGGTCATGGCTCTCTTCTCTCCATTTTTCGAAATTTGTGTTCTGAGTATATGAATCAGAGACAATGTTGATTGGGATTTAGGGTTTTCTTATCCAGTTATCAAATGCTTTATAAAAGGGTGTCAAAAACATAGACGAGTATGTATGTAAATGCGTAGTTCTTTAGGTGATTAGTGCTACAGGAATCAAGAAACTGGACTGATGGTTAAGCTTAATAACGTGGGTTGAATAGATTAGGTTTCCTAGCAAAAAAAATTATTGAAAACAATGTCTCAGTGTGGTTCTCTAGTTACTCGTGACTGGAAATGGGGGTTTGTGATGATGATGTGAGCTTGTTTTTGATTTTATGATGATTAAGCCTGTGAGCTTCTGTTTGCTCCCAAGGTTGAAGCGAGGGTTCATGTCAAAGTTTTAAATAGAGAGACCATCCTTGTTTGACTAGGCTCTGCAGAATTCTCTATGAGGATACGCACAATATCTATTCAATTATGTTTCTGCTCACATTGATGAAACTACTTGTATATCTTGGTTTTGCTTTACAAATTGCACTGAATATTTACTCTTTTCTGTAGTTCTTACTTGTGATTTGATAAATTACAAATTTTGATTCTAGGGTTACTGTGTCTACTTTAAAATTTTCAGGATTACCAGCAGCGACAATTATCGACAGGTACGTGACAGTGGGTGCATACAGTCTTCTGAGATCATGTACCATCGAACCAGAGTGCATCATTGGGCAACACTCAATACTGATGGAAGGATCTCTGGTCGAGACTCGGTCAATTCTGGAAGCGGGATCAGTTGTGCCGCCAGGAAGAAGGATCCCGTCAGGTGAACTATGGGGAGGCAATCCAGCAAGATTCATAAGAACCTTAACCAACGAAGAAACCCTAGAGATCCCAAAACTTGCTGTGGCCATCAACCATTTAAGCGGAGATTACTTCTCTGAGTTCTTACCTTACTCAACTGTCTACTTAGAGGTAGAGAAGTTCAAGAAGTCCCTTGGAATCGCCGTTTAGAAGCTTCTGTCGTCTTTTTCGGGTTTCACTTTCGTGTGCTTATCTATCATATCATGAGGTCTCTCTCTCTGCATATTGCAATAAGTAGCTGAAGAACATCAAAACAAGTCCGGCTCTCTTTTCTTTTTGGCTATCAAATGTTTGTTTGTCTTCTCGTTTGTTTTGGGTTCTTTGTAAAATTCCATTTACAACTGATTTTGGCTGGATATTGTCTGAATGATAATGGCGACCACTTCTGGTTATGTTGTATGTGAGCAAAGCAAAGATTTGCTGAGATGCATAACTAATTATATAAACAACACAAATAAATGAACTAAATTGTTTTTAGTTATTTGGGTTAGATCATTGAAAGGAACACTTGAAACGTTTTGACATTCAGTTTGACAGAATAAAGAACTTAGGGTCAAACTTATGTGATAGAGTTTTTACTCAACATGAGTTACTTTTTGAAAAAACCATTTAACATTCTTCTTCCGTTGCCTATAGGGTTATAAACATATAACTCTTCTCTAATTAATTACGTAAATTAACACCTGTTTGTTCTCACTCTATATAAATTATAACATTCTCAACATAACCAAATCATCCAAGCATCAAAGTGAAAAGAAGCAAGAACAATAAAAGAAAGAAAGATATAAGATTTGATTAGAGAGATGGAAAGCAAAGCAAGAGTTATGGCCTCCTTAGTCCTAGTTGTAGTCGTATGTGCCTTGGTTTTGATCACTCCAGGAGTAGTAGCTCATGATCAGAAACCGCCGCAACCAAAATCTCCACCGAGTTCTCCTATCGATTTAGAGAAATGTTGGTCATCTCTCTTCAACGTCAATGGATGCGTCCTCGAGCTAATCAAATCAGTTTTCAGTGGCAAATTTGGAAATTTTGGAGTTGCGTGTTGCAAGGCATATTCGGCAATTGATGCCAACTGTTGGCCTCATATGTTTCCATTGAACCCGTTCTTCCCACCTCTTCTTAAAGACAATTGTGCACGTATCATTCCCAATTTGCCCGCACACAAGTGAAATCGATAAGAAAGTGGACCATCATTAGCTTAAAAATTAATATTTGTATTCATGTTCTAAGTCTTATTATGTCATGTCAACCCCAATACTCAAAATACTTTTTTTATATATAGAATCTATTGATTGAGCTAGCTTTTACTTGGACAACTAAACTCTATCTTGAACTTACGAACTTCGATTTCCATAATAAAAATAAAGTAAACCTAACAAAGTGAAAATTATACTTTGCAGCATTGAAGTTGATAATCAACTTACATGTGATGGGGGGGAGTTTGTGAAGTTAATTAGAGAGGCAAATTCATACGAATTTACGTTTGAATTAATCTGCAGTTGTAATTGTATCTAGTAGTATCACTTTAGAGACAGTAATAAAATTAGGTGTTTTTTGGTAATATCGACATTTTCATTAGTTACCATGGAAAAGATTTTTTTTTTCGCATTGTTTCCTTACCTTACGATCGACGTAAAATCAGATAACTTATAAGAATTTCACTTTTAAATTGGTCTAGCTAACTTAGCCTTTATATACCTATCATATTTTATCCAGCACATAAACTTGGACCTCCTTTAGCTACCTTAACCGGGTTTGGAACTAAACTCCTAAACCAGGAAGAGGTTACTTAAAGTGTGTGATAGAATAAATCTATAGAGTAACTGATTCATACATATCTAATTTTAGTCAGTAATTAGTGATTTAGTTCTCACGTTTCAAAACTGAAACAAGAACACACATTATACTACATGTTAGTCAATTTAACTCAACTTTACTTTTATCAGTTTAATTCATTAAATCCAAACATGAGTTACATCTTGAAACGCGAATTATATTAATAGTGATTCGTAACTCTTCTATTTATTTTGATAACAAACTTGTTTCAAGAACCTATAAATTCTAAGTTTTTTCGTGAATCCAAATCCATCCAAGCATCTAAAAGTCTAAAGCAAACCAAAACAAAACTAGAAAAGAGAAAATAAGTCTAAAAAAGATTAATTTATAAGAAAATGGGAAGCAAAACCATTGTGTCAATGATCTTGGTTGTATGCCTTTGTGCTGCTTTTTTTGTCGCTCAAGGAGTAGCTCAAGTGCAACTGCCTTCATTGACTCCCGGGCTTTTCCCTCCCGGTTCACCTATTGATCTGGTAAAATGTTGGTCGTCTCTTTTTAACGTTCAAGGATGTGTGCTCGAGATCTCCAAATCTATTTTCTCTGGCAAGTTTGAAAACGTTGAAGGTGCATGTTGCAAAGCATTTTCGAGTTTGGACGCAAATTGTTGGCCTCACATGTTTCCGTTGAATCCGTTCTTCCCACCTCTCCTCAAAGACAACTGTGCACGCATCAACTCCAGCTCACCCACACACAATTGAAAGCAAGAATGGTTCTTAGTCTCTACGCTTATAGTTTAGCCGTTGGCCTCGGAGTCTAATAAGCTTAAATGTTATTTTATATTGCCGGCGAAGTGTGAGCTCATTAAGAGAGCTCTCTAATTAATTTATATGTTTTTCTCAATAAAGTATTCGAAATTTTTCTTATTTATAACTCTTACTAGTATTAGACCCGTACGAACAAAGTAGTTTTTAGAAGATCAAAGGTTTAAAAAATAAACGTGAAATAGACATAGATAATTAGTGTTATATTCTTTTCCTTCTCACTTCTCAGTTTATATTGTTGTTTTCTTGACATATAGTTCAAAAATGCTGTGATTTTTGAGCCAAGTAAAGCATATCTGTAACAATGAATTATTAAAATAAAAAATAAAAATACTTAAATACAATTTTAGAAGAAAAAACTATTTTATTATATATAAAAATGAAATATTTGTCTCGACACATGGATCAATTTCTTCAAAAAAGTTTCTTTTGTTTTTCTATTCAGCTTTGTTATAAAACCAATCCCGCTTTTGCACAAAAAAAAAAAACCAATCCCGCTAAGACTTGTGACTAACTGATCGGTTTTTTCCAGCAACATTCAATAGTCAATAGTCAATACTAACGTTTGGAAGACCTTTTCTTAATTTTGTTTCCTTGTCTTTTCATATTTTGCCGTTATTGTGCTGGTTTTGCTACACGTTACCCAGAAAATTATTTTTCCATCCATACCGTAACGTAACTAATAATCACCCACCTGCAAGAAATATAAAAAAAGTTGGATGGGTGAGATGAAAGATAGATTATAGCTAAAAATGACAAATAGAGTATATGAAAGTCAAAGCTCTACCTTTTAGTTGTTACAAAAATACTGAATGAATACAATGTAATGCAAATCTCAATCATGTAAGTTACTAATTTAATTACAAAAGTAGAAATATAAGTTATCACGTGGACTCTATTGATCATTGAAAATCCAGATATTAAATCTTCATAAGTCACATAGTTGTCTTACGAAAACATATCAGTTTCGAAATAGAAAAACTACATACACTAATATCATATATCTCTTTCACTCAGAAAATCTTCTACATGATCACATATTCAAGGCTGACTCTATTGCTAAAAATAGCCTCGAGGTGTTTGTAAACGCTACTCCACTGTAGTTTCTAAAAAAATCTCGTTATGACCAAAAAAGATCAAATATTCAAGTAAGCATCTGAATAACAAAAGGTTGAGATTAGAAGTAGATAGTACTCTTACTTTCATCATGTTCACCAACCCTCGTTGGTTTTCATTCATGTTCCGTGATGCATCTTGGTAGTTTAGGAAACAAATATCCAAAACACATGATTTGTTAGCTTGAATTATATCTCCCTGTCAAAACGAAATCAAACAATGCTTAGATTTTTCTACTTGAAATAAGATCTAAATCAAAGGAAAAATAATGTGCTTCTAAACTACACAAGTATATGTTAACACACAAATATCATATTTTTAGTACCAGATTTCAAAGATCTACGAACCAGAAAATTATTATCAGTAGATAACCATGTGATATGACAACCGGGAACAACATCTTCAACCTGAGCATGTACAACCAGAGAGAGAATCAATATGCCATAAAGAGAGAAGAAAATGAATTTGAATAAAGAGTACTCATAAACCTAGATCGGCTTATTTGCTAACTTTGGCAAATATGAAAAACACGAAAATAAAACGGCGAAGAAGAGATGAAAACATAGAAGAAGCGATTTGATGGGAGTTATATAGGAGATGAATCGGTTTAAAATCGTTACATGTTTAATCTTGAACGTGGTGGTAGTGGTGTGAGCAAATATAGGAGTTTATTGTTTTTGCAGTTTTTTTTTTTAAATATAGATTTTAAAAAGTAGACCTAATTTTCCGTTACAATCACATCGTAATATTTTTTTATTCCGGCGGCAGAACGACGTTAACACCCACGTTGGTTTCGGATTCGCCTGACCTGCGGTATCATTTTTACCGTCGTGCTGTAAAAGGTAAAACAGAGAATGAGAGATCGAAGAAGAGTAACAGAGAAGAAAAGAAAATATGGGCCTTATAAATTACGAAGCCCAGTGTTATTATGTTCATAATCAGTTTGTTATTTTTTTAACATAATCAATTTTTTTTTCTCACGATCTCAATATCAATATCACTTTACAATTGTATTTTAATTAATGAAAATATAAAATAGAAATCTTATGTGGCATAATTTCATTGGCTAGGTGACTTGTGCTTTATAAGATAAAGGATGAGTATGACCTGATCACAAATTGATTAGTATAACCAACTTGGGAAAAATGGGGAAAACATTGAGAATTGTTTATCCAATTACTGAGTAACTACGTTTAATTCAAGAGTTTAATTTGTTAAAAATTATATATCAAGAGTTTAATTTGTAACTACGTTTTAAAAAAGTAGGTCAAATTTGAAGAAAGTAATGTTAAAAATTCAACCAGAGATCAGTCAAAGATGATGAAGGATTTTTACTAGTCAAGTAAATGATGAGGTTAAAAATAGAAGTAAAGAATTTGTTTTGACCAAAAAAATTGCTATGACACAATAATCGGCCATGTAACAATGCAGGTAATTCCCCTAATATAAAAAGGAGAGTCCGAGCTCTCTAGATCATCACATACAATCTAAATAATTTGTTAACAAGTGACAACAACAACAAAAATTATTGTGAAATAAAAAAGAAAAAATGACTCACAAGCTTGTCTTCTTAGTCGCACTCATTGCACTTTGTATGCATTTTCTCTTCCCTTTTCTTTTATTACTTTTGAATTTTACTTTCTAGTAACCAAAAGTAATCAACCCTCTCGCATCATCATTTTTGTTTTTTGTTCACACTCAACGTCGTTGTAAGATCATCATTGTAATGTGTTGAGAGTTATGGTCATTTAAATTTGGTTTCGTTACTGAATTTGTTGTGTTTTCTTTGTTTTGGAAAGGTTTTGCTTTACGTGATGCAAGAGAGATGCCTAATAAGGCAACGCTGCCGTCGGAACCTGGTTATCCCCCGCCTGGTCATGGGCGTCCTTCGCAGCCTGGTCATGAGGAGCCGTCGCTACCACCAATACAGGATGATAAGACAGAGATACACAAGGGGAACCGGCCGTCGCCTCCACCACAAATGATGTAAAAGAATTGACAAAAGTAAAACTGATTCGTCAAAATGTCTTCCAGGAAATTATCTATATCACTTGAAATAAAAAGAGTTACGTAGTTAAACTTATCAATCTCTTAATAACATAAAAAAAAACAAACAGACACCTTAACTAAGAAGTATACGAGACAATAAGATATACTGAACTATAAACGTGAAGACATCTTCTGATGCTCACTTCTTTCTTTTCTTCTCCATCCTCTACGAATAAGCTGCGTCCGATTTCACTGTTGCAGAATATACCACCAAATGGTAACTCCGGGAAATTCTCCAAAAACGGTGAGCAGTCTGCATTTTGACGACCAAAGAAGGAGTCACCGCGTCTGCTACCAACGAAAACAAAACCTCCAACGACTTCTGGCTTATTCGGCTTAGACTTGAGATTTCTAAGCTGAGAAGAAACAGCATTTAGTGATGCTTCAGCCACTTTGAGATCAGGGAGGTATACTTGGAAATAGTCACCGGTTCTGATTTCAGCACCATTGACTAAAAGATCCTGCTCGTCAGCTCTGAGTAAACAAAAAAAAAAAAAAAACTTACATGGGTCAAATTAACTGATTCATGTTATGAAACTTGTGAATCTTATTACCCAGTCACTTGATGAAATACAAGTGAGGCCATGATCTTTGGCTTCTCCTCCAAACCAATTGAATATTTCCTTCGTTTTAGTACTCCGAGATATGGATCATTCTCCCATAGCTGGTTTCCTAACTGTAATTTCAAGTCAGTTTAGTAACCAAATTTTAGAATAAATAAGAGATTGGATTCAGATGCTTACAAAATCATTTATGTCATCTAAAATTTGATCGCCATTGAGAACTTCTGCTTCTCCTCCTCTTTTGGCAGTCAGAAGAGTAGAAGGACATCTAGGGCGGCGACTAACACGGACATTAGCCGCCTTGTACCTCAGATCAACTGATGACATTGCTCTTGATATTGCAGTGTCAAAGTGAATTTTTCCAGCCTCTGCTTCATTTAGTTTAACAAATTCATAAAGACTTAGGTAAAATGAAAAGACCAAATTTCAGTCGGAAACACATAACAAGCACAGCTTGAAAGAAAGATGCAGAAACTTACGAGCGGGTCTGTGTCTATCTCTAGCAAAGATTAAACCTGCGAGAACTCTGCTATCATCTTTGTGCAACTGAACATTTCTTCGTTCATTACCACATTTATGTAGAAACTCGCCAATTTGATCACCCACTATAATAGTTTCTGCAGGCATGGCATAATCTGCAATGCAAACAAGTTTTCAAGCAGAGCAATAACTATATATTACCATTTTCAGAGTTCTAGCCAGAGCAAAAGAAGTGAAGAAAGTAGGTAGGTAACCAACCAACACAAAAGAATGAAATGTTTCAAGAAATAGTTAGTTTGGCTTTTAATAGATTACACTTGTCATGAAGTAACATTGAAATGATGTAACATAGCAGTATTCATACAGTTGCACAAAAGATATACACACATACCCAGTTTATGAAGAATAGGTTCTGTGGCATGAGTATCCTCCTACAAATTCACCAAAGCAGCATGAAACCACCAAAAAAAAATAGCCATGAAACTGAATAAAATCCACAAGTATAACAGAAAAAGGAAGCTAGAAAAGTATAGTTCACCCCAAAGAGTATAAGACAGGCTGGTGCAGCATGACCTGAAACCACGGATACATAATTTCTGATACCCATCACAAACTTGTCTCCTATATCCGCTTCAGATTCCTGTAAAAAAATATCAACAATCGCAGTCTACCTATTAACATGTCCACTAAACAAGATGTTCGATTAATTGTAATTTTTGTTACATATGTGAAACTATGACTTCCTATATTTGTTCATATAAGCAAATGAAGCAAATTCATTGGAGACCATAATAAATTAGCCAGAGAACACAAGCTCTATGAAGAAAATCAGAGTTGAGAAAACCAACAGAAAGCTATACTGTTTAGAACATTTAAAAAAACATTACCCCTTTTGCTTGAATTACAGGAATAACGTCGACTTTGATTCCTGGTAAGTATCCAATCGTCAACAGTATAGCGAAATTTGCAACAACGGACAAGCCATCATCAGTTGTGACATGATGTTTGACCTGTAAACGTGATAGAAGAAGGTAAACATAAGCCAAAAAATTTTAGAAAACAAAAACCACACAAAACAAAATGATAAGAAAACAATAAAAAACCTCTCCAGGATTGTCATTGCATGCTTCTTTTCCTAAGATTCCAGCAACAACAGATACAATAATAGGAACCCTTGATCCCACTCTTTCAGTTATCTACACCATGTGCATTATGAACAGCATTACAACGAGTGAAAAGAAATCAAAATTACTCTTTTGAAATGATAAAACAGAGGTGGAATGGGGAAGAAGGGAAACAAACAAACCAGTGTCAAAGTTTCTTCCATGTTCCCACATGTAATGTTTGCGATCACAAAATCTGGTCTAATTGGCTTAGACAAAACCTTATCAAGTACTTCTTCTCCAGCTCTCTACATACCAAATCAAAACCGTGTCATTCTTTGTTATCTATAAGTAAGAAATGTCACCTTCTCAGCTTGCTAACAAAGTAACAATCTTTTTCAATTTATCACATTACACTTTCCTAAGATTCCAATTAAAACTTTGTGAAGCCTTACCAATAGCTCTAAGACCAAACCATGAAAAAGTTTGAATTTTTACAATCAAAAGAAACTTACAGTTTGATTAGGATTACGTGAGAAAGCAGAGACCATTTTGGGGCGAGAGAGGATTCTATTGCAGACGTTGTTCCAGGATCGGTTGACACAGGAAGCGAAAGCAAACGATTTCGCCGGCAACCTCAAGAGAATGTTATGAAGAAGGTCATCGTTCATGGAGGCGATTAGAACCATATCAGCCATATCTATCTTCTTCTTCGATTTCTCACTCGTTCCCTTTATCATCTTCTTCTTCGTTGAGACAACACTTCCGCCATGGGATACAAAGTTTTCTTCCTCCGGCGAGTTTATTTGGGCTTTTTGTTTGTTATAATAAAAGTCCATTGGGCTTTAATAAAAAGGCCCAATGTTTCAAAACGAATAATGTACGGAAAATATGAATTTGTAATCGGAAGTTATTCGGACATTGATCATTTGACAAAACAAAACAAAAGAAGAAACCCACAAAACTTGAGATAAGAAATCTTATCTTTAAATGTGTCACACACTGTACTAGTTTTGGATACAGACACAAAGTATCTTTTTTTTGTTCATTATCTTTTTTTTTTTTTAAATGTGTCCCTGAAAATCAGAAGAATCTTTTCCAGTCTCTCAACATTTGTTTGATTGTTTCATTGATATGTGTTACTGTAATTTATTTCTTTCTTATAAATGTGTATTTGATTATTTCTGAAAAGTGTTATGATGAAATAAAGCGACTCGTTTAGGAGTACATGTTGGATGGTAGTATTTCATTGTATAAGTCTCCGCTGACCTAAGTTATGCTGTCACAAACAACACAAAATTAAAGATCACGTGTAAAAATATATGCTACGCTAATCTTTAGTTTAATGTCATCACCTACCTTCACCAATATATGGTAAACTAAATTGTTTGAGATTCTTCGTTTATGACATGGGAAAGTAAATTTTGAGTTTGGTTACGTACAGAACTCCAACATACATTCTCATTAATGTTTTGAGCAAATTTTTCTATTTTATGGATTAGCTAAGTTGGTTTGATCACTTGTATTTTATATTGACGACACCATTAGAGATTTTTACTTCTCTTACTGAAATATATATATATATATATATACACACAGAGGACTTTGAAAATAGTGTTGTTCTGTTTTTCATCTCAACACAAAAGTTTGCCCTTCCTTTCTTTCGTACTTAGTGAGTAGCTTTGCAAAAGTTTGAACTTTTAATGTTTCGACGACATAATGTATAAAAGTTTTTTTATCGACATGTGGTTGCCATATCGTAATTAGAACCTAAGAGGTATAACAACAAACTAACATTTTAGGCCAAGAAACATTTCTTTATCGCATTAGAGAATTAGAACTTAAGCGGATCATATTAAACACATGTTGCGCAAATTCAAATCACCATGTGATTCTACAGTTTTCAATACAGTAAAAACAAACATTTTTCAATTTCTTTTTTTTTTTTTTTAAATTTCACCCATATCTACAGTTCTATATATAGTAAAGAAAACCAATCCATATGTATATATAGTGATTATCTCATTCATGCTACTTGAAAGGCAAAATGGTAAATTGTATGGTAAAAAGTGTCTGGTAGACAGTTAAAAATGGATGTAACGCCAAGCCAACAACTTACTCCGTTAACTTCGAGGTGGGCACGACAAGGGCCAACAAAAACGACCGTTACGTCATTATTATATATGACGTGTCGTCGTCGGCTCTTGGATTCGTTTGCCTCTCTGTTACAAAAGCATTTAAAGTTTTTACCAGATCCATCATCATTTACATCACTCTCTGCCATTAAAAGGAGACAAACCAAAATTGATATTTGTACCAGCAGAAACGACTTTATATGTATTTTCTTTCATTATCTAACCGGAATATGTTTTAGAAAAAAGAAGAGTATATCCCGGTTCTACTCGTACCAATTTACCAATTGTGTCTGTTGTTTTCGGTTTGACTTGGTCTTTTCCATTACCGAATTATATAAGTAGATAATCTAAATAGTATTAGCACTTGCGTAATAATTTATTCTCTGTACAATTTCACGTGAGTTCTGTTCTGTAATTTATAGTGTAACTGGATTATAGAAGATAATAAATTCATTAAGATGTAGAGAAAAAACAAGAAAAAGGAAAAAAACGAATGTAATTAAGTCTTAAGACTTAAGAGATACTCTTTTATTATATACTGTATGTAAATGTAAGTCGAGAAAAAGAGAAGAATCCAAGTCGGCAAAGTCCATGTGTAAGCCTCGGGAATACAAATACTTGTCCCACAGTGCGATCCAAAGTTCCTGCTCCACACGTGTGAAGTCCTACTCAGCGCCACGTCAGTATTCATTGCATGGGGAATTTTTTGAGGTGATGATCTCTTATTATTATGATCTGATAAATGGATGATTTATCATTCGATTGCTTGGAGAAGTCACTCGAGGTTACACTGTCAAAATTTTGAGGATGTAATTATTAAAGTTTTTATCTACCACTAGCTAGTGTGTCTCACTCAATTTGGAGATGACCCAAAACTTTAAAAACCAAACTTATATAAGTATATCTACTCGGCACCACGTCAGTAGGGGAAAATGTTGAGGTGATGATATGATCTGATAAAATGGTAATTATCATTCGATTGCTTGGAGAAGTCACTCGAGGTTACACTGTCAAAATTTGTGGATGTAATTTTTAGAGAAAAACAAAAATTATTAGAGTTTTATCTACCACTAGCTAGTATGTCTCACTCATTTTGGAGATGACGACCAAACTTTTAGAACTAAACTTATATAAATATATCAAAACTTTCTTTTACTGGACTAGATTCAAGTTTCGAATTTTTGAGAACCACGTAAATTAATCGCACTTGGTTCATCCAAAATATACATTTGATTAACTTTGACCCCAGAAAGAATAGAAAAACGAAGACTCAATGATAATCAATGAACTCGTCGTTTACTTCTATACTATCTCCAACAGTTTTTCCTATTTTTTCTCTATAATAAAAAAATTTTATAATAAAAATAAGTTTTACTCCAATTTATCTCTATTTTCATTTCTAAAATAGATATTGTTATTTTTTCTTTTATCTATAGAGGAATCTTTGTAAAAAAAATAGAGGTAAGAATGTAGATAGATGGGAATAAAACTCACCTATGTAATAGTCTCTATTATAAAGACAAAAATATAAAACCATTGGAAATACTCTTATATAACGGAAATTTACTTAAATTGCTAATTTCAACACGCATTAAATATTATTTTCAAATACAATCAAGAAAATTCATATGTTTCAAAATAGCTAACTTTCATGCATGTAGAATTAAATTTGATAGAAACATATATCCATAGACTAGTTCTCTCGGTTCGAAATCTTGTTAAGAGAAAATTAACCATATGTTCAAACTTAAAAGCAATATTTGATAGGTATACGTATATATGTTGTACAATAATAAAAAGCAGTATTCGTGTGTATATATATGTAATAAAAGTATACACTATATATGCATTAAAAGATGTGCTTTTTTATGAATGAGAGGAAAATATGTGAAATTATGTCACCATTGTTCTTCCCTTTTGAGGGTGAATTTTAAAACAGACGCTCGTTGGTACTTTAGGTTTAGCCACAGCAATAGCCCATAGGTATTAGTTGTTATCAAGAATGCCGTGTTCACTTCATCATGAACATCTCATGTTTTAGCAACATGCATTTTATTCCACTAATCAAATTGTATACTATATGATTATTTATTTATATTTTTGAAAAGAGACTAAACAAATGTGCTATAAATTGGAAGAGGTCATGCTATTATTACATTTTTATTTTACATTAGCTAGATGGATCGTAGATGTAACAGTGGTTATCTTATCTTTACTTTTTACTTCCATTGGTTATCTTACTGCTAATCCGTAACAATTAATACGAAGTTATTATTTGCATATTTGTGATTGAAAACTTGCGATGATATTCTAAAATCAAAACTTTTTTTCCTTAATGTTCTTTATATTTTAGACTTACTTTTAAATTTGTGTAAAAATAATAATAATTTTTTAAGGTTTTCTCATTTGCAACGTTCGATTTGACTAGATTTATAAAATGTAAAGTAACATACAGCTATATATATTTATCATACGTAAGTTATAATGAAGATGAAAATACATGATTGGACAATCCACTAACTGTCAATCTCGAGAATTAGAATTGTGCTTTGACAGTTTTAACTATATATAGAGAAACACAAATCGCGTGAGTATTAGCCTATTAGGTTTATTTTTGACTGATAAACAACTAAACGAAATATTAAATAGAAGTACTAAAACAAAAAAAAATCAATTAAATAATATGAGATTCACGTATAAGTCATGTTAAAAAGGGATAAAACAAAATAATTTACATTTCTTTTCAGATCTTGAGGTCCACAGTTCCACCTTCGTAACAACACACCAAGTGGTTCTTTAGAGAGAGAGGGCGTGAGAGAGAGATTTATAAGCCTCTCTTTGGGTGCATTACCATATTTTTTTTGTGAACATAGAAACACTCAAACCTCAAAAACAAATAAAACAAACAAATATGGGAGAGGTTCAAGAAAATCCCAAACTCTTATATCATCTTTTTCAAATCTCCATGATTTTCTTCTGATTAAAAGACTCTAATAATTTTATTTTTGTTTTGTTTTGGGTTTTCATCAGGAAGAGAAGAAACCAGAAGCAGTAGAAGAGAAGAAAATGGAGGAGAAGAAACCAGAAGAGGAGAAAAAAGAAGTAGAAAAAAAGAAAGTGGAGGAGGTAGCTGAGAAAAAAGGAGATGATTCTGAGAAGAAACCTCAAGAAGGAGGAGGAGAACCTAACAAAGATTCCAAAGAAGATTCTCCTCCGCCGGCGCCTGAGGCTCCAGCACCGCCTCCTCCTCCGCAAGAGGTTGTCCTTAAGGTTTACATGCACTGTGAAGGATGTGCTAGAAAAGTCCGCCGTTCCCTCAAAGGCTTCCAAGGTATGTATGTGTAGAAAATACATACTGTATATATGAAAAAATTAATAAATATTCTTAAAAATATATACATATATATGATTTTTGCGTGTATATATATAAATATATCTATTTTATTGCATTCTGAAACATAAAACATTTCGTTTTTTCATAGAATAGTTCGGAAAATCTAAATTTTTAATATTATATTGTAATTTTTCTCTCGACAAATTAAATAAATCATACGTTGATCTTGAATGATGTTGTAGTATTAGTACGAACTTTCCGATTATATACCCAAGTCACTTACTGAAACTATATCTTGTTTGTGTCAACTATAGTTTTTTTAGTTAATTTCGTTCTAAGTATAGTTAATATTCGTTTGATCCTACCAAAAAAAAATAGTTAATATTCGTTTGTGTGTAGGACCACATAAAGTTTGAGTGTATATATGATAGTATATGTAAATAAATAAAAATTACTTTAAATTCTGTTTTCGGTTTTTTATAAGCTAATGATATAACTTATATACAAAAATGGAATTAATTTTGAATTTTTGGTTTATTTTTAATTAGGAGTGGAAGATGTGATGACTGATTGTAAAACGGGGAAAGTGGTGGTGAAAGGTGAGAAAGCTGATCCATTGAAAGTATTAGCCAGGGTTCAGAGGAAGACCCACCGTCAAGTTGAGCTTATATCTCCGATTCCTCCACCGTCTCCGCCCCCGGAGAAGAAAGCAGAGGAGGAGAAACCTAAAGTGGAAGAGAAGAAAGTGGAGGTAACCTTTTTTTGGTCTAAAGGCTTTCAATTTCTTTATTGTAAAAAGCATATATATTTTTGTTTGTTTCATAAATTGGACATACAACTTTTTGGATTATTCATTTGTTCTCTTTATCATTTTTTTTTTTTTGGGTAGGATAAATTAATTTATTTTCAATTAAAAAGGGAATATTCTCTTTTCAGTGATTTCACATGGGAGTGTATTGGTAGGATTTTGTATATTTTAATTTGATGGGTTTCTGATATAAAATAGAATTCTTTATATGAAAAAATATTATGTATGTGGGATTTGGTGTTAAGTTGTCATTTTTATATTAATGTTTCGGCGTAATTTTTGATCAGCCTCCGGTAGTGTTGACGGTGGTACTGAAGGTTCACATGCACTGCGAAGCTTGTGCGACGGAGATAAAAAAACGGATCATGAGAATGAAAGGTTAGATTTAAAATTTCACTTGAGCAAATATATAAATATATATATATATATATCTTTAATTAGAACTAGATTAGAAAAATAAATCTTATATGTCGAAAAAATATTAAATTATAAAAAATTATATTGTTATGATTTTATTTTCTTTTTCTGCGAAGAGCAACTCTTTATACTTTTTAAGGAAATTTACTAATAAAGGTAATCATTAAAATGAAATAAAACTAAAGTTATTTTTGGATTTTAGTCTATTCTTCTCTGTCCAATTTATTATCGGTAGATAAAACGTTTCAATATCTTGCAAAATCATGCACTTCTTTACTTCTTTTCACCAAACTTTATACTATTATCTTTCGTTAGTTGCATCAAAATTTGGTCCATTCAATTTCAAAACAAGATGATATTGCTTCCACTTTAAATCACATACACACGTACGTGTTATCTATTTTTTGTTCATAATTATCTTATTTGCTGACAACATTATACGTAGTGGGGTCAAAATGTATTTGGTCCTTCACTTTGATAGTAAAGTTTCTTATAAAGTTTTGTTTTAAATAAATAACTTTTTAGGAGTGGAATCTGCTGAATCCGACTTGAAGGGTTCTCAAGTGTCTGTGAAAGGAGTGTTTGAACCTCAAAAGCTCGTTGAATACGTTTATAAGCGAACTGGAAAACATGCAGCGATCATGAAAATCGACCCGCCGCCTCCACCGCCACCCGAAGAGGCAGCAGCGGAAGCAGAGAAGAAAGAAGAAGGAAAGGGAGAAAACGGTGGGGGAGAATCCAAAGGCGAAGAAGGGAAGAAGGACGAAAATGCAAAGACGGACGAAGAAAAGAAAGAAGGGGATGGCGGTAAAGAAGAAGGCAAAGCGGCAGAAAACGGTGGAGGCGGTGAAAGTGGGGGTGGCGGTGAGGAGGGAGAAAAAATTGTGGAGGTGAGAAAGATAGAGAATCCTTATTACTACTACTATTACCAACCGCCGCGTGTGGCGGTTCCACCAATGGAAATGCCGCATGCTTATCCGCCTCAATTATTCAGCGACGAGAATCCAAACGCATGTACCGTAATGTAACAAAGAAAAACGCAAATGCTATAAAATGGGTATAATGGGGAATATTTTGAACAATTTTGATGAAGTGGGGTTCGTCGTGGCCTTTGCTGTCTCTCTTAGCATGCATGTGGTTTTCTTCTTAATGTGTTTGTGCAGCTAGCTTTTTTTCTTTAAAGTGTAATTTTACGTTAAGAGCAACTCTGGAATTGTGAGTTATTGTTAATGGCTATAAGCAATAAAATAAATAAATTTACTACCACTAGAAATTCATTTTTACTATAGGTTGCTGCGTAGCTAAATTTTTTTTTTCCTTAAAAAAGCTAGAAAAGCAACCTTAATGAAATGGAAATTTTTGACCAGCACCAAATTTGATACTATCACCTCACCCATTTTATTAAAAGTAGCTAGTATCTTTCACACATTAAATATGATAATCTAAACATTGGTGTAACTCGTGTTTTGAAGTGTTAACTACTAAAAGTTAGGTAAATATAACTCGCATAGTTCCAAGTCACCATTGAACTGCAGTCTTTGTATTGGCAACAACTACACTAAAATCTAAATGCATTAACCAGACTGTTCAGTATATATGGTATCATCAGTAGCATACTTTACACCACTCCAATAATGTGAAGTCAATATAGTTATACATTTGGTTCACTGGACATAAGAATTATTTGGGAACTTGTGGAAGAACAGTAGAATGTTTAATCCCTTACAAAATGGTTGCCTAAATAGCTAAATATTGTAACCTAGATTTGTTATAAGTAACCTAAATAGTGTAACCTAGTATAAACCCCTTTCTACACTTTTCCCCCATAAAAAGTAAAAAAAAACGTTATTAAGAGTTAGGTGAAACACTATTTTCTTGCCGCTGTACAAAATGGTTGGTCCATTTATTGAATGAATTAAAGTTTAAAAAAAAAAAAACGAAAATGCAGCCTTATCTTAGACACATGCAATTGGTGTTTTGTCAATCGTGTTATGATTATTTCATTTTTTGTTTTGTTTGTGGGAATAAAGTTTTTATGATTATTCCTTGTGAATTAATTTCGTGTCCATCATGCCTTGTTATAAAATTTAATGGTGGCACGTAGTATCAATCAGTCATCTAAAATAATTTAATCACGAATCCTATGTTTTTAATTTTTTTCTTTCGTTTTAAGAAAATGCTGCTAAACTACAACAACACTTCAAGAAACAAAGGAAATACAACTTATAAACTTTTTAAAATACAAAATCTAGTAACACTGTAATGTCTGATTTAAAAATGAAAAAATTATAAAGTGAAATTTTGAAATTTCAGTATTAGTTTTTCTGACATACAGTTCTATAAAATCAAGAAACAAAATCGAGTGGCTAACAGTTCGCCGCGCGTAAATGACACGTGCAACCAGGTCGTGACGTCTTGGCATCGTAAGCGGGAAGAACATTCTATTCCCACCGGAACGTAGACTCTAGAAATACACGTGCCTACGGTAGCGCGTGGAGCGTGAAGGTAAAAAGAGAGAAGGAGAGAGAGGCCGTGATGTGACGGTGTTAAACACACGTAGAGCCCACGTGATGGGTCCGTGCCATCTCTGAGGACGTACAGTTTTTTTTTTGGTTGTATGAATGAATGAATGAATGAGAGAGCCCACGTGACCCGCCACCACTTCCCTGTGCTTTCGTACTCAACTTTTGTCGCTTCTTTTTTTTTATTCGTTCGACTCACCGTTTTTTTTTTCTCTTTGTATAATATTTACTCGATTCCTCTTCGAAAAAAAAAAAAATTAAAGAAAAAATAGTACGTTACTCTTTTACTTTTGTTAACTAGCCAGTAGTAAAAAAAAAAAAAAAAAAACTAACCTTCTTTTGTTCATAAAAAGCTATCCATTCTTTTTTGTGTGCAGTCAAGTAAAATATTCTTTCACTTAGAGTTAGAACAAACTTTTATAATAAAAAACGGTAAATAAATTATATACAGAAAAGGAATTGAGTATTCAATGATGACTAAATGCTACAATATCATATGTCGGTAGCTCAAATTCATTTAAGGAAGTTGAAAATGTGGCGGTAACTGTTAAATTATTGGTCAGTGTTTATATAAAAGAAGTAAGAACCAATTCAGAGACAATCAAATCAAAACAAAACGAATTTTCTAATATAGCTCACGAGGTGTTCTCCTTATTGATGGTAATGGTACTTGGTCTAATCTTATGTATTTTATTTGTTTTAGTGAATATAAATTGATTGCTCATATTTTTGTCGTGGCTTATTAATGATCTTTTACAACGTTATCTATTTTAAGTTTTCTTACAAGTTTATTCAAGTTGCATATATATCCTGATAAAGTTTTATGTTAGACAAGAAGAGTCTAGTTTTATTTCTTCTAGGGGAAAAAGAGGAAAT
The DNA here is from genome assembly GCF_000633955.1 of Camelina sativa. Classification (NCBI taxonomy): domain Eukaryota; kingdom Viridiplantae; phylum Streptophyta; class Magnoliopsida; order Brassicales; family Brassicaceae; genus Camelina; species Camelina sativa. The sequence continues at coordinate 26,931,471 of NC_025686.1, read as the reverse complement.
ATGGTGTGGATGGGTTATAGCATTTATTAATTTTGTTGGTCCTTTTTTTCTTTCTGTTCACCTTTGGGACCATACATTCAACAATGTCGAAATCATGTTGACACGCAGAGGCATACCATAGATACATATACGTTACAAGTAACGTTCTTGTTTGCATGTACTCATTACGTATACGTATTAACGTAGACATAAATAATCGTTTTATGTATACGTTACCTAAACAAACAAATGGTCAACCAAACCAAGCATGCTTCGTTTATTTTTCTTTAAGAACACTTGTTGCAATAAATATATAATTTCTTTCTAATAAAGCACTGATATATAGACAATAGCATTCTTAAATGTGTTTATATATATTCAAAATGTTACTCTCTCAATGTTGGCAGTTTAGCCGATTCGAAATTTATGTCTCATATCCAAATAAATATACAGACAAAAAAAGTAAGTTACAATTTTTTTATTTTTGGGTTGTAGAAAAAGAACGATAATAACAACGTTGTTATCATATTGAGACACTTGACCGGTTTTCATTAAACTAGTTTAGGTTTGATTGCGACCGAACCGTATTTGAATCGACCATTTAACCCAATCACTAAAAGTGTTGGGTCCATCAACATCTTTTTGATACACTTACCTGAGTTTCATACAACTCTAAAAACTAGTTAATAGATCCATCCCTATTACCAATAATTTCTTTCAATTATCTTTCGACTTTATATTTTGGCGCCGAGTGGTGCTAAGCAAAATAATATATTCTCCTTTCGTTGTCATGTTATACGTATACTGATTTATCTTCAATTTCTCTTATTTATTTTGATAACGATTACATTATTATATCTTTGATTTCTTGGCATTTTTTTCTCGAATTTGTTTGAAAAAAGCTGTTGATAACGAGCCATTCAACTCACGAATCATAATACTATCGAAATCTAGTTTATAGATTAGGCATTAAGCCAACCTTTAGACCTTGACTTCTAAACGTATATTTTCGAGTTTCAGAGCTAAAATCTTAAATTTTTTAAATAAATTTAAATAAAGACGTATGGAAGCGAAGCGAGCACAATATTTTTGTTGGAGACCACTCACTTTCTAGATTTAAAACACATTAAGAAACACGATTTGTTTCGTATACACTGCTACGGTTTCTTTTCATTTCCTCTACTTTTGTAGTTGTGTTTTTACGTATACAAAAACTTGAAATGAGTTTGATAAATAAAAATGAATAAGATAATTCGAAAGCCTACACCCACAATGAAAGATGTAGGCCCATAATATAGAAAAAATAGAAGATCATGTTGCTCAACTGTTTTGTTAAAAAGTCCACTAGTTAACGAGTTCCATATGTGAATACTATTAAAACACAGCACTTGTGTTGTTGCACAATCATGGAGAAATGTGTAGGTCTTGTGACAGAAGAAAACAAATCATATAAATTCATCTGTCGAAAATGATAACATGATTTCGATTTTTATCATCAAGAATTTTGTTGAGATTTAGACATGAGCCAAAAATCTTTAGAACAATCATTAATATAATACTTTTAAAAGAAAGTAAAACTTTTCTAACAAAAGAAATGTTGATAAGAAAATAATTGAAAGGTCTTTTTAAATCCCATCACTTAGTGGGGTGCAAAAGCAAAGGAGCATAGATGGATGGATGAAGATGACCTATATTTTTGTGTGCTACGATGTAGCATTACATCTATTATAGTGGCTAATTTCGTTATTCTTTTGATTCGTGTCAACTTTCATATTGTTTCTTTTACGTCTAGTGGCACTCTAAATGGCTTCTTTATGTAGATGTAACCTGACTCTGGACGAAAAAAACTAGTGTTAAAAATTAGTTAGGCATCATCAAAACGTTTGGAGTAGATTAATCGAAGAATCATGATCTTTACATTAATATCCCATTTAGGCAAGAAAAGACTTTGACATATTCATTGACCGATTTGATTCATTGGGACCCCTAATATGATTTTGGCTACCTTACCTAGCTAGACCAATAGTATATAAAATCCGAAACGATTGTTTTTTTTTTTCTTTTAATTAGAACAGAAGAAAAAAAACGAATAAAAGACTTTGATGTATATTCAAAAGGAAACTACCGAAAGAACATAACACTGTGTTTTTTTCTCGAACAAGAGTCAGAGTTAAATTCGGCCAAAAAAGAAGAAAAGACTCGACCTTCAAATCAAACAAAACTTATCAATCCCCGATTCTTGTTTTTTCCCATAATGGACAATCGTTGAATATGCGTCACCAAATCATATAAGAAAATCTATTGGCAGGAAACAAAAACCGGAAAACTTTTGCAAAAAGTTTAAACTGATCACAATGGGTGATGAATGATAATTGAGGTGAGAATGAGATGTTTATCTACTATTAAGTTGTTAGTGTCTGTAAAACATAGATCACCAAATAGCAATATTGCTATTATCTGTACAATAGTATTTTTCAACGATTTACGCCATATCAAGATCACCAAATGACTCATAACAATCTGCCATATATAAAACCTTTGTTTTGTCCTCTAAAACATACAAATTCATTTAAATTTTTTTACACATCTAATCTACTTGTTTGAAAAGAAAAAAAGAACTACTTAATTTCTATAGATTTATCTTAAAGAGAGCAGAACTGGAATCAGGGAAGTATAATACCCGCCGGATTCAATTAATTACCAAATTGAAATACCCGGTTTAGTTGAACCAGGAAGTAATTCCTAAGCAGAGATATAAATGAAGTCAAGTCACCAAAAGCTCTCACTGTTTTCAAGGGGATAGAACAACAACTGGATTTAAGCTTGAGGATGATTTGATTCTTTCAAAGAGTAACCGAGCATCGGTTAACGAACATCCCTGATTCATTTCAATTGCTACCGGATATTGCGACGATCTGTTCATTTCTACCACCATTATTCCCTGCAGTAACATAAAAATGAACAATTTGTAAAAACATGTCTTCCTAAGCCTAGTTTGGTTTGTCTCTGATTGGGTCGTCTTCACACTCAGTCCTAATGAGCTTGTATGTAAACTAGTCTTCTACATACAACTTAGGTTTACCTCGAAGTCAGCGAGAAACAACTGGAAGCGTTTCAGTTTCTCTTTCATCATGGCATTTACTGATGTTGGTGCTGAAGAGGAAAGAGCAGCTGTGACTTCCATGGATGAATGACCTATCCTGTTTTGTACAACCTGCAGAGGGAATAACATGGACAAGATGGGTGATCTTAATTCTCTAATTCGTCAAAAAAATTGCGAAATGAGGGATAGGACTTACGTCGTTATGGAGCAAGATCTCACAGATGAGACTACCATCATCGACGTAACATAGAAGCTCATACGTAGATTGTTGCTTGAACTGGAATTTCTTCACTCCGGTTAGGAAGCACTGAAAGAAAATAGATACTTTAGTTACAAAGATTGGAACCCTGATCGATAGAAGACAGAGTCTGAGAGTATTTTGATAAGTGGTGTTAGTACTTTGATCCTTCCTTGAACAGAATGCATGGTATCTTTCTTTACTGCCCATTTCTGAGACAACTCGGCTAAGTAAGTGAAAGGCTTCTCTGTATTTGTAAGCACAGAAGGTCCTTCCAAATCGATAACCATATTACTGACTTCTACATCTGCTACATCGCCTGAACCTGAACCATGTACATGAGACGTTGTGTCCCTTACACGACCAGTGTCAATATGCATTTCTTCAACAAATGAAGTCACGTTAGATGTTTGTTGATCCAATGTATTTCTACCAACGCTGTTGGAAAAAGATCTTGTACCACTGCAACTAGTACCAGCTGTGGATGCTGCCCGGTGAATGTTACTAGAAGTTGAGTGTATATCAGAAAACGTTCTTTCCCCGTGCGCAGAAGCAGTATCAATCTGCATATGTTCAACCCTTGAAACAGTAGCTTCCACGTTGGTAGAAGCAGGAGGCTCATTCATCACCCGCGAACTAATGTGAGTTCTGGTTACATTTACGGGTATGCCTGCCATAAGTGTTTTGGTTAAAAGAGAGTTAATAGTCACAAATAATCTCAAAATAAAGTGGTTGTCTCATGTTACTGAAAGTATCTAAGGACAGATATTGTTGTCTCAGAAAGACACAAGATACGTGTTTAATTGTAGGAAACACAGGACGAAGGATGATTGTGCTCTAGTATGTTACAGTTAATGATATAAAGGAGAATCCTATAATTACTCTGGTTCAGGGTTGACATAAATGAACACTTTGGCTAGTTTTATAAACTCTACTTTTGAGACATGCAGCTACTTTTCTTGTTGACATGTAGTTTTTTCTAAACAAGAAGATTAATGACATCCCTACCTTGAACATTGACCTGAGCGTTAGTAGCATTGGCCGAAGTAGAACTATCTACATGATTACCAGTATCATTGCCATTTAGCGACCATGCAGCTAGAGTTGCTCTGGTTGCCAATGAAGGAACCACTCCTCTCCTTGTTCTGCAAAAGTTAAAATCAAATCAAAACTTTGATAAAAGGGTAAAACTTACAACTGCAATTAGAAAACACAGTTGGTAGTGTGTTATAAACTGAGTTTTAACGTATATCATGCATCATCTTTTCACAGAATCGAAATGCAGAATTCACTAAACTAGTAAATCTTAAGGCATTCTCCAAACCAGTCACTCTTCTACAGATCAAAGCAGCCGTCGCCAAAGAAATCGGTGAAACAAACTCGTTGCAATAATAGATACAACTGAAGAGACATACATCATGACACAACTTTCGAATATGAAGTGAGCGGGAGAAAAACCGAGTTCTGAACAAAGTAAACCATTCTTTGAATAAATCAACCTTTTCCCTCGTGGAAGTTTGTTTACTTCAACAACCAGACGCTTTCTTGCTTCTTCAAGTTCTTCAACCATCCCTCCTAAAACTTCTACAATTTCAGGTACTAGCATTAAAAGTCCATGCCGAATTTGTACACTAGATACAACAATCTGCATGTAACTGATATTGTCAGTGCTTTTACTAGAAACACAAACATGTATAAATAATCTTAAAGGTTGCACATTGGCCTTAGGACAAGTATCAGATACTAGTTTTCATCCCAAAAGTTAATCTACCCATTTTAACAACTACAATTATCAACTAGAAACACACACCTTTAAACCAGCAGGAGACAAGACTTGAAGATCTTTAATAGGTCTGTATTCCATACCAAAAACGCGTTGAACACCATCTGTCATGGACAACTTAAGGCCCCTCTTAAGCCCTGCATTAGCATTTTCATACCTTCCTTTGAGTGGACATCCAATGTTAACAATCTCATCAACCTAAATTCAAACAGAAATGTTCAGCCAAAATCACACATTATATAAACAGTTCCAACAAAAAAAGGGTAAAAACCAAAAAATCAGATAACCTGAAGCACAAACGGACCAGGGAGTTCTATACGATTCATAGACGCAACATTCCGAGGAAGAATCCCACCTCCGCATATATTCATATCAGAAAACATGAACTGCTCAAAGCAATGCTTAGCTTTCGCTGCAACATCGAGGCGGGAAAATTGCGGAATCGAAATTTCAAGTCCAGAAAGACAAGAGACCCACCACTCTCTCTTCAATTTAATCCCTAATCGAGAAAGAATCTCACTGATCGGCGATTCATACTCATTACCGCTCACCAAATCCGACTCTGTCTCCGACAAATCAACCGGAATACTAGAATCCGGCGGTGTGGGAGGCGGATTACCAAAGACGTCGATAATCTCAACTTCCGATACATCAATTGCTTCGCCGGGATTAGGGTTAGAATTCGAAGCTACTGAGGTTTCCGGTTGTTGTACAGCTGAGGCAATACCACCGCTCCGAGCAGAATCACCAATTCCGCTTGTTCCAGTTCCATCTTCGTCTTCTTCTTCTTCGTCGGAGGAGTACCGGAGTTGCAGCCGTCGTCTACGCATTTCGCCGACTAAATTTAGGGATTTTTTTTGGTTTTCCCTCCAAATTCAATTTTTTTTTTTCTTCTTTTTTTCGAAAAAAAAATGTATTGGTCAGAAAGAAAGAAAGGCGGAACTTAATTGGGCCTAATTTCTACGCTCCATTAATTTTCATTAGACAAATTATTGGCCCATTAATAGTGTAATGAAAATTAAGAACATCACAGTTGTTCAATCAATAACTGTGACGTGACGAGGACATCTCCTTTTATTCTTCGGTTATATTTGTGACTATTCATAATTATATTTTTGACAGCAAAAAGAAGATAAATGTTTACAAGTTAACTAATTTATTATTAGTGAAAATTAGAACAAATTATTTCCACAAATAGATGAGCTGGGTGGCATTTCATTAATGAATGAAGAGAATTGTGTTATGAATTTCCCATTTATCCAAAATACAAAACAGCTTAATATTTTAATTTTTTTTTTGTAAGTTCCTTTTTTATTCATCATATAGATAGCAAATCTTGAAATAACCCAATTACCATTTTAGCTTTTTAGTAGCCATTGTTTCCTTTTTTTCATGGGCAAAAAAGGAACACACAATATTAAAAGAATAACAAACCCTTTCACTAGTAGGGGGCTGTGCTGTAGAGTGGGGACGTGAAAGTACACTCTGCAGAAAGAACGTGGAAGAGAGTATATTTTATTCGACGACATCCGCTAATATCTTTTATTCTTCAGTTATACTCATTATGTTTTGGTTTTGGAGATTATAAATACTGTTATTTATTCATTATTTTCTGACACCAAAAAGAAGATAAATCACAAGTTAACTAATTTATTGTTGTGCAAAATTAGAACAAATTATTTCCATAAATACGAGCTGGATGACGTTAATGAATGAATTTATATGAATTTCCATTTATCTAAAATGCAAAACAAACTTTTTTTTTAATTTCTTTATTCATCATACGCAATAAACAAAAAGATTTGGTCATGAAGAACTCGTCAGCCATACCACACACGCAAATGTTGAATTAAGACAATTACCATTTAGTAAGCCATTGTTTTCTTTCTTTTTTCTTGAAACCAAAGGAAAGATGAGGTAGGTTTACTGTTTAAGAAACCAAAAGCCAAGAAGATGAGATATGTTGACTGTTTTTCACATATTTTGGCTTTAAAATTGTTGAGCAAAGACATATTAAGAAGGAATCAAAACCCACATCAAAGCTAGCCAAGTGGTAAGAAGATGAGGTATGTTATTTATTTAGAGACTCGATCATCACTAATTTACTATAATTTGGCTTTTAAAATTTTGTATAGAAGACGCATATACAAAAGTTCATTGTTAATCACCCTCATCATATGAGTATTTTTTTTTGGTTTTCCCTCTAATATCATTTTTTTTTTCTTTTTTTTTGAAAAAGTTTGTATTGATCAGAAAGAAAGAAAAGAAGTGCGGAACTTAATTGGGCTCGTTAGGAATAAAATTAGGCCTGTTATAAAATTGGGCAAATTATAAAATTAGGCTTGTTATAAAATTGGGCCAGATAAAATTAGGCCTGTTATAAAATTGGGCCGAGTATGTTGTATGTAAAGTATATATGATGTGTATGTATGTATATAAAATGGGTTAGTTTTGCCGCGAGCTTGATTTTGGTGAAAATTTTGGGGGTTGACGAAAGAGCCCGCCTTTGTGTTCCTGAAAATTTTGAAAAAAATCCCCAAATTTTTGATTCTTCTTTTTGTGTTTCTTCTCTTCTTCATAATCTTTGAATTAGGGTTTTCGAGTTTCCCAATTCTGATATTTTTTTTTCTCTTTTACCCTTTTTCCCCATCTTAATTTGGGTCTAACATGGCGACTGAAACCCTAGAAGAGAAGAAGATACCGGAAGTTGAATCTCCGGCGAAGGAGGAACAAACTGTTGCTGCCAAGGAAGAAAAAGCGGATTCGCCGATAAAGGATGAGGCGGAGAAGAAAGAGGGAGAATTGGAGGAGAAGAAGGATAAAGAAGACGATGTAAAAAGTGAGGAGGAGGAGGAAGAAGAAGAAGAAGAAGGAAGTGGAAGTAAGAAATCGTCGGAGAAAGAAACGGTGACTCCGACTAGTGACAGACCAACGAGGGAGAGAAAGAAGGTTGAGCGTTTCTCCTTGTCTACTCCTATGCGGGCTACACCCAGCAAGTCTGTTTCAATTGGAAAGGTTTGATCTTTTTATGTAAAAATTTGATCTTTTGTCTTTCGTATTTGTGAGAATTGGAACCAATTAGTTATGGGTTTCTGTCTCTGTGTGTTTAATTTTGTAGGGTCGTGGAACACCTCTCAGGGAAATTCCCAATGGTATGTATACGAATCTGTTCTGTTTGTGATTGTTTTGATTGAGTTCTTGTGAAATTTTTGATGTGTAGATCTAATTGTTGTTAGGCAGAATAATGAAAACATCTTTGCTGGTTTGGCACATCTTAGATCTAGAAGATGATGAAATAGCTGCTTTGAGATTGTTTCTGTCTTCATTTCTATGCTTTATAGTAGATAGAACCATTTCATCATTCCTTAGATTCTATTATTTCGTTCTGGTGGAATATCTCATATTGTAGCTTCCACAATAAGCCCACAACTTACTCTGTCTCTGATTTCGCAAGTTTCTCTTGTTTGTTTATCTAATTGGAGGGTTAAAATTTTGGTTCTTTTGGTGAATTCTTGGTTACATTTATTTACAATTAGAAAGCTTTCTGATAACGTTGGCTTTTTCAGTGGCTCATAAACTATCCAAGAGAAAAGCTGATGACAACCTGATGTTACTACACACCATTCTCTATGGGAAGAAAGCAAAGGTGCTTTAAAAGTTGCTTACATTTGATATGTATATTTCACTTGCAAGCTTTTGTCTCTGTTAATATGGATGTTGTCTTGGAATTTTTATTGTCGCTTTGCCAGAGTACATAGGTACTTAAAAGCGTTTTGTGAATTTTTCTCTGCAGGCACAGATGGTTAAGAGAAACATTGGTCAATTTTCTGGCTTTGCATGGTCAGAGAATGAGGTATAACCCATTTCAAGATTATTCTGTTAGAGGGATGTGTTTGCTGTTTTGCCTTCTGGTAAATCTTGTATTTTAATGTTTCTCAGGAGGAGAAGCAGAGAGCAAAAATAAAAGAGAAGATTGACAAATGCATAAAAGAAAAATTGATAGTTTTTTGTGATGTGCTTGATATACCTATAAACAGAAGCAACATGAAAAAAGTAAGTTATAACATGATGTGGTCTATCTATTTATTGTACCTTGTTCTATATTCTAAGAAATCCTCTATACTTCCAGGAAGAACTAGCTGTCAAAGTGCTTGAATTTTTGGAATCTCCCAAGGAAACAAGAGATGTTATAATAGCTGATCAAGAAAAGGTACTGTTGGATTCTGTACATTAGTTCTACATATTCATTCCCAATGAGAGCATTGAGTTCATTTTTAGCAGGCCAAAAAGCGCAAGAGTACACCAAAAAAGGGGAAATCTGGAGAATCTTCAGACACCCCAGCCAAGGTTTGTACTTTGTTGATCATCTTAATTATCTTATTTGTATACCTTGTCTGCTATTGGCGCCTTTTAGCTTGTTTTCTTAGACTTTCTGCATATGAGTGATGTTAAATTTTCATTTTTAATGTGTATGGTCGGATTATAATCATTTGCATGAATATGCTTTTTCATCTGTGTGACTTGATTTATTAGCTGTTGATCACGGGTTGTACTAATATCCTTTCTTTGTGTATGTTTTGTCTCTACGCAGAGAAAAAGGCAAACAAAAAAGCGAGATCAGCCATCTGACACGGAAGAAGGCAAGGATGAGGGAGATGCTGATTCTGAAGGAACTAATGATCCTCATGAAGAAGATGATGCGGCGCCAGAGGAAGAAAGTGACCATGAAAAGACTGACACTGAAGATGAAAAAGACAAAGCAGAGGATGAGAAACCATCCAAAAGGAGAAGCTCATCGAAAAAGACTGTAGAGGAGAGCTCAGGGTCTAAAGGTAAGGATAAGCAAGCTTCTGCTAAAGGTTCCGCAAAATCTGGTGAAAAGTCCTCCAAACAAATTGCTAAGTCAGCCTCGTCCCCGGCTAAGAAGCAAAAGGTTGATCCTGTCGTGTCTACTTCTAAAGAGAAAAGCAAGAAACAGCCGAGTAAGCCACAGGCTAAGGGATCTAAAGAGAAAGGTTACAACCATTCTCAGCTGCTTCTGATGCTTAGACTCGTTTGATTTATGTTTTTAAAGAAATTATTCCATCTGATTCCTTTATTATTTGTTATCTTCTATCATGGATTGGATACAGGAAAAGCCACTAAGAAAGGCAAAGCCAAAGAAGAGCCTACCAGAGAAGAGATGCTTGAAGTGGTGTCCAAAATTCTGAAGGAAGTAGACTTCAATACGGTAAGATGGTTTGATTTTCCCAAATTTGAATATAATGGAATGGTCTAAAAACCTTGAATAGATGTTCTCACACAATTTGTTTTTCTTAATAACAGGCAACACTATCAGATATTCTGCAGAAGCTAAGTACGTTCTTGCTTATTGCTTTTACATTTTATTTCGCAATTTGTGTTTATACTTTCCAAATGTTCAGGAGCTTTTTGCTAACATATGCTGTTTGTGATAACGTCAGGCGAGCATTTTGGTGTGGAACTATCACATAGAAAACCAGAGGTAAAGGATGTGATCACAGATGCCATAAATGCAATGACTGATGATGAAGAAGATGATGAAGAGGAAAAAGCTGAGGCTGGAAGTGACAAAGAGAAGGAAGAAGAAAAAGGAGAGGGAGACGAGGCTGAAAGTGACGAAGAGAAGGAAGAAGAGGAGAAAAAGGATTAAGGTTTGGAGTTTTGTTTCTCTTCTCTCAAAATCTGATGTGAAGGAAAGCAGCAATTGTCACACAACTTTTGTGTGAAATCAGAGGTAAAATTTAGAGTGTGTCGAATCTGTACTTTGTACTTTATGTAATCTCTATAGTCTGACTCTCATTATGTAGTTTAAGTGTCTTTTTCTTCTTGTGTAGCTGTTACCTGTTAGGTTTTATTAATCCTTGTTTTATTTGATAGCCAGATACTGTGGGGAATTTTACTTCTTTGTTTTACCGATTTGTGGCTTGTTGTATCATGAACGGAACGGTGAACTTGAAACTTTTGTAGGTTAAAAAAGAAAGCCACTCTGTATCTTCTGTTCAGGCCAAAAAAAGAATTACGTGATGAAATCTTGGATTTGATGGAGAAGTAAATTCTGTTTTTCTTGACGCCAAGCTACATTCAATAAACAAACTATAGGGATGGTGCAACTAATGCTATTTATTTATACAATATTCACTACTAAACTCGAAAGAATCTTATATTTGAAGAAAAGCTATCATCCAAATGCGACCTTGTTTGTGAACTGAACGACCCATTTACATCCGCTGAAGTCAGTTCTATTTGACCGATCTAACTGGTCACAACACCTCTAAGGCTCTAATCATACCAGATTTTAAAAGTATTCAAGTCGTCAGATTAACATGTATACCTCAAGACGTCTCTCTCTCGCTCTCTCTTTTCTTTCTTCTACCATTTGCTAAAATCCCTACTTGTACCACAGTTAACCTCAAACTCTAGCCTCTACTTAACCCCTTTGATAAAATTAATACCCCTAGAAATCAAATCCATCCTCCATTCTCCAAAAAATACATCTTTGGATATTTCTTCACCAACACTACCCTGAAAAATGGCCGACTCATTCGAGCTCATTGTAACCCGAAAGGAACCTGTTGTTGTCTCTCCAGCCTCCGAAACTCCTAAAGGTCTCCATTATCTCTCAAATCTCGATCAAAACATTGCCATCATCGTCAAAACAGTCTACTACTTCAAATCAAACTTAAGATCCAACGAGGAATCATATCAAGTTATCAAGAAGTCACTCTCCGAGGTTCTTGTTCACTACTATCCTGCCGCCGGGAGACTCACGATCAGCCCCGAAGGAAAGATCGCTGTGGATTGCACCGCAGAAGGAGTTGTCGTGGTCGAAGCTGAAGCCAATTGTGGAATAGAAATGATAAAGAAGGCTATAACGGAGATTGATCGACCAGAGACTCTTGAAAAGCTGGTTTACGACGTTCCCGATGCTCGGAGTATTCTTGAGATTCCTCCAGTGGTTGTTCAGGTGAGGAGTTGATACTATTTTTGGTTGCTGTTTTTGTGTGAGTGAACGAACATGACATACACTAGGTTTGGTCCGATATTGGTTTCAAATAATTATAGTATATCGTAGAATTCGATTAAATATTTATCATGCATATGCATAAATACGCTAATTAATCAAGAAAAAATAACCATGATAATATTTCCACTAACAAATACATAGAAAATAGTATTTATTATCCAAATTGACGATTATTGTGAATTTGTGATTGTCGATCAAATAATTTATCAGGATTTTTATTTGCCAATATGTAATTCAACATATAATGTTTGAATATACTCTTGTTTTTTTTTTTTTTGTTTGTGGCAGAACATTCGTTATCAGAGAGAAAGAGAGGAAAACGCTGAAAAAGTTTGTTATTCTTATTCCTTATCAACAAAATGAATCTGTACACAGACTTATATACAATTGTCTTACTACTCTAATTAGTAAACAATAAAGGTATATACATTGGTTAAGATAACCATAGTAAACCAACTAAACCAATCTTCATATCTAATACCCCCCTCAAGATGTGCATTGAAAAATGTTTTGAATGCTCATTTTGGACTTCAAATGTTCAAACTGAGGAGAAAACAATGGTTTAGTCAAAATGTCAGCGACTTGATCTTCTGTGTCGACATGGAGAAGCTTCAAAAGACCAGCATCCAAGCGATCCCTGACTGTGTGACAGTCTACTTCGATGTGTTTTGTCATTTCGTGAAAAACTGGGTTAGTGGCAATATACACAGCTGCAGTGCTATCGGAGAACAAGATAGGAACAGCCGCAGTGTAAACACGCAAATCCCGAAGTAAAACGCTCAACCATACCATCTCACAGGAAGCTAGAGCCAAAGCACGATACTCAGCCTCTGCAGATGAACGAGATACAGTGGGTTGCTTCTTTGATCGCCAAGAAATTAAAGAATCACCAGCAAACATTGTGAAACCAGTCGTCGAACGTCTACTATCTAAGCAACCTCCATAGTCTGAATCAGCAAAACCTTTCAAGGTAAGATCAGCAGTTGCAGAGTAGAACAATCCCTGACCAACAGTACCTTTAATGTAGGCCAACACTTGATAAGCAGCTGACAAATGAGGTGTGCGAGATGCTGACGAGTATTGACACAATTTGTTGACCGCAAAAGTTATATCTGGTCGAGTAATGGTCAAATACATCAGTTTCCCAACAATTCTTCGATATCGTTCCCTATCTGTAAGCAATTCTCCCTGCTCTTTACATAACTTCAGATTGGGAATCATTGGCAACGGAGTAGGCTGACAACCTAACATACCAGTGTGAGATAGCAGTTCTAATGCATACTTGCGTTGACACAAAGAAATACCAGTTGAATTTCGAGCAATTTCCCGGCCTAAGAAATATTTCAAAGGACCCAAATCTCGCAATTTGAACGACTGTTTCAAAGCTGCTGTCAACTTAGTAGCCTCAACTTCCGAAGTACTAGCAATGACAATGTCATCAACATACACCAAAACTGCAACAAACTCATCCCCACCAACTGGTTTGACAAATAAAGTCTGATCACCATGCCCTTTAAAGAAACCAAGACTCAATAGTGAAGAAGAAAACCTCTTATACCACTGCCTAGATGCTTGTTTAAGACCATAAATGGATTTAAGTAGTTTACAAACAGCATTCTTAGGGAGAGTGATACCTTTTCTATCAGCATATCCTTCAGGCAGTTTCATGTAAATCTCTTCTTCCAGTTCTCCATTCAAAAACGCATTTGATACATCAAGCTGTGTGAGAATCCATTTCTTCGAAGCAGAAACTTTGAGTAACAGCTTGATAGTAGCCATTTTAGCAACTGGGGAGAACGTTTCAGTATAGTCCAACCCTTTCTTTTGAGTAAAACCCTTAGCTACCAACCTTGCTTTATATCTCTCAAGACTACCATCGGCCAAAAACTTCCAAGTAAAGACCCATTTGCATCCGACAGCTTTCTTACCCGGTGGCAAAGAAGTAACCATCCATGTATTCGTTGCCTCCATTGCACCAATCTCTGTATCAACTGCTCCACACCACTCTTTCGATTCCTGTGCCTCAGCATAAGTTGTGGGAATAGGAATATTGGTGATATGATTGATATAAGAGAGATGAGAAGGTGAAATGTTTGAGTAAGAAAGAGACTCCGAAATAGGATACTGAATATTTGAATCAAGAGAATAACAATGATAGTCCTGTAAATGAGTAGGAACTTTCTTTGTTCTTTTAGAAATTTGTGGTGAAAGATCAGAAATTTGTGAAGGAGAAGAAATTTGAGGAACTGGAGAAGGAATAGAGAAAATAGGGGCTTTATTACCTGAAGGCATAGAATCAGAGTGTGTGAAGAACTTCAAAGATGTGTCATTCTCTGGTTCTGCATTCATGGGAAACACTTCTTCATGGAAAATAACATTCCTGGAGATGAAAATTTTATTAGTCTCCAAGTCCATGAGTTTGTATCCCTTATAACCTGCAGGATAACCCAAAAACAAACAAGCTTTAGACCGAGGCATGAATTTGGTTCTCTGTTTTGGTGAAGTAGACCCGTAGCACAAGCAACCGAAAGTCTTCAATTGATTGTATGCAGGAGGCTTTCCAGTAAGAACTTCATATGGTGTCTTGTTGAAGAGAAGCTGTGAAGGTGTTCTATTGATGAGAAACACTGCAGTCAAGATAGAATCACCCCAAAAATGCAGAGGAAGCTTCGCTTGAAACATGAGAGCATGAGCTACATTGAGAATGTGTTGGTGCTTTTGTTCAACCACTGAGTTCTGTTCTGGTGTCTCTGGACAAGAATGGAAAGCTTGAATCCCTTTTTCATGATAAAAACTTGAGAAATTCAGTTCTGGTGCATTATCTGATCGGACAGCTTTAACTCTGACATTGTATTGATTCTCAACCATTTTAATAAATCCTGGGAAGACTGTAAGAACCTCTGATTTGTTTCTTAGCAAATATACCCAGGTTGCTCTTGAATGATCATCCACAATTGTCAGGAAATATTTAAAACCTTCAATAGTATCAACTGAGAAAGGCCCCCAAATATCAATGTGTAATAACTCAAAGTTTGAATTACAAATGTTATTTGGAGAGGGATAAGATAGTTTCTTCTGTTTTGCCAGGTGACAAATATGACAATAAGCTATTCCTTTATTCTTATGTCTAGTAGTGCCTAAAAATTGAGAGATAACATCCAATCTGCTGAAAGCAGGATGCCCTAATCTTTTATGCCACATACTGACATCTACTACTGCATTGACTGAGACTTCCAAATCTGCATTGTCCAATACGTAGAGATTCGCCACTCTCCTACCCTTTCCAATTGTCAATTCCTTGGTAAGATCCTGGATTTCACAAGAACATGGATCAAATATAACTCGCAAACCAAGTGAACTGACGCTGATGAGATTCAATCGAAATTCCGGGATAAACAACACATTCTGAAGAGTAATGTATCTGTTAATCCTAACTGAGCCAACACCACTGATCTTAACTGTTGAGCCTGTTGGCAAGTTCACATAACTCACAATAGAAGTATCCATATCCGAGAATAAACTTCTATCATGAGAGACATGATGAGTAGCCCCAGAGTCTATCACCCATGTTTTAGGTGCAACTGTGGTTTTAGCTACAGTCAAGATACCAATAAAACAGTAGGTAGAGGGTGAAAAATCAATACCAGTGTACTCAGGGTTGGAAGAGGAACCAGCTTCATTTGATCCTTGAGTGGTCTGAGTCTGTAACTGTGAACTGAATAAAGCAATAAACTGTTGGAGCTGATCCTTACTGAGATTTCCAATCATACTTTCCATAGTAGGAGATTCTGAATGAGACATGACTGAAGTTGGAGTAGGATTAGTCATGGTCACTTGTGCTGCTACAGGTTGCGGTTTAACAGGTTTGTTAACATTCTTGTTCTTTGAAACGAAACCTGGAGGAAAACCATGCTTCTTGTAGCACCGTTCTGCAATGTGACCAACACGATTACAGAAAGAACATATTGGCCTGCCTTTGTGAGGACCATTTTGGACATAGCAGACAGCAGTATCAAGTCCAGTAGTATCCATTTCTGAAATTTGAAAAGCAGAAGGAGCAACATTTGAGTTGGAGAATCCTTTCTGACTATCATCTTGATCTATCATCTTATAAACCTCTGCCAAGCTTGGTAAAACCTTCTTCATTATGATCTGTCTACGAATGACAGCATAAGATTCATTCAAACCAGCAAGAAACTTGACTATCTTAGCTCTCTCTGCCTTCTTTTGCAGACGATCAGCTTTACCACAAACACAAGGTTCATCAAGTTCTTCTGTATTTTCTAAAGTACTCCAGAGTGTCTTCAGCTTTGTGTAATACGCCATCATGTGAAAACGATTGTATAAATCACGCCATATATCTGAAGCATCCTTCATCCTCAGGATACTCCGATAGATCTCAGGTGAGACAGAGTTTAATAGCCATGATTTAACCATGCTATTGCAACAAGACCACAAAGGGAAGCTTGGGTCCGATTCATCAGGACGAGCTAAGCTACCATCAATAAAACCTAGTTTTCTCTTGGAATCTAACGCAATACGCATAGCAGCATCCCAATCATCATAGTTTGTACCATCTAAGCGAATAGCAATTAGAATCAAACCTGGATGATCAGCGCTATGCATATAAAACGGAGAAGGAGCTTGATCGGCAGATCCCATGAGATGATGGCTCGCGAAGCTCCGGAAGCTTTAGATCTAGCAATCGGAGGAGAGTTCGGAGGAGAATCATCAACATCTTCTGCTTTCGGCATCTTCCTAGCAGCGGAACTTATAGTTGACTTCGAACGAGCAGGTTTTCGTATACCGCGAGCTGCAACCATGATGAAACAAGATGATCGGAGCTCAAAAACGAAGAAACCAAGTCAGAATCAATGGAGATTTGAGCTTCTGTGCTCTGATACCATATCAGAGAGAAAGAGAGGAAAACGCTGAAAAAGTTTGTTATTCTTATTCCTTATCAACAAAATGAATCTGTACACATACTTATATACAATTGTCTTACTACTCTAATTAGTAAACAATAAAGGTATATACATTGGTTAAGATAACCATAGTAAACCAACTAAACCAATCTTCATATCTAATATTCGTTAGTACGATTAATCACTTTTAGTCGATCGCATACATTGTATTATACTATGCTTCCATTCCATACAACTTTTGTTTTGTTTGTTAGGTAACAAATTTCAAATGTGGAGGATTCGTGCTAGGACTAGGCTTGAACCACAATATGTTCAATGGTCAAAACTCAAAAGCGCCGTTGAATTGTCAACGACGGTTTCATGAGGTCAGCGATTGATTACTTCGAGGTGACTCGAGCTAGACCGAGCCTAACGGCTACGCTTCTGATCACGTCGTGGTCAAAACTGTCGTTCATACAAAAGATTTCGGTTGGGGTGAACCGGTTTTCTCTGGACCGGTTGGTTTACCTGAGAAAGAAGTGATTCTGTTCCTCCCATGTGGCAGTGACACGAAGAGTATCAATGTGTTGCTTGGACTTCGTAATTCGGCTATGAAAGTGTTCCAAGATAGTGTATGTATGAAAATTCCAATTCAATTAAAATACCAGAAATATAAAATAAACTAAACCCGACCCGGTATAATTGGGGAAATATAAAAACCGGGTTGCTGGGCATCGCCTTATCTTGTTGACTCTTCTTCTTCTTCTTCTTCTTCTTCTTCCTCTGAGAATAAAGAAAAGCCCCACCCACTTACTTTGGATTACCAACAACTCCGACCGCGACTTTCAGAGCAAAGATGTCGGCGACGCTAATAGGATCGGGAACTGCTTTAGGGTTTTCGTGTTCCTCGAAGATCTCGAAGAAAGCTTCTTCTTTTAACCGATGCTGCGTCAAGATGTCTGTTTCCGTCGACGAGAAGAAGAAAAGTTTCACTCTTCAGAAATCAGAAGAAGCTTTCAATGCTGCCAAGGTATATTTGATTTCGCCCTTTTCATTTGATTGATTCTAAATCATTGATTTCGTGAATTATATAGTCATCGCAGAATGATCAATATGCAAAAGTTGTCTCTTTTCGAATTTCAATTAGTTTAGGTTCTTCGTGACTAATTGAAAAAAAATGATCCTTTTTGTTAAATCTCATGAAAAGAATCTAATGCCTGGAGGTGTGAATTCCCCTGTTCGAGCCTTCAAATCCGTTGGTGGACAACCAGTTTTGATCGATTGATGGAAATGAGTACATTGACTACGTTGGATCTTGGGGACCAGCTATTATTGGTCATGCCGATGATGAGGTACTCGCGGCTTTAGGTGAGACGATGAAGAAAGGAACAAGCTTTGGTGCTCCTTGTCTCTTAGAGAATGTTCTAGCTGAGATGGTTATATCAGCTGTTCCAAGCATTGAAATGGTTCGCTTTGTCAACTCTGGTACTGAAGCTTGTATGGGTGTGCTCCGTCTCGCTAGAGCCTTCACTAACAAAGAGAAGTTTATCAAGTTTGAAGGTTGTTACCATGGTCACGCTAACGCTTTCCTTGTTAAAGCTGGTAGTGGTGTTGCTACTTTAGGGCTACCGGACTCACCAGGTGTCCCTAAAGCAGCTACTTCAGATACGTTAACAGCTCCTTACAACGATCTTGAAGCTGTTGAGAAGCTCTTTGCTGCTCATAAAGGCGAGATCTCTGCTGTTATTCTCGAACCTGTTGTTGGTAACTCTGGATTCATCCCTCCTACACCGGAATTCATCAACGGTTTACGCCAGCTCACAAAGGACAACGGTGTTCTTCTCATCTTCGATGAAGTCATGACAGGCTTTCGTTTAGCTTATGGTGGTGCCCAAGAATACTTTGGAATCACGCCTGATCTAACAACTCTTGGAAAAATCATTGGTGGGGGTCTTCCTGTGGGAGCATACGGTGGGAGACGTGATATTATGGAGATGGTGAGATCTGGCTCTATACTTAGAAGAAGCTTTGAAACTTGGTGGTGGCCGTTCTGTTTTATGGTTTTCAAAACTATATATAAACAATGTTTTGTGTTCTTTTCTTTGTAGGTTGCGCCTGCAGGACCGATGTACCAAGCCGGGACTCTAAGTGGTAATCCACTGGCAATGACCGCAGGGATTCACACTCTGAAGCGGCTACAGCAGCCAGGAACATACGAGTATTTGGACAAGATCACAAAGGAGCTAACCAACGGAATCTTAGAAGCCGGAAAGAAAACACGGCATCCAATGTGCGGTGGTTACATAAGCGGTATGTTCGGTTTCTTTTTCGCAGAAGGACCGGTCTACAACTTTGAAGATGCAAAGAAGAGCGACACCGAGAAGTTTGGTAGGTTTTTCAGGGGAATGTTGGAAGAAGGTGTTTACTTTGCACCGTCTCAGTTCGAGGCCGGGTTTACAAGCTTGGCTCACAGTCCCAAGGATATAGAGTTCACTATTGCTGCGGCCGAGAGGGTCCTCAGTAGGATCTAGAATGTTCTATATAACCCAACCCTGAGTCTAGTTTCATAATCTTCTATTTTGGGGTCATTGTGTAGGGGTTGATGAACGGATGAAATAATTATTGTGTAGTGAGATGAATTTTGTTTATCTTTTGTTTCATCGGTAGAGCTTGGGACTTTTCTTTTGTTTCATCGGTAGAGCTTGGGACTTTTCTTTTGTTTCCTGTTAATGTAATGGTTTATGTTGTGTTCCTAATGATTTATTGAGTTGTATACTTGTATGTACAATAATCATTTCAAACGGGGGAAAAAAGACTTTCTAAAATCACTAGCCTAATGACACAAACAACGTTTTTTTTTATTGTTGTAGACTTGTAGTTTTTGATTTGATATGTAAAGGATTTGCGTAAGGTAGTAGGTGACTGATTAGTGATAATGGTAGTAAAGTGAATGTTTTGTGTACTGAACATATCATAAATAAACAAAAATTGCATAAGTTAGTAGATGATTAGGTAATGTAGTGAATACTTTTGTGCATAAACAAATAATATTGTATTATTCAAACAATAGGCGTGACAAATAAAACAAACAAATAAGGTTGAAAAACCGGACTGGCCTGTGCTACTCATCACAAACTTTCACAAATTCAAACTTATAGTATACCTCCCACCTCCCCATTATTTTCAGCAACAATAATGGAGGTCGAGAGAGACCAACACACATCTCTTCTGGCTGAGACTATCCCAATAGTCGATCTAAGCAACCTTGACGAAGAGCAAGTGTCTCGTGCGGTGGTGAAAGCGAGCGAAGAGTGGGGGATTTTTCACGTGGTTAATCATGGAATCCCGATGGATCTGATAGGGCGGTTGAAGGAGGTTGGTGCACAGTTCTTTGATCTCCCGGAGACGGAGAAGAATGCCGTAGCCAAACAAGCTGGCTCCAAAGACTTCGAAGGTTACACCACGAATCTCGAGTATGTCAAAGGAGAAATTTGGACCGAGAATCTTTTTCACAGAATCTGGCCACCCTCGTGTATCAATTTTAGTTACTGGCCCAAAAATCCTCCTCAGTACAGGTACTAACTAATCTTTGGCTACGAATAAATTGCATAGCTAGTTAGGGAACAAATAGCATAGGCTAAAGTATTTTAAGATCTAACTGTTTTACGTAGAATTTGAAAGAAATAATTGAATTGTATGTCAAGTGAATAGTTACTGAATGATTTGATTAGTAAAAAGTAAAAAAAAAAAAACATTTTAAAAACATGAAAATATTAGAAAATAAAATAAAAACTTTTCATCACCTTTATTACTTCGTTTTCGTATCCAGTTCATTTTGCTGATACGTTTCCATGTTAACCATTTATCATCCGTTTGATTGTTGGGACATGGCAATACTAGGGAAGTGATTGAGGACTACACAAAGGAGACTAAGAAGCTATCAGAGAGGGTTTTGGGGTATTTATCAGAGGGATTAGGGTTACCACGTGAGGCCTTGATACAAGGTCTTGGCGGCGACTCGACCGAGTATGTAATGAGGATCAACAACTATCCTCCTGACCCCGAACCGGATTTGACTTTGGGAGTACCAGAGCACACTGATATCATCGGGATCGCAATCATTGTCACCAATGAAGTTTCAGGGCTCCAAATTTTCAAGGACGATCGCTGGTTCGATGTCCACTACATTCCCACTGCCATAACCGTCAACATTGGCGATCAGATTCTGGTTTGTTTGTCTCTTAATGATTTAATGAAACATCAGTTGATTTTTAAAATAATCACATTTTTGTGGAATTTTGTAGAGGCTGAGCAATGGCAAGTACAAGAATGTGTTGCATAGAGCAATTGTGGATAAGGAAAAGAAGAGGATGTCATAGCCGATTTTTGTGGATGCTAATCCTGATGTGGTCATCGGACCGTTGCCGGAGCTAATTACCGGCGATAATCCCGCTAAGTTCATGCTTATTACATGCAAGGACTTTAAGTACCGTAGACTCCTTAAACTTCCAGTCGAGTGAACTCATATATAATTATGAGTCTTTGTCTCTTGTGTGTTTACTTATATTGTTTAAATATTTAAATAATGGGCATGTAAAAGATAATACTATTACTAGACGCATACCCGCATTAATACACTCAAAAGTATTTTTATACATACTTTTCAATATCATTGAATCTAGAAATGTTTTATATTCTTTTCGAAAATCCACACGTGACGAGTAGTAGTAGTAGACAAAATAAACAATAAATCAACGCAGAACAAATAATGCGGTTAAAACGTTACAATTCAAATTTGATTATATTAAAGTGTACAACACACAACATACACAAAACACAATGCTGTAAATTGATTATTAGAGGAAGACGTCAACACTCATTATTAAAGCAGACGCAATATATAACCCAAGAAAGAACCAATACTTTGGACAATACATCGTAACTTATTGAGGGATTCTTTGTTAATGGGTTTTCAGAAGATCAGTGGATTCTTTATTGTATAACTTGTCGAGCGCCCAGTTTTGCATCGTTTGGTGCAAATAGTCTTGATAAACTAAAGTCTCGAATTTTGGAGGACTCTCGTCTCCGGTAAGCTCCGGCAAAGGTCCGACCAACAAATCATGCTTAGGCGAAACAAAAACAGGCCACGAAATCCTCAATCTTTCCTTATCCGACTTCGCTCTGTGAAGCACGTTCTTGAACCTCCCGTTGGTCATCCTCTGCAATTAATTTTGAATCCACAAATCAACCCCCTAAACGTTCCCAAATCTAACCTAATATATATATTTTATCTATCATAATAACTTAAGAATAGAAAAAAAAAAAAAAAGAATCAATAAGAGTACCATGAGTTGATCGCCGATGAAAACAACCATAGCGGAGTTAATATACTCAACGTCAAACCATTGTTCGTTTTTGAAGACTTGAAGTCCAGGAACCTCATTGGGGATGAGAAGTGTGATTGCCCCTAGATCGGTGTGCGCCGCCGAACCTCCTATTGCTGTTGGTGACGGCGGATAGAAGCAAATATAAAAAATATAAAAAAATAATCTAATTGATAGAAGAACCATTCAATTTACAAATATTTATGAGACTCAATAAAGTGATCCAAAATTACTTACAAGCAAGAAACTTCACAGAATAAGATCGAGGACTAACCTACCCTACACAAAACCAAAAGTCTAAAAGTAAAAGGGACGTTTCAGAATTAGCTGATTAATACAATTCACATCCATATGAACAAATTCAGACCCAAAGACTCCAAATTTTTCAGCAATTGACCCAGAAACGAAAAAACGAGACTTTACAATTATCAAGCTCCAGAGACCAATAACCCTAAAATTCAATACCCTGAGAAACGTTGCCCTAACCTAATCAAAAGACCTAAAATTTCGAAACCAATTTCAAATTCCAATTCAAATTCCAGTTACTGTAAAGATAATTCAAATGCCAGAGCAAAGACTTAACTGTGTACGTGTTTATCGAGTGGCCTACTTTGTCTCTGTGGTGCCTGATGATTTCGTAGAGATCGTACTCGGCATAATCAAAGGCAAGATACAGAGTCATGTCTGCAAAATTGATGTGGACATTCACAAGCTTGACGACGTTCTCATGAGAAATCTCTCTGAGCAACATGATCTCGCCTCGCGGATAGCAGTTGGGGAAACTCCATCTCCGTCTTTTGACTGCTTAAACTTCTTGATAGCAATTGGTCTTTTAGGTGGAGTCTTGGTTCTAGCCAAGAAAACAAGACCATAGGTTCCTTCACCAATCTTACCAACGAGACTATACTGTTGCAGCCACTCTGGTTTCTCACTACTGCTGTTTGAGCTGTTGGACCTAGTGGAACTCCCATCTCCCATTGCTTATTAGTAGTATTCTCTACCTCAACGTCCTTACCATGTGAATCGGAAAAAGAGTAGAGTCTATCTAACAAAACGAAACCATCTAGGTTTACACTTTGTAGTTTTCCTGAAATATGAACAAAATCAGCCAAAGGAGATGAGTCTCTGGAACCACCTAATCTATCTATAAAAAGAGCTATAGAGACTCAATAAAGATAAGCCTCAACTATATAAACCAAAGGAAACAATATTCACCTGGCAAGGATTTGTTTGCATGCGCTTTTGCTCTAAACCAAGTCTTGTGCCTCCAATCACAACTTGAACACCAATAGTTACTTTAACAAGGTGTTTGCTTCTGTAGCAGCTTGATTTGCAAGTTCTCTAGTTGGACATATCACTAGCGCAAGAATTGGGGGTCGCTTATTATCCGGGCTTGTAGGAGGAGATTTGACAACTACTTCAATTGATGGAAGCTTAAAAATAAACATCAGCAAAAATAAGCACAGATCCCAAATACAGGTTCAATCCATTACCATATGGCCAACTTAGTGTATGGTATGTCTCACCAAAAACGCTACATTTTTCCCAGTTCCTGTTTTGGCCTTAGCTAGGACATCTTTACCTGGACAAAACAGAATAGCAAAGAAAAGGTATTAAAGAAAAATAAATAAGTTATATATTTCTACTACTAGATTGCTAGAGTGAAACAGGTTGTGATCATATAAAGCACCATGGTAGAATCACAATTTCCTAAATCATCATGGTGTTGTTTTCTTTCTGCAACATTGATCCAGTAAGCACCATTTAAAAAAAATATAAGAGAAACAACACATACCTTTGAGAATTACAGGAAGAGTAGCTTCCTGCACAACAGTCATTGTCTCGTATCCAGCATCCTTGATTGCTTTTAGCGATAAGGGAGACAGTGGATACTGATCGAGTCTGTTAAAGAAACATTTTACCAAGTGATCAGAGTAAAAAGTAATGAAAACTTTTGCAGTAACCTAACTCTGTCTTCTAGATAATTCAACAGCACACAAAAGAAACAACGTTACCTTGTCTTAGTTTATCTGCATTCTTTGCTTGATCCGCTACTACAGCATTCTTCTTAAGAAATTCATAATCTTCGTCCTCTTCCTCATCTTCTTCACTAAGATATTATGAAACATGCAATGAACTGCCAAAAGAAGACCATAGAGAGAAAGAGACAAGTCTTAACACATGCCAACTCTTTAGTTCATAAACGAATATCAATAATACCATAGTTGCTACCTGAAACAAAAACCTCTGAACATGTAAAAATACTTTGTTTCATTAACCTGAACTAAAGCACTAAACCAACAAGTCTACCGCTTTAAAACAGTAAACTACCATGTTTCTGCTGCTTTCCTTATCATCTGCTTTAGGATGCCGCAGTTTCTTCTTCAGCCAGTAGTCTTGCACTATCGATAATATCATCTGCATGAGTGAAGCATGTTAGATTACATAAGTAAAACCCGAGTATACACCTACAAATGGTTCAGAGGTAATCAATTGGTTCTTCCATGAAAATTATGCTTTAAATTGAACACTTTGTTACCAGATGAAAGTTGAATAGGCTATCTACCTACCATGAGTATATAAATCTTTGGTGAGAGACTTACAGTATTGTGTCTAATACCAGTAGACTTCCCAATTCTCTGATCACTCGTGATTGGTAAAACTTGTATGTATCAAGAACATTCATCATTTTCATTACTCGTGATTCATTGCCTGGGATTACCTTGAGTAAAACATTAAACCGAGAATAGATATCAGCGATCCCAGCCTCCATTTTATTACATGCTCTGAAGCATATATGCATGTACATATTCATATAATATCTCTCTATTACCTTCGCTGAGTAATCCTTGGTAAGTTTGAATGCGTGACTACTCCCATATGATGCAAGATTCAGGGCAGCGCGTGGTTCTGCCTGATTAGAGTCATTGTCAAATAAGGGTAACAAGTAAATTAGCTTAGGAAGTCGAATTAAAACAGCCACTCCACAAGTTGACAAGATTAACTTACTTGTGATCCAGTCGTGACAATCAGCAAGTCCTTAGGAGCATATGCTTCAATGTCTTGGACTTTCACCTGGGTAAACATTAGAAAAGGATAAACGACAAACTGAAATTGGAAAGCAGAACTTGTTATTGTCATCAAACCATTAGACCGATATCACCGACGCCAGCCTCCATTTTTATTACATGCTCTGAACACCGAGAGGGTTGTACAGAGTCCTCCAAGACCAAGAGAGCTACCAACTCCTCCTGGTCGACCTGATCTTCTAAATCTAACAATTCTCAATACACAATAGGGTCCATTCAAATAAACTTTTCAAACTCTCTCTCTTATAACAAGGGGCGAATATGTTCACAATCAAAATCCCAATAAGAAAAGAAGCAAAAGTGACGGAACACAGGAGAGACAGGGATGAGTGATAACTATCTCTATTACAATAAATTCATGGCGACATATATCTCCCTCATACTTTTGTTGGCCACCACGACTCTGTTGGGTTCTTCGAAAGTAATATCCTCAATCGGTGATTTAAGTCTCTGGAAAAGAAAAAAACTCTGTTAACAAAGCCTTAATATTAATTATTAAATAAAAAAAACACAGCTTATTATAAAATAACCAATACATTGCATATAAACTGATGTAAATCAGCAGCATTCGCAACAACTATTTCAACTGAGTCATTGTTGATGTCAATGACGACTGGCTTCTGGGTGTGGATCACAAGTTTAACCTTCATTTCGACTCTTCCACCATCTCGTTCACTTATGCTTGAAGGTATCTCAGATTTTTCATCCTGGCCAGACATAGAAGAAAACTTATTGCTTGTTTGAAATAAGTTTTTTAAAAAATTCTTTGAAATAGAATTACCTCGGCATTTGCTATTAACCTCTTCCTAGCCTCCACAGCTTTCTTCCTGCGTTCTTTCCGCTTGATTTTACTTTTGTTTTTCTTGGATATAGCTTCTTTCTTGGCATTAGGGTTTTTGTAAACTCTCTGTTTACTAAGCCCTAGAAAAAGTCTCCAGTTGTCCCATTTGTATTCAAGACCGCCAAGATTTTCACGTCCTTCACTAAGATTCATCACCACATAGCCAGCTTCCATCAAAATCTTTAAATTTTCACTAAATCCCTTATCAGATGAAATGAACAGGTGATTCTCCAAGCCAGGGCTGTGAGAGTCATCCTTCAGGAATTTTTTTATCTCACGTTTCATAGATTCATCCGCAGCCTGATTGTCGGTTGTAGGTCTGTCTGTTGGTCCTGAAAAGATCAAACAGATGTTTTTTACCTAATAAAAAACCCCAGGTAATTCACAAAAATAGCACACATGTAATTCACACAGATGACACGTACTAGGACACTTGTTGGCATAGAATATTTCAACATCCCTCCCCATGTTTGGTTTATTCGAATCTGTGTATCCTACAAAGGCACGGATCTTTATGGGTCCATGGAATCCTATGGCTTGAAGTGCGTTCTGCATCCTGTTGTACACTTGGTTGTGTTCCAAGTCTGTGGGAACCTCCTTGTTATCGTAGTCCCACCATATATTATTACGACGTTGGTACTTGTCTAACTACAAGAAAGAATGAAAAACAAAGAACATCAGGCGCTCTCTTACTCAGGGTACATTATACTAGCGTCGATTAAAGCTACCAACTCACAGAACAACCACAATCCAAATTAGATATCAAGTCTAAATCAACAATTCTCAATACACAATATGGTCCATTCAAATAAACTTTTCAAACTCTCTCTCTCTCTCTTATAACAAGGGGCGAATATGTTCACAATCAAAATCCCAATAAGAAAAGAAGCAAAAGTGACGGAACACAGGAGAGACAGAGATGATAAACTACCTTAGCTTTAGGGCCTTCTCCCGAAGATATGGGAGCGGTCTCTTTTCCCGTGGGAGTCGATTCCGGTGAGGATCGCTTACTAGGAACCGGCGACGGTTGGGAAGAAGAAGCACTCGCACTTTCATCCTTCTTCTCCTGATGCGGCACCTTAGCTCGTTTCTTCTTCGATTTGGGAGTGGTCTCTTTTCCCGTGGGAGTCGATTCCGGTGAGGATCGCTTACTAGGAACCGGCGACGGTTGGGAAGAAGAAGCACGTTTCGCCTTCTCTTTTTGGCTCGCACGGTTGGGAGATTCCACCTTGGCTTCTGAGTTGTCAACCTCGTTCTTACTCGCCGGTGGAGTAGAACCACCCTTACGGCCTTCTCCCGTCGTCGATCCCTTCTTCCCCATGCTCGAGTGTAACTAACTCAAACCGAAACAAAATCCAAAAAAGCGAAGAGGCGATTGTGAATCTTAAGCTTTTGCAAGAAGAAGAGAGAAATAGAATGAAAACAAAAAAAAAAGCAAGCTAGGGTTTAATGGCGGTTAGGATTTTTCGATTATACATTTTCTTTTCTCTCTTTCTCTCTACCTCCTTCTTTCTTTCTTTCTGCAGAGTGTCACTCCCTACAAGACGTTCCTTTTTTTCCCATGAAAAAAAAGGAAACAATGGACTTACTAAAGGGCTAAAATGGTAATTGGGTTATTTCAAGATTTGCGTGTGTATCTGTATGATGAATAAAAAAGGAACTTACAAAAAAAAAGAAATTAAAATAATAAGCTGTTTTGTATTTTGGATAGGCCTGGGCAAAATAACCGGATCCGAATATCTGATCCAAAAAACTCCGATCCAAATCCGTATCCGAAATTGTAAAATACCCGAACGAGTTCTAAATCTCTAAATCCGAAAACCTGAATACGAACCCGATCCAAACCGAAATCCGAACGGCTATCCGAATATACCAACATTATTAATACTCTCTCTGTATCACAATAGATGATATTTTAGGATTTTTACATGAATCAAAAAAAACATTTGATGTATAGCCATAAATGTATTATTTATTTATAACAACATATTTTTATAATTATTAACCAATAGTATTTCATCAAACTTTTAAATTCTTATTTAATGATTCTTGAAATTTGCAATTTCTTAGCATTAATTGATTAAAGTATACAGAAAATCATCCTTTCTGATACAAAATAAAATCCTACAACATCATCTATTCTGATGCAGAGGGAGTATATAATAGTAATATATTAGTAATATTTATAATTTTAATAATATAAGTGTTTAAAATATTTAGATTTTTAGATATCTTTGACAATTTGAAGTATTTAAACTGTTTATTAGTAAATTTGGATAGAAAATACTCTGAATTTTTAGATATATTTCGTATTACTGAATAATTTAGACTAAATTAGATACTAAAATTTTGAGTTTTGTGAACTTTGGGTAATCCGAACCCGAAATAGCCGAACCAAACCTAATCTGAACCCAAAGTCTAGAAATATCCGAACGGGTCCTATACCTCTAAACTCGAAAACCCAAAAACTCAAAATAACCGAACCGAACTCGAACCTGTATCCTAATGCCCAGGCCTAATTTTGGATAAATGGGAAAATCATAACACAATTCTCTTCATTCATTAATGAAATGCCATCCAGCTCATATATTTGTGGAAATAATTTGTTCTAATTTTCACTAATAATAAATTAGTTAACTTGTATACATTTATCTTTTTTTTTGCTGTCAAAAAAAAAAATAATCACAGTTATTGATGTATATACCCGAAGAATAAAAGGAGATGTCACGTCACAGTTATTGATTGAACAACTGGTGATGTTGTCTTTAATTTTCATCAGACACCACGCTCTTTCTTGGTCAAATATGTGGAGGTCTTGGTACAAAAAAAAAAAAACACAATTCAAAGTTTTTTGTATCTGAAAGGACAAATTTAATGACTTTTGTTTTTTTTTTTTGCATAGAAATATAAAATGGTCGTGTAAATACTAAAAAATAGTAGTATAATTAAGTTTGTACTAGCATTTTAAAAATTTCCTACTCGTCGTATAAATCAACCTTTTGGATTAATGCAACCCCCACTGGCTTAATTCATTTACGCCTTTCTATGGTGATCATCATCCCTTGTCGTGGCATACATTGTATTATAAATATTACTATCATTTATAGATAATGCACGTTGTGAACTGCGATAGGAATAATTGGTTCGTCCCCTCTAATTTTTTTCCCATGCATAACGACTTTGTAGTGCGGGATTACAATGGTGCTGCACACCAACTTACTACACAAAACAAGTTGGTGGGGATTACAATGGTGCTGCACAAACAAGTTTCCGGACAGATCGTGTTGGAATCATATATAGGTGCTCCCCCATGGTAAGTGATTTTTAATGACATTTCCACTAGAATTTTGTAGTATTAAGCAGAACAAAAGAGCATGAAGAAATAGAGTTATCAAAAGATAGAGAAATGTGATTCAAAACTGTGATCTCGTTGGATTCATTGTTAAGATTAGTTCATTGGCGTTTCCAGTGTGGTGCCCCGTCGTTTGATGCTGGAGAAGCTTTTGCAATGATGATGGCTTCTTCTCTGTTTCTCTAGTTGAGGTCTGTGGTTATCTTCTTCATGTTTTAATCTTTCGAAAACACAATGATTATGCTCTGTTTATTCATTCTTGTTTCTTGTTTCTTCTGTGTCTGGCTGAACTTTAAAGTCAACCGGTGCTTCTGTCTCTGTCTCGAGATATACGCAAGTGCAACGCCATCTATTCTCAGCCGCGGTGTTGGCTGGCAGGTAACTCAGCTACATTTGAAGTTATGATGTTGCTGAATCTATATTGATCGAATTCTGAAGTGTTTTAATTTATGCTATGTTTTGTGGAACAGGGAGTTGCGATTCTAATATCAGGGTTGTTGTTTGGTACTGGAGCTGGTTCCTCTGTCTCTGTGTAAGCATCTCAGAGATGATTAAATTAATGATCTGATATTATTAAATTTCTCTAGATATTTTGGTATGAAAGTTGGTTTTCTTGCTCTTTACTGCAGAGAAAATGCAGGATTATGGGCCTTGACACGAGTTGGCAGTCGAAGGGTTGTCCAGATAGCTGCAGGCTTCATGATATTCTTCTCTATTTTCGGTTAGCTGCAATTCTAATATATATCAACAAATGAAAGAACAATCTTTTGCTTGAAATCTATTCTGTACTAATGATCCATCATATGCTAATGTAGGAAAATTTGGAGCTATGTTTGCTTCAATTCCCGTACCCATCATTGCTGCTTTATACGTACTGTCTCTTCTATGCGTACGTGGGAGCTGGAGGTTTGAGTTTCCTTCAGTTCTGCAACGTAAACAGCTTCAGGACCAAGTTCATCTTAGGCTTCTCTGTCTTCCTTGGCTTGGTCCATCCCTCAATATTTCAATGAGTACAACGCAATCAAAGGATATGGTCCAGTCCACACTGGGGCTCGTTGGGTATGTGGTAAACAACTCATTGTTACTTCTTTTCTTCCCATTGAAATAGGTTTTTGGTAAAGTGATCTAGTAAGGCCTAAAAGTACGTACTCCACCCAATCTGTTCATAGTCTTTGGCGTGGCCTGAGCTAATGAAATTCTTTTTCTCTTTACATAACGACGATATATGGTGAATGTTCCGTTCTCCTCAGAGCCTTTTGTAGCTGGCAGCGTCGCCTTCTTCTTGGACAACACATTAATTGCACAAGAAATAACTCTTGGATAAGGAAAGACCGAGGAAAGCACTGGTGGGACAAGTATAGATCGTTCAAGGGTGATACAAGAAGTGAAGAGTTCTACTCTCTTCCTTTTAATCTCAAGGCACTCGAGAAAGCACTTGATATGTCAAAGTGTGAGCACATTCAAACAATCTTTAATTACCAGCTTGAATCAATTCTGGCGAGAGATCAAATTCAGATTACTGTTCAATTATTTGAGTTCATAACCCATAAGTTTTGTCTTTCTCGTCTAACTTGTTTTTTTTTTTTTTTTTTGTATAAATTTAGTTATGACGATTATTATATTCTAAACAACTGGGAGAGTACTATATCAATCTTCTTTGAGTTCTCATATATAAAAATGGAACAGTACCTAAAGTATCCTATTTAATTTAGATCTGAGGGCTGCTTGAGTATATGTTTTTATTTGAACAAGTTTGGAAACTATGCGTGCATGTTCTAATTTTGAAAACACAGATTTAAGTAAGCTATTCATACATAATATATACAAGGAGAGCCAAACTTACAATTAGTTGTGATGTGGCGCTTGTAAAATATGCATCGATCAACCTGGAAAACACAACATGATTCATATTTAATATGAGGAGTGTGGTTTTTTTTTTTTTGGTTTTTAAAAATAAAATTTTTGCAAATTCCCTTCTTATTACTCCCTCCCTCAACTCTCTCTCTCTCTCTCTCTCTCTCTCTCTCTCTCTCTAGTCAGGCCCAGTCCATATGGGTCGGCCCAGAAGCGACTGGTATTTGTAATAATCTCCGGTTTAATGAGTAAACCGGAGGGAGACAGAGATGATGAGGCCGGAGATAGTTCTGTTCGGCGATTCGATAACGGCGCAGTCGTTCAGATCCGGCGGTTGGGGATCTTCTCTTACCGACGCTTACTCTCGCAAGGCTGATGTTGTGGTTCGCGGCTTCATCACATTTTCCCTCTCGTCAGTACTCTTCTTTCCCTATCTCTCTCTCTTTCTTTCTCGAGTCTTCAATGTTGAATTTGAGATTTGATTGGATTGTTTTCTTCAAGATCTGCTGTAGTGATTGTGATTAATGATTATGACTTTGAGTGTGAATCTGATAGGTCTTTTGAGTACCTCTGGATCCATGTGTTTCTCTAAGTACATTACACATCTGTTTGTGTTGCTTAGTGCTACTCTGTAACTCTGGATTCAGTTCTGGATGTTTTGATATATATAAGTCTAGGATGTGTTTGTTGATGACATTTTCATGGATGATCAGTGTTCTCTGAAATGAAAGAACTAGTTCAAGTATGAAAATATGTAGATTTGAGATGATGAGAGCTCTTCTTGTCAGTGGAGTTGCTTTGGTGTGCCTTATATATCAGTGTGTCTACTCTCTACTCTCTTTGTTTAGGGCTCTTCGTCTCCTCCTGTTGCTACGACGATATTCTTTGGTGCAAACGATGCAGCTCTTAAAGGAAGAACCAGTGATAGGCAACATGTGCCGGTGGATGAGTACAAAGATAATTGTCAGAAGAATTGTTCAGCAGTTGAAGGTTTCTTTTTTATATGCTTCTATGATCCTCTCTCACTTGCATCGTCTTTTCTTGACAATGTCTTCCTTTTTGCGACTTTACGAAAAAACATTAATGACTCTGTTTTGTAGAAATGTTGATTGTGCTTATAACTCCACCACCAATTGTTGAAGCTGGGCGGCAAAGTTATGCAGAGTAATGCTTCCTTTTTGATCATTATCTTCCTTGCATTTTTTTTTGTTTTTCAAAACATTTGTAGTCCGATACATCTTATAAACGAGCTGTGTGATTGCATTTTTACATCGAAAGCTTTTATATGGTGAGAAAGCTTTGAAAGAGCCTGAGAGGACGAACGAAACAACGGGAATCTACGCACAACATTGTGTCTCATTAGCCGAGGAACTCTGCCTGCGGTGTTTCAACTTATGGTCAGAAAAAGTACCTAAGGTCTGTGTCTAAATCTGACCCCAAAATGTTGTTGGTTTTCAAAAAAAACTCATCTCCTGAATGGAATCATATATTTGCTGTTTGTAAATGTTTCTTGCTCGTTTGTTGTTGTTGGCTATAACCAGTGATGGATTGCATCTCACGCCTGAAGGCAACGGAGTAGTTTTTGAGGAAGTCTCGAGAGTTTTTAGAGAAGCTTGGCTCTCTCCTGAAGAAACGCCGTTTGATTTCCCTCATCATTCGCAGATCGATGGTGAGAACCCGTCGAAAGCTTTCGAAGAGCGTTGCTTATAGAGATAGATCGATCATTCCCTAAATTCATCAACAGGTTGATCTTTTGATATAAAATTCATGAACACAATTCAATCTTGAGAGTAATGAACTTATGATGTACTTACTTTATGTTGTGGAACACTTATGTGCCTGCACTACCTTTTCTATCTTTCAATTTCTTCTTGCGATGTATTCCAATCTCTTCTTAGTCTTACCTAATCATTTGTGGGGTTTGTCTTCTTTTATTATCACTCTCTGGGGTAATGTTTGAATGTTAATGGCTTACTACTATTTAATCTCTTCCATATGTTCAATGACACATCTAGACTTGTTTTCCCCTTAAATGTTTTAGCTTCTTTGGTGAAATGTCTCTAGAAGTTAATAAGTGTATATATACGGATGTGGCGGAGAAGGAGGAAAAAGAAAGAGAATTTTAAGAGTTCTACCACATTTGTATCACTGTAGCTTCCCAAATACCGCATTCTAAAACTCTTTTCTACAATACCATAAGCATTAATTCGAATGACCATAACACCCTCAACCAAAACTAAACAAAAACAATTTTTTTTTATTATTATTCTTCTCTCTCATCTCCCCTCCCACGACACTCAATTTTTTTTCTTAATCTCTCTTTCTCTTTATCTTCTTCACCTTTATTAAAACTCTATTCATTTTCTTTATCTCTTTCTCTCTTTATCTTCTTCACTTTTATTAAAACTCTACTAGATTTTAGCTAAGAGTTCAATTTCTACAGATTTGTAGATCAATTTATGATTAAAAACATCATTCTCAGACTTGACGATGTGTTTTTTTGAGTTCCAAAAGTATAATTTTTGTTTTGATAGATAGATCTATTTCCCAAACAAAAGGTTCTTAGGAGTATAGCTTGTTTTGACTAAGGATTGTTAGTTTTTATTGGGTAAACATGTTTAAATTCGCATTTCTAATTTTGTTTTCTTGATTCACATTTTCTCCCACTTAATTAATGGACATATTTCTCCGTTAAAATCCATAGACCAATGGACCAGTTTCTTAGCGGTGGACAAGTTTACACACTTTTATATATAGACAATTTTAGAAGAAAATAAATCTTGTCCACAGATATAAAAATGGACAACATTGAAATTTCTGAAGGACAACATAGAAAACATTTGATGGACAACATTTATACTCTTTACATATAAGATAACTCATATGGGCTTTCCAAAATAAATAATTTGTTGTTAATAATTACATTAAAATTAATCATTATTTTTTTGAATTTTTATGTGTTAAAGTTGTATATTTTCTTATTCATATGTATACTGTTCGGTGGACGAAATATAATATTTTGATAGACAAAATTTATATTATTTAATTTTATTTGTCTTTTGGTCCACGAGGTTCTTCAAATAAATATCTTCATCATCCTTTTATTCCTCTTCTACTACAGAAGTCAAAACTGATCCATCCTTTTGTCCACCATAAATCACACGCCATCTACAGTGTCACATTAAATGCCAAAAAAAGCTTTTGTCCTTTCCCTGCAGCTCTCCTCTTTCTCATGTGCTGAAACAGAATAAAATAAGACATAAATTAATAAATAATACAGCCCCAGACTATTTTATCGCTTTCATTGACACATTAAAGCGAGGTTATTTTCGTCTTTTCAAATACACGTTTTTGGTACATCGAAAAAGGTTTTTCCATTTTGGCAGAATTGGAAACTTTATAACTCAATGTGCCATACTTAACAAAATTCCGAAAAAGAAAGCGTCGGTGGTTCCAAAATCTTCGGACCCACATTCTTAGGGTGGGTCTACGTCAACTTTACCAAATCGTCTTTACCAAATCCAACGGTTACGACTAAAGCCATGGGACCTAAACGAACAAGGTGAGCCGTCGGATGGGTTCAGAAATAGCGGCTTGATCGTCACACAACAGAGACAAAAGTGAGAGACAATTCCTAATATTTTTATCGTAAGTTTTGTCTGTGTCTAGTCCACTACTGCCTACTGGGACTGGACTAGAGACTAGACTAGTAATGGGATGGGTTTCCACTCGCTCGCTCCTCTCAAGCAAAATATCTATTCTCTTGCCACATGTCACTTTTCCTACATGTGTTGTTTGTTAATAATATGGTTCAAGTTTTTTGTTTTTCTGACTGCCCTGAATCATTAGTAAATTATTCAAAGAGTTAACAAAACCACTTTTGATATTTTCTTATTATTGGATTTCGAAATAAAGGTTAAAGAGTTTGATCCGATGATAAAGAAGAGACACAAGTTTGAGAGCTGTAAGTAAAAGTGCTTTTCAATAAACAGATTTCGTTTTTTTTTTGGATTAAGCTTTACGCTTGTTAATTAACCCGACGGTAGGATAAAAATAGTCTAAAGTTATGAATTTGTTTTTCTCTTTTCAAACCTTATTAAATAAAAATATAATACTTTTAATTACTATCCTGCAAAATGTTAAATGTGGTTAACTATGCATTAATTGTTAGGAAAGTATTTCCCTTAACTGATCATCAAAGAAAAAAGGTTTTATAATCTGTGTTTTTTTTTTTTTTTTTTTTTNTGAATAATTTTTTTTTTCTTTGTATGTAAAAGTTTCTCCCTTAGCCGGCTTCCATGGATTAATCACCTTCGAGGCTCAAACTTCGAATTAGTCTTGCCAGTATACTAATAATAACATTGAGTGTATTTATGAAAAGTCAGTTAAGAAACAGTTTAGTTATCAAATAATCAAATTAAAGCGAGTTTGAGATTGCATATTTTGTGGTGGAATACATATATAATATATTAATTAACCCTTGCGATTCACTTAAGTTCAATAAGACCATCGTTACCGTTAGTAACCCTCACGTTGTTTTAAAAAACAAAAATTATTATTTTATTCATTTATTATCTTTTATTAATTGTAACCATTATGTAAGTGACAGCTGTTAATTATTTGAGAGAAACGATTTTTGCTATAGCAATTTGAGTATCCATTCTTTTCTTTTCTTTTCTCTTCTCTTTCATCACTATATTAATTTTTTATTAATGAATAACTTGCTTAGTAACTCCCACTAATGATGCCCTAACAACAAATAAAATAGAAAATACAAGATCCTTAAGAGTTTGCCGAACTAAACAATTAATACATCAAAAAAGACACGGAAGAGATTAGCTAGGTTTTCCATGAATTTTGGGTGCACTACGCAGTCTTTTGATACTTAAGAAAATGAAGAAAACAAAAAACATAATTAGTTTGGTGTTTTTTCCAAATTACACATTACAAAATGCAGATTCTAAGAGATCCCCATGAAGCGTTTATATTACAAATTTACAATATATGATGTTACGACAGAGATTTGATACCTACAAATCAAATGAATGATAAAATAGCTTAATATGTAGGATTGGTCGTCAAAACGAGAAAAATACTGTGTGAACAACGCCCAGACCTAGTCATAACCTAGATTACACGAATACAAACTTCATTTAGAGGACACATTACATACTGTTAATCATTCGTATCACACAATTGTATTGGGTAATTAGGTAATGACCCGAAAATACAAATAACTTTAAAGAGAAAGCTTCGTAACTTTATGTGACAAGTGGGAAACTGAAGATTGTAAGGATCTAGGGAGAATACTTCATAGTTGATTCATCACATGATATATATTTTTAAAAAAACTAAAAGCTAATACTAAAAAGAAAGGAAAGAGGAATAAAAGGGCATCAAGAATTAGGAGTGTGAAGAGAGAATAAATCACACAAGATAAGACAA
The DNA here is from genome assembly GCF_000633955.1 of Camelina sativa. Taxonomy (NCBI): domain Eukaryota; kingdom Viridiplantae; phylum Streptophyta; class Magnoliopsida; order Brassicales; family Brassicaceae; genus Camelina; species Camelina sativa. The sequence continues at coordinate 26,894,454 of NC_025686.1, read as the reverse complement.
TTTCTTTGGCACATATCTATATATACATTTTTCAAGTACATTTAGCAAATAAATCCTAAACTTGCCACTTATTTACAAGACTGCCATTAGTATTTAAATTTAATTTATAAAATTTAAACTAAAATATTAAAATGATTAACCGATTTACCAAAATCGGAACTGATATTAAATATATTAATTACTGTTACAAATCTAATATTAAACACAATTTTTCATAAAATTCGGATCCTAATTTAATTAAGTTGTTGTTTTGGAAACATAATTATTATACTTTCAAAAAAAAAAAAAAATATTTTCACTTTAGAAATTAAGTTATACATAACTATAGTAAGAGACTAAATAGTTTCGGAAACATAATAATTAACTTAATTATTTTCAATTAACATATAACATTCAATTAATTTTTCTAAAATGTCTTAATTCTGATTTTTTAAAATACGAAAATAATAAAAAGTTACATTCTCTAATATTAATATGAAATAGTTAAATTCACACAAAAAATAATTGCATTTATTCATAAGGATGACTTTCATTGATAAATACCAAACTGTTATTATCATTAGCTATTTTGGATTAAAATTGTTTTCTAGATTTGTTAATATCACAATTTATAATTTTAAATTACTACATTAGCTATATTGGATTAAAATTATTTTATAAATTCGTTAACATCATAATATAAAAAGTTAAATTACAAAAACCAAGATTTGGTTTTGACAAAAAAAAAAAAAACAACAAAGATTTGGCATTTTAAGTTATCTTTGATAAGGTTTTCTATTTGTGGGTCAATTATATTTTAGAAGATATTCTATAGAATAATTAATAATTTGTAAAAATATATATTAATTGTATACACAAATAATTCTTAAACAATCAGCCTAATCAATAAAATAATTGATTTTTGATCTTAAAGGAGGATCTGTGGCCGAGATTTTTGATCTCAACGCATTGATCTCAACATATTTAAAACTAATTTTTACTTTCACGGATTTCATATGATGAATTTTTGTGGATTATAAATCTTTGAACATGTTGCCTAACCCGCCTAGCATGACGGGTTTAGACTATAGAACCAACACTAAAACTATTAGTTTATCACATATATACTATGGATTTGTAATCATAGTTTAGAAAATTAACTTATAAATTATTTAGCATATGAACTACAAAATACTACACATACTATAACACATTGTTAATATTCAAAAAAAAAATACACATAAAAATATACAATAAAATACCATATAGGCATATACCTCTGTTTAATTCTAGAGAACAAAACAAATCTAGAATTTTTATATTCTATCTAATAACAAATTTAATGTAATTAAGTTATAAACTTTGTAAAAGTGTAAGAAGAAGAAAAAGAATTGTAAACAAAATTATAAATTAATTAGAAAAAGTTAATTAATTGAGAATTTAAAAACTAAATAAATTAAAAATTATTATTTAAAATACAATAATTTATATTTAGCCTCGCGGTGTACCGCGGGTGAAATCCTAGTATATATATATATATATATATATCTCCACAATTTAGCTAGCGAGACCCACTTTTTAAAGATAATAAAACTGTATCTATCCCGCCCGCGTATCTTTTGTTCCATTGCATTGCATCACTCGTTATTTGTTCGTTACATCATCATATCATCATGAAATTATGAGTCTTAACGTACGAGATAACATATGATGTTGATATACAATACAACATCTGAAAAAATAGAGTATATAGGTAAATAAATATGTAGAAAGCTCGAGAGACCCACTTTTTAAAGATAATAAAAGTATATCTCTATCTCGCCCGCGTATCTTTTGTTCCATTGCATCAGTCGTTATTTGTTCGTTACATCATCATACATATCATCATGAAATTATGAGTTATCATATGTTATTTGGACGAGATAACATATGATGTTGGTATACAATGTACATTTGAAAAAACAGAGTATATAGGTAAATATGTCGAAAGCTCGAGAGAATTGTGTGATTTACTAGCGTTAGGCAGATGGAGTACTAGCTAGTAAATCGAGTATTCTAAAGAAATTTACAATTTCTTATAGGTACTAATTAAGGAAGGCAGTAGAAGCATATCAAAAATTATTCTAACTTACTAACAGCATCATGCTTAAGCCAAACCAACGTAACTGATCAAACACAATAGCTAGTATTCATTTACACTGATGATCACCATTGAACCATCACATTATAATGAACTGAGGCTATGTCTAATTGAGATCACAAACCACCAATAGTGTTTCTTCTTGAATGTTCATTAACACCATGATCCGAATACGTGTCTAATATACGAAAATTTTGATTATGTAGCATATACTCCAACTCAACCATATGTATACGAATTTTGAATATTTCTATACCCTATCTTTAATTTACAAGTTAAAATGGAATGGATTACATATGCTTTCAAAAAGGTTGAGAATTGAGATACCTACTTTGTTATATGTCAGGATGTCAAACCTTATGCTTATCCAACGAAAATTTGAAATAATATTCGACAAGAAAAAAGTATATAAAATAAGGTCTAGTATTCCTTTTTTTGTTTTTGTTTTGTTTTTCTTAGTATAATTGTAGAATATATTCCTCTCTACTTTTGTGGGTCGTATACCTCTATGTTTTGTAAATCACGAAAGTAATGGACCTAATCTCTCTACATGCATGGTGCACAATTTAGTTTACGAATTTCGATTCCTATATATATATTTTAAGCTAAAAAGATAAACAACTCGAAAACTTTATTTGCATGTTACGACTGTTCAACGTTGTCTGTTTCTTCTTCATCATTATCTTTACGAGTTTCAGTTTCAGTAGTAGGCAGAGGCGGTAGCAAATCCTATCACAAGCTCTAATATCCCATCTGTGTCGATTACTCGTACTTCCTGTCCCTCGGGGGCCTTCTCTATGATCTACAAGAGAGTCACACAACAAGTGAGTTGATATGTTTATAAACAAGAAAAAGAAAACTGTTAAATGCAATGGTAGATATATGTTCATGACAACAGAAGCAACAACAAGAACAATGTTGGTGTACGTAACAGAACTTAGTGTGTGTTGACTCGCAACGAGGACACTTTTGAGGATGGTCGTGAGGCTGAGAGAGGCGATAGTGCAGCCAGCAGCCAGTATGTAGGCTGATGATGGATTCGAAGAGTCTAACATGCTTCCCCCTGATGACTGAGCTTCCTAACATATACAATGCAGAGAGCCATATCAAAATGTGGAATTTCTCTCTCTCTCTCTCTATAATTGAAGTGTAGAGCTCCAACTAACAATCAAATTACGAAAAGGAGATAAACTGGGAAAATAAAGACATGGATCTGACAAATTGAGATAAGTCATGCATGAACCTGTGTTGGCAGCAAGATTGTGCTGGAAAATAGCTTCAAAATCATCACATATGTCCGTTAGATTCTGCGCCACTGCTGAGGAACACGACTTCAGGGTTTTGTGTTTGTCAGAGTAAGACTGCAGGAGAACCATGTTGCCCAAAGAGAACCGTGACATGAAGAGGAAAAAGTCATTCAAATTCATTCCTGTAGATGATAATAGAAGCGAAGGGGTTAAAATAAGGATGTTTCATGGTCATATATACAAAACTCTGAGGGATTTTCTTGAATCTACTGTTCGATTATACATTCATAAGAATACATTCAGTCAACACTTATTCACTATGACACTATTGCACAGTGAGTTCTCCAAACATCCTACACAGATAGCTGTAATCTCTGCTTTAAATATCTCAAAGATATAGAAACTTTTCACTTGAAAGATCTCAGAAAGAAATGTAGAGCTCCAACTAACAATCAAATTACGAAAAGGAGATAAATCACGCATGAACCTGTGTTGGCAGCAAGATTACGCTGGCAAATAGCTTCGAAATCTTCACATATGTCTCTGACGTCTTCTATTGACTCTTCAGTGTCCTTGTAGCCCTTCCACAGTAGATCCCACTGAAACTCAACCAAACATGACTACTTCCTATTTTAGTTCAATCTCATATTTCCTTGTATAGAAAATTAGAAACACAAGTCGCCAAGTCATTACCACCCAAGATAGGTTGTATGCATTGAGCCAATTGTGGTTTATAGATATCGTGTCTTCCTGTAAAAAAAAATATTCGAGAAAATTCAAGAAAACAATGTTGGTGTACATACAATGAGAGGGAAAGAGAAAGGGGGAGAGAGATACCAAGTTATAACCCACTGGGAATAAAGATAACTTCACCGGGTTCTTGAATGCACTCAAGCCAGGTGGTCTGAATGCAAACCACAAAATGTGAATAAACACGTGGTGAAAGACGAGCTTACAGATCGAGGGTAAGAAGAGCTGATTTTTACCTTATTGAAACCGGGGAATTTAGTTTCATTCACCTCTTCAAAGATGTTATAAACACAATTCTTCATGTACCTGAAAAAAATCATCTAATGATAAGGCTAACAACACCTGAGAGAAGAAATGTGGATCACAGACAATTCACAGAAAGGTTACATGACCAATAGGATAAAAAAACACTTGCGTGTCATAAACAAGATGACTTTGAGGAGGAGGAAGGAAAAGCCATCCTTTTTTACCACAAACATTAGCTGACCAACTATAACATCTAAATACTTCAGCGTGTAGAGGTGTCCAAGATCCTGTAAGCAAAAGAGTTCGGAAATCATCAGCTTTCTCCAAAGGCCAAAACACTCAAAAAGACAACAACACAAACAGTTTGTTTGATCTTCTTACTCATACCTTTTCCAATCAGAGCAGCTAATTTGATCATGCTTCTGGAAACTATCTCTATCCTCATGCATATGGTCAAATTGATAGATATTAAGCCAATCATCAGAAAACAGCGGCGGCGTTTGGTAGGCTATATAGCTTGAATATTCAGCACAATCTTACAAGCGTGACCTCAGATATGCCACCTTGACAAAGTGCCAATCTTTCAGATACAAGACAGATTCCTTGATAGAATCATTGGCCCATTGCTCCACAAAGTCACTAACAGACATTTCTAATCTTTTCTGATCTGTGAACTCTCTCGTATCACAATCTGCAACCTGTAGATAACACACACCACCAAGTCAATGAACAAACAATTCATTCCCAAAACCAAAAAAAGATTCAATTTAATGCTACTAATAGTCTTATGAAAGCATGAACCTTTTACCTGGACTTTAGATATTCCGAAGAGAGTGGCAATGAAGTGGAGATTAGGGCGTCCATTCTTACCGACCCAATCTTCACGAGCTCTCCAATCGTCAGTGAGACCGGAGATTACTACTGGCTGGTTCTTGGCTAAGTATCTCTCTGCAAAAGCGTCGTAACTCAAATCTTTACCATTGATTTTCTCAATTTGCCCTATAATCTCTATTCTCCCATTTCCCCCCAACTCTCGGAAATTTTCGTCGCTCCCACCGGTGTAGAACCTCCGATCAAAGTCGCCGGTAAAGTTGATATGAAACGCGGTGTTTAGTTAATCTAAAACGCTGCGGTTAATGAATTGGTACGGCCCATTTCTTGACCCAATATGTAATGGCTCACTATCGATCAAACGGTGACGTGTTGAATTCCGGAACCGGATGGGTCAATGTCCTTTCTTATATGGTTATTATTGGTCGTCATAGTCTCTCTTTGAAATAGCCAGTCAACAAATTGTCACTTCCATATGCGATTGTTAAGAGTTCTACAATCAATTTTCATAGTTACCATTTTAATGGCTTGACTGACATATATAGAAAGTTAACAGAATGAAGATAAAGAAGGGTTGGTGATTTTGTCTTTATAAATAGAGAAAACTTTGTTCCCACTGAGTAAATAATATAAGCATTATATATCATATTTATATATACATAAAAGTTTTCAAATTAAGAAGAGAAATGGAGAAGAAATTGAGTGTGGTGGTGATGATGATGATGATGATCGTCTTGGCTGTAATTGAAACAGAAGCAGTAAATCATTTGTGTACATTCAAATGTGAAATCACATGCCGCGATCCAGAGTTCAAGTCAATCTGCTTTAAAAAGTGTATGGCCAAATGCATCCTTCAATCTTCATCCACAAATACCTTTCACTTAACTTGACACTCGCAGTAAATCTCTTTCTCTTTAAACTGTTTTTTTGAATGTATATATGCATGTATGTATGTGTGTGTGTCTTGTGTAATAGTAAAATTGACATGGTTTGAAACTTGAAAGATTTTGGCATTCAATAATAAATTTGAAAAACAATAGTGCACAGACTGAAACATAATAATTGCACAGAGATGACGACTTGGTAACAATTTAAAGTATGACGTAAATGAAAACCCGTCCCGAATACTTTCCTCCTACGTTTGATCTTTTCTACCTACAAGATTATATCAAATAATGAAACAATGAGCCCTAGGAAAAGTGAAAACATGAGACTTTCAGGTTTAATTTTAAATTACTAACATATATTTATAAATACACATTACTCTTTCTTGCAGGTTGGAGACTTTCGTCGAGGTCTACTACGTCCACGATTAGTAAGACGTAAACGAAGAGGAAAAATCGTCCGGAATGCTTTCCTCCTACGTTTTTCCTGCAACATTGTATATCAAATAATGAAACATGAGCACAAAACAGAGTCAGTAAACCAATTTCATGGTTTCTATTTTCACATTTGGGGACCCCAACTGTTTGATGAGAAAATAGCATTCTATCTGTTGAAAATATTTAGCTTTCATTAAGAAAAACTTGCCTGTCGGAGCCAATGCCCTCGATCGTACTCGAATGACTTAGTTTCCTTCTTCACCTTACGTCTCATCTCGCATACCTACAACATTGTATATGAATGAAACATGAGCATATTGGAAACATGGGACCTTTTTTTTTTTTTTTATCTCTGTCTCTACGACTGAATCAAGAAGCACACTTTCTTCTTTCAATTAATGTTTTAGCAACAAATCTTTAGTTAAGATTAAGAAAAACTTGCCTCTAGCCAACCCTCTGGATCGTACTCGGCCGAATGAACCTTCTCCCTAGATTGATAATACCCATTAATATAACCCTCCTGCATGAGGACGAGAGTGGAAACAGTTAAACAGGTTAATGCTCAAATGGTTAGACAATGAAACAATGTTAATTATGATACAAGGAGACAGACAGCGAGAGAGAGGGATAACTTACTTGTTGTGTATGTTCTTCAGTTGAGAGATGCGTCCTGAAATCATCAAGGCTTTCGTAATAACAGAGACACATTTCGCAATAAAATACTGAGGTAGATTCACTTTCACTTTTACTGAACTTCTGAATAGCGCGGCTTCTTGCCTCTAGATTAGAGGAAAAAACGTGTACTCTAGTCTCTGAAACTGTGCAAAAAATTTCACTTTTGCTGCAATTATGAAGGTGTTCTCTTGCCTCTGAAAGCGTGGCAAAACTTTCAATTTTACTGCACTTGCGAGGAACGTGTCCACTTGTTTCTGAAAGAGTGGAAAAACTTTCACTTGTACTGCACTTGTGAAGAACGTGTTTTCTTGTCTCTGAAACTGTGGAAAAACTTTCATTTGTGCTGCACTTGTGAAGAACGTGTCCACTTGTCTCTGGAACTGTGGAAAAGAAACATCGTAATTAGTTTAATGGTTATGTCAAACAGTACTGGATGACCGATGAGAGGACAGACAGACAAACAAACACCTGCAAGTAAGTTTTCCCAGAGCCACTCGGCAGAAGTGAGCAGGGGAGACATTTTGCGAGGCCTAGATAAATAAGCCAGAAAAAGCTTGTGTTTGTGCACTTGTAGTAGGGTGACAAGAGAAACTGAATAGATCAGATCCAACCTATCCGTTATGACCATAATAGTAGCCGGAGGAGGATTAGAATCTACCCATTTCTCAATATCTTCGTAAATTAGAGTTTCTTTGTAAGCTGTTTCAACAAAGGAAAGCAGCCATTGATCAGTAGGCACAGATGAATATTTTTAAACCGCCCCAAAATTCCAAAGATGGATAACCAAATGGACTAACCGTAACCGTTATGCACAACATAGATTCCAGTGGAAGAGAGCCCTCGCAGGAGGTGATCAGGGATACGGTTTAGGTCGCCAAAGGCAGTGATGGAGACAGGACCAGAGTAGCCAAGATTCTTGAATGCCGCTTCTAAACTCGGCCGGACCCGACGAGCATCATATCCCTTGGGGATCGGACATTCAAACAAGTCCCACCACACCGCTATCTGAGCTGTCGCGTATTCAGGCGTCGCCGGGTAGTCCCTTGCCCACTTCTCTGTTACACAGTCAACTACTTTCTGCGTAGGGTCTATAGCCTCCTGCTTGACAGAGAGTGGAAACAGAGGTAGTTGCTCAAAATATGTAGTAGACAATGAAACAATTCATATACAAGTATAGAGAGAGAGAGAGAGATATAGAGGATACGTACTTCTCGTTTATGCTTATAACTCGAGAGATGCTTCCTGAAATTTTCAGGGCTTTGGGAATCGAAGTTGCAAGATTTGCAGTAAAGCGTGGCAGATGATAACTCGCCCGGGTCACTGCACTTCTCCTGAACAAGTGGTGCCCTTCTGGTCTCATCATCCGCGTACCCTAGTACTCTTTCCCAAACCCACTCTCTACAAGTTTCTAAGATTGTCATATATTGATACTCGATTGAAGAAACCAGAAAAAGGTTGTATAGCGTCCGTTGTTGTAGCCGGGCCAGATCCCAAGCGAAGACAGTGTGCACCTGATTGGATATGATCATCATTGAAGCCGGAGCAGGATTTTTACCTCGCCATTCCACCATATCCGCATACATGAGTGAGTTTGTGCTTTCTGTTCCAGTACAGAGGAAAAAAAAGGATTACTTTAGCTAATTAAAGTATTAACCGTTTGCTTAACCAAAACAAAACAGAGCAAAAACACAAAAAGTGAGGTTAAATGTGCTTTCTGTTCCAGCCAGTACCAAAGAAAAAGAAAAGGATTAAGTCAGCTATTAACTTATTAAGCGTTTGCTAAATTATTTTACTAATTATTATTTGGGAGTTTATTAAATAAAAGAAATAAACAGAACAGAGCAAAACACACACAAAAAAGAGTGAGGATACTACCGAACCAGTTCCCGTGTCAGTGCTACTTCCAGTTTAAATATATAGAGGAAATTTCCAGAGATCGATAAAATTTGGACTTACCGGGTCTGGTATGTGCAACAGCGACTCCAGTGGAAGAGAGCACTCGCAGGATGTGATCAGCGGTTTGTGTTTGGTCGCCATAGGCAGTGATGGAGACAGGACCAGAGTAGCCAACACTCTTGAATGCCGCTTCTAAACTCGGACGGAAGAGACGAGCATCATAACCCTCTGGGATCGGACAGTCCTTCATGTCCCACCATACCGCTATTTTAGCAGCCTTCGCCGGTTCCTCCCACCACATTGAGAAGAGATTACTCATCCCTCTTAACCCTAAAAATCTAATAACAGACACAAGTCCCTCGATCCGTATTAGGGTTTCTTTCTTTTTATATACACCAAACTAATGGGCTTCAGTGAAATCCAGTAAAGGTGTGGACTTACGACATCGTTAAATTTATTTCTATAGTCCAGTAAAGGTCAGGTCTCATCTAGTGGGCCTTTTGTCATTGACTTACTTACATAATAACTTTTATTTAATACAATTTTATTTATAATATTACTTTGAATCATTTTTTCTAAACATTTTACCCAATGTGGGATGTTGAAACTTTTCATTTTCAATATATGTCCTTTTTAAAATTTCAAACCACAATTTATGCAGATATATGGATACAACAATGTCATTACATTATCATTCTTATGAAAACAATGATTTATTTCAAAAAATACTAGTATAGATTTGAACATTTGATTTTCTATATCTGCAACAGAAATTAATGCATCATAGACATTGATAAAAGNTTATGTCAAACAGTACTGGATGACCGATGAGAGGACAGACAGACAAACAAACACCTGCAAGTAAGTTTTCCCAGAGCCACTCGGCAGAAGTGAGCAGGGGAGACATTTTGCGAGGCCTAGATAAATAAGCCAGAAAAAGCTTGTGTTTGTGCACTTGTAGTAGGGTGACAAGAGAAACTGAATAGATCAGATCCAACCTATCCGTTATGACCATAATAGTAGCCGGAGGAGGATTAGAATCTACCCATTTCTCAATATCTTCGTAAATTAGAGTTTCTTTGTAAGCTGTTTCAACAAAGGAAAGCAGCCATTGATCAGTAGGCACAGATGAATATTTTTAAACCGCCCCAAAATTCCAAAGATGGATAACCAAATGGACTAACCGTAACCGTTATGCACAACATAGATTCCAGTGGAAGAGAGCCCTCGCAGGAGGTGATCAGGGATACGGTTTAGGTCGCCAAAGGCAGTGATGGAGACAGGACCAGAGTAGCCAAGATTCTTGAATGCCGCTTCTAAACTCGGCCGGACCCGACGAGCATCATATCCCTTGGGGATCGGACATTCAAACAAGTCCCACCACACCGCTATCTGAGCTGTCGCGTATTCAGGCGTCGCCGGGTAGTCCCTTGCCCACTTCTCTGTTACACAGTCAACTACTTTCTGCGTAGGGTCTATAGCCTCCTGCTTGACAGAGAGTGGAAACAGAGGTAGTTGCTCAAAATATGTAGTAGACAATGAAACAATTCATATACAAGTATAGAGAGAGAGAGAGAGATATAGAGGATACGTACTTCTCGTTTATGCTTATAACTCGAGAGATGCTTCCTGAAATTTTCAGGGCTTTGGGAATCGAAGTTGCAAGATTTGCAGTAAAGCGTGGCAGATGATAACTCGCCCGGGTCACTGCACTTCTCCTGAACAAGTGGTGCCCTTCTGGTCTCATCATCCGCGTACCCTAGTACTCTTTCCCAAACCCACTCTCTACAAGTTTCTAAGATTGTCATATATTGATACTCGATTGAAGAAACCAGAAAAAGGTTGTATAGCGTCCGTTGTTGTAGCCGGGCCAGATCCCAAGCGAAGACAGTGTGCACCTGATTGGATATGATCATCATTGAAGCCGGAGCAGGATTTTTACCTCGCCATTCCACCATATCCGCATACATGAGTGAGTTTGTGCTTTCTGTTCCAGTACAGAGGAAAAAAAAGGATTACTTTAGCTAATTAAAGTATTAACCGTTTGCTTAACCAAAACAAAACAGAGCAAAAACACAAAAAGTGAGGTTAAATGTGCTTTCTGTTCCAGCCAGTACCAAAGAAAAAGAAAAGGATTAAGTCAGCTATTAACTTATTAAGCGTTTGCTAAATTATTTTACTAATTATTATTTGGGAGTTTATTAAATAAAAGAAATAAACAGAACAGAGCAAAACACACACAAAAAAGAGTGAGGATACTACCGAACCAGTTCCCGTGTCAGTGCTACTTCCAGTTTAAATATATAGAGGAAATTTCCAGAGATCGATAAAATTTGGACTTACCGGGTCTGGTATGTGCAACAGCGACTCCAGTGGAAGAGAGCACTCGCAGGATGTGATCAGCGGTTTGTGTTTGGTCGCCATAGGCAGTGATGGAGACAGGACCAGAGTAGCCAACACTCTTGAATGCCGCTTCTAAACTCGGACGGAAGAGACGAGCATCATAACCCTCTGGGATCGGACAGTCCTTCATGTCCCACCATACCGCTATTTTAGCAGCCTTCGCCGGTTCCTCCCACCACATTGAGAAGAGATTACTCATCCCTCTTAACCCTAAAAATCTAATAACAGACACAAGTCCCTCGATCCGTATTAGGGTTTCTTTCTTTTTATATACACCAAACTAATGGGCTTCAGTGAAATCCAGTAAAGGTGTGGACTTACGACATCGTTAAATTTATTTCTATAGTCCAGTAAAGGTCAGGTCTCATCTAGTGGGCCTTTTGTCATTGACTTACTTACATAATAACTTTTATTTAATACAATTTTATTTATAATATTACTTTGAATCATTTTTTCTAAACATTTTACCCAATGTGGGATGTTGAAACTTTTCATTTTCAATATATGTCCTTTTTAAAATTTCAAACCACAATTTATGCAGATATATGGATACAACAATGTCATTACATTATCATTCTTATGAAAACAATGATTTATTTCAAAAAATACTAGTATAGATTTGAACATTTGATTTTCTATATCTGCAACAGAAATTAATGCATCATAGACATTGATAAAAGAATTATAGTTAAAATGTTAAAAATAAATTACTAAAACTTCAAATGATAATAATGCACCCGTCTCAATCAAAATCTTTGAAATCTCATAGTGTGAAACTTTCAGTCTTTGACTATAGAGTAGCTTCATACCCTTTTCGGAGAGAAATGCCTCCCAACAAAAGGAAGAAAGGCAAGTCAAAACCTATATGCCCATGTTTTTATTGAAATGATCTCCGTTAAGACTTTTTGGAGCTCCTCAATCTGGTTTGGTTTATCTAGGCTCTCATGAAACTTGTCTGGTCTTGCAGGATGAGCTCATTGCGCGGCTGAAGAGTGCTAACTGAAGTTAAAGAGGGATCAACAAGATTGAGAAAACGCCCTGGTGAATATATGTATCTTTTAGAGGTTTCCAAATAGGAGAATTTGTCATATGAAAAATTGTTGTTCTTCTTGATCAAAAACATATCCTTTGGATCTCTTCTGATTATCAGAAATGATGGTACACTTTTTGATTTATGAACCTGGTTTGGTTTGGGTCTCATCAAAAAAAATTTGTAACATGAATTTCATATTTTGATATTGAACCGAACCAAACCAAAACCAGACGCCCGTGCTGAAACTAAATATGACTTTTTGGACTGTTTTAAGCTTTAACTAAAAATAATCAAAGGAGAAGTAGGCAACGCAAAATAAAATTTGACCCGCAAGTGAGACATAAAAAGATTTCAAAATTTCATTTCACCTACCAAAAAGTGAAACATGTAAATCTTTTTGCGATTTGATTTCCTGAAAATATGAGAACTTTAGCAGTTCTATATATTTTGTTATATAAATTTAGTTTACTTTCGAGATCACATTTTATGCTGATATTAAAACGAGTTCCATTTTTTAGCATCATAAGAATTTGTGTGCTGGACTCGAAACCACGAAGTCTCTCTTTGTACGGTGAGAACGAAAAAATAAAAGAGATAGCACTAGCAGTATACATTAAGAAGAAAAAAAGCAGGCATTCTTTTTCTTGTATCGGTTTGTCGCTATGAATGTATTAAATGAACGCAAGAATGAGACACTTGTGGACAGTTTCTAAAACAGTAAAAGGGGAAACTCGCAGTTAATGATTCTGAGCTTTCGTACTAAAATGGACCCACGTTTTCCAAGCGGCGCCGTTTTCTGGTCACAACGTGAGTGGCTCCATACCATACACATACATTTTCCCCATATTTTGCATATGAACTAACTAATAATAATGTTTTCTCTCAGTCTAATCATTGATAACCAAATAATTTGTATGCACCATTTTGCTTTTCCATATATTCCCAATAGATTAATTTTTTTAGTGTTTATCTAATTTCTAAATTTTTAATTTTATATATTATAAAAATATATTTTCCCCTGTGCACTCATAAAAATATCATACAGCTATTAACAATTAAGGAAAAGAGCTACTCAAAACACCAATCTACTAGGAGTCTAGGAATAAGAAGATTTACTACGTAAAAAAAAATCTAGACAACTCTAAAACTAAGTAAAAGTGTACTTTAGAAAAGAAAACTGTGGATGAATTTCAGGAAGCACGAGCTTGGGCAAAACAAAAAAAAAGTCAATGGAACAAAGAGTAATCAGATTTTTACATTATGAGAAGAAAGAAAGCTCAAGTTTCAAACCACGAGAACCACGTGCTCAAAAACTGATAAAGATCCAACTTGAACTAGTCGTCACAAAAAGTGTATATTTATTTGTTTTTTCGACGTACAGTGAGTTAATAAGAATCGTGCATCCATCTATTTGTTTTTGATTTCGGCTCAAGGATTTCATCAACGTGTTCGATCTTATCCGACACATGTCTCTTTATTGGCGGATTCTCCAACCAGTTACTTTGTCCTCATCATGTAATGAAATTATTCTTCTACACCTAGCTACAACTCATTAGACTTATATAGAGCTTTGATTCAATTAATATAATTAGATGTTTAGAACCCAACATACGTGCAATCATATGGGACACAATAATCTTTGATAGTTCACCATTATTTATCAACAATACATATGGCAAAAATTTGTATGTACTTCTATCGATTATGAAAATATATATTTTTATTTGTAAAAATCGAGTTTTACAACAATGAAAATATGTCTAAAAACATATAATTTATGGTTCGAAATATGATCGAGAAAAACCGCAAAATTTTATGCGTTTCGATCAGAATTCGGATTTAACCATGAATATAAGAGACTCTTTGCATATCTTCTTCTCGACACTTTTTTATCTTGGTCTCTGGCCGGCATATATACGGACCAACTCCTTAAGATGCTTTACAAATGCTTTTTTTAAAAAGATGTCTATTGCATATATAATATTGTGCTATTGGGACCTTATCAGCTATCGTATATTATTCGATATTCCCTTTGATTCAAAAGATCTTCGAGAACCCCCAAGAATCAAATTTCAAATTCAATAAACCCCACTTATGTCATCACGTGCTGGAACTTATAATTAATGATTAGATTACTAATAGCGTTTGTACTAATTAGTACTAATAGAAGTACTAATTAAGTGAAAGATTCTAAAACAACCTATGTGGCTATGTGTAATATTCCACTAAGGCTAATTTTGATTTGATTATATTCTTATTTACATGTTGCTTGTAATTGTATGCAACCAACAACCTTACAATCAAATGCGTACTTTTTTTTTTTTGGCGTCAGTAGCAGATGCTTTCAATAATTCAATATTTTTGCATGTAATGGTTATAACTTTGATGGAGATGAGCAAATCTAGCTATCTCTCTGTATTAGTATTTTTAAAATTGACATATATCTATACAAACAATTTTACAACAGATGGTTCAATTCCGCGCATCACAAAATTTATGCATACAGACTACAGTAAACAACTCTACTTACATCACATTAGAGATCTATATTATAAGTTAATCTCAATCAATAATAATTTGAATTACTTACGTATCAAACCAAAACATAGCAGAAAAAAAGTAACATCACAAAATGTTTAACCTTTTCAGCGTCTGAACCGTGTCTACATTTTTCTTGTAGTGATATTATTAAATTTTGGNATAGAAGTACTAATTAAGTGAAAGATTCTAAAACAACCTATGTGGCTATGTGTAATATTCCACTAAGGCTAATTTTGATTTGATTATATTCTTATTTACATGTTGCTTGTAATTGTATGCAACCAACAACCTTACAATCAAATGCGTACTTTTTTTTTTTTGGCGTCAGTAGCAGATGCTTTCAATAATTCAATATTTTTGCATGTAATGGTTATAACTTTGATGGAGATGAGCAAATCTAGCTATCTCTCTGTATTAGTATTTTTAAAATTGACATATATCTATACAAACAATTTTACAACAGATGGTTCAATTCCGCGCATCACAAAATTTATGCATACAGACTACAGTAAACAACTCTACTTACATCACATTAGAGATCTATATTATAAGTTAATCTCAATCAATAATAATTTGAATTACTTACGTATCAAACCAAAACATAGCAGAAAAAAAGTAACATCACAAAATGTTTAACCTTTTCAGCGTCTGAACCGTGTCTACATTTTTCTTGTAGTGATATTATTAAATTTTGGCCGGAGACTTGCCCACCAGTGCGGGGTGGTACTAGCTTGTCCAAATCAATCTTCATTTTTTTTGGTCCCTGTCTGATTGCCATGTTGCGTCGACATTTAATAAAAGTTTGTTTTAAAAAACATTTTACTTCTTTATCAGTTTGACACTAGTTTAATTCCTTCATCTTTTCAAGCAAAAACAACTTTGTTGATCAAGTTAAACTATTTTTTTTTTATATCAAAGAGAATACCAATTTCTCTTGTTAATAAAAAGCAAAATCCTTGAATGTCTAATTTATAATGGTCAAACAGTCCAAGTGTCCAACATTTGTTTGATAACTTCTTTCTAAAAGTAGCTTCGATGTTTGACAAAAAAAAAAAAACGAGCCTACACATATTTCCGTTTTCCATTTCTTTTTTGTAATTTTTGAAAATGACATTTTTTACATTTGTAAGAAGAAGAAGAAAAAAAGAAAAACTTTCATCTACCTATAAAACAACTTTGTTTTCGTTGATCAAAATTAGGATTGAGACAATCGCTGAGCAAATAAAATAAAAAGAGTGACAATAAAGAAAAAGAATGAAAAAGATAATAACTTTATTAATTATGTCGTGTTCTGTACCGAAGTCATATGGTCGGAGCCACAACTTTTTATTCTGTTTTCATTCGCCTATATATACAATAGTTCCTTTACAGACCAAGAACATATACCAAAACAAACATAATTAACTTACCCAAACAAGAAACCAAAGAATTCCAAAATGGAAATGTTCAATGCATTATTTCTCATCCTATTTCCAGTCTTAGGGTTCATATTCATCTTCTCATCATTTTCAAACAACAAAACCCTAAAACCCAAAACCACATCATCCTCTAAACCGACGTCGTATCCACTCATCGGTTCTATTCTCTCATTTAACAAAAACCGTCACCGTCTTCTTCAGTGGTACACCGATCTCCTCCGTCTTTCTCCTTCTCAAACTATCACCTTCGATCTCCTCTTCCGTCGTCGGACTATTATCACTGCGAACCCAGAAAACGTCGAGCACATTCTCAAAACAAATTTTTGTAACTTCCCTAAAGGCAAACCTTTCACCGAGCTACTCGGAGATCTACTCGGCGGCGGAATCTTTAATTCTGACGGCGAGTTATGGAGCTCTCAGCGTAAACTTGCGAGCCACGAGTTTACTATGCGTTCTCTTAGGGAATTCACTTTCGAAATCCTCCGTGAGGAAGTTCAAAACCGCCTCATTCCGGTGCTTTCCTCCGCCGCGGACGGTGGATGTACGGTTGATCTTCAGGAGGTTTTGAAGCGCTTTGCCTTCGATGTTGTTTGTAAAGTTTCGTTGGGTTGGGATCCAGATTGTTTGGATTTGACTCGACCCGTTCCGGATCTTGTTAAGGCTTTTGATGTAGCGGCGGAGATCAGCGCTCGCCGCGCCACGGAGCCGGTTTACGCCGTGTGGAAGCTAAAGCGTTTGTTCAACATAGGGAGCGAGAGGAGGCTGAGAGAAGCGATCATGACCGTACACGCGTCTGTCTCCGAGATCATCCGTGCCAAAAAGAAAAGCCTCGATATCGGTGGTGACGTATCGGACAAGCAAGACCTCTTGTCGAGGTTTCTCGCCTCCGGCCACGGGGAAGAAGCCGTGAGGGATAGTGTCATAAGCTTTATTATGGCGGGAAGGGATACTACGTCGGCGGCGATGACGTGGCTGTTTTGGTTGTTGAGTCAAAACGATGACGTAGAGAAAAAGATACTTGAAGAAGTGAGAGGCAAAGGATCTTTAGGGTTAGGGTTCGAGGATTTGAGAGAGATGAGTTACACGAAAGCAAGTCTCTGTGAAGCAATGAGGCTTTACCCACCAGTGGCTTGGGACTCAAAGCATGCAGCCAACGACGACGTTTTGCCAGACGGAACACTTGTCCGAAAAGGAGACAAAGTTACTTATTTCCCTTACGGTATGGGAAGGATGGAGAAGGTGTGGGGGCAAGACTGGGGCGAGTTTAAACCGAACCGGTGGTTTGAGGAAGAACCAAATTACGGTTCTAAACCGGTTTTGAAAAGTGTGAGTTCGTTCAAATTTCCGGTTTTCCAAGCCGGACCAAGGGTGTGCATAGGGAAAGACATGGCTTTCACACAAATGAAATACGTGGTTGGTTCAGTTTTGAGTCGGTTTGAAATTGTACCAGTTCGCAATAACCGGCCGGTATTTGTTCCTCTGTTAACGGCTCACATGGCTGGTGGGCTAAAGGTGAAGATCAAGAGGAGAGTGCAAGTATAATCCGATCGATGTATATAATAATAATTTGTTAATTGATCAAGTCATGTCCTTATAAAAATATCCAACTAATATGTAAAATGTGTGGTTTATGTATTAGATCAAATAAATATGTTTATGATTCACAGTGTACTTGTGAATAGATAATGATATAAAATATAAATGGTGCTATCGAAGTGGATCCGATATATTAATCAGTTTGATAGAGACATAGGTCACAAAAAGTATGTATATTAAACAATTTACAAACTGAGTACAGTAACCATTGGTTCTATTTTTATACAACGAGTTTACAGAAAAATCACCTAATAATTATCTTACAAGATTTTGTCTAATTGGTCGGGATAACACAAGTTATACACTAGAACACTCATCATCACCAGAACACTAGAAGTTATATGTTTGATACCCAACTTCAATGAATCTATTCAAATTTGCTTTAAATTCATTGTCTCCTGATATGAAGATCTGATTGTGTGTGTAACGATTATGAGAGCTATTTTTAAGAAAACGATCTATCTCATCTTTAATACACACATCGGCAGCTTGATTGTCCATTGTCACTCTTTCACTTGGTCCTGAAATGAAATCAAACATATTCAATATATGATTTTATTAAATAAAAGACGCATGTAATTCACCAAAAGAATTGAAATACTTACTATTACATTCGTTGGCATAAAAGATTGTAATGTCCTTCATTTTTGGTTTATTTAAGTCTTTACAACCAACAAAAGCAAAGATTCGTAATGGTCTTTGAGTCTATCCACTTCCACTCGCGATTAACATCGGCAATATGTGCAGTTTTGGTTCAAGACGTTATTTCCAGAGACTCTTCAGCACGATAACAAACGAAAAGCTCACAACCGATACAGTTCATTCTAAACTGTCTCTCCATTTTCCCTTCACCGCTGTTAACAAACCAAAACATAAAGGAAATAAACTACTACATCCAAAATCTGAAGCTTAAGACTGAATCCACTAGCCCCATATAAAGACTTACCGTTTCAATAGAACTTTTCCTCCCTTGCTGACATTTAACCTAGCAAGGTGCTTCTTCTTGTCAAGTACATTCGATATTGTTAATATATATGAATTAAAATTCTCATTTAGGACACGTTAATAAATACAACCAAATTTCTAATTCATAAAAATATAACATTTCAAATATTATAAAAGACAATTATCATAAATGATACCAAAACAAATTGTGTTTCCAAAAGAGTTTATAGCAAAATAAAACACATGTATACTATTACTATATAGTGATCTGTTTTTTTTTTTTTGTTGCGTTTTCGGTAATAATCAATTAGTAAACGTACAATTATCCAAGTGACTCTTTGATGGTCAAACTAATTGTAATAAATATTTGTGAACGCAAAGATTGTCAAAGGTACATTACTATTATTATACGTAAGAGTTGTTTGACTTGGGATATTAATATACGAGTCTATCTTAATATTCTTTTCAGAATATATATCACTCTAATTTTGGTGTTTGTTTATATATATTGATTATTGCCTCATTATGAAATTTGGAAGAACAGCAAAGCTATCACATCTACCTTTTTTTCAGAATATATCATCACTCTAATTTTGGTGTTTGTTTATATTGAAAAAGGATAAATCACCCAGCAAAACATGAATTTCCTCTTTATTGATCGATTGACCACTTTATATAGCAAACACCACAGCAAGAAGTATTATGCTAATGTCTTCTCTCTCAACCTAACGAGCCGAATTTATAAAGGCTGCAAATGGTTGCACAATTGAACAGGTTGAAGGAGTTGAAAAAAATTATTCAACCAAATTTCACCATTTGATTGGAAGAGGTTGAAGAAGTTGGAAAAATCTATTCAACCCATTCAACCTAAAAAGTTGAAAAAATAAACTAATCCTACAGCAAAAATGTTCAACTTGTTCAACCACTATTTTGGAGATGAATGGGTCGAATATTTTCCAACTCAAATTTATTCAACTCATTTTTTCAATTTTAAGCAACCATTTGCAGCCAAAGTTCTAACGGCCAAAGAAACGTGATCATCTCTTCCTTCTTAGTTTATACACGTTTGATAATGAGCTGGAGACATATCATATTGTATGTTCTTATTATATAGGTGTTCTACTTCTAATTCATATGTATCCAACATCTCCAATTATTGCGAGTTCAAATTTTGTCGAAGCTACATATATTATATATATAACACGTTGTAAATTAGGCTCTAATTAAACGTGAACCTTTATGGGAATAAAGCTTAAAAATACCCCATCTATTTTTTATTTGGAAGTTTAATACCTCATCTTTTTTGGTTGGAAGAAAAATACCTCATTTAATTAAAACGTGTGATTTAATACTCAAACTAATAAATATTATAAGTTTCATACTTACGATTTTTTGACAAAAATAAAATTCCGTTTTTACTCTTACTATATCAATTAGTAATTAATTTTAAAAGACATGGTATTAATTTATGAACAATTCTTGGGTTCACCTCCACTTAATTAAGAAAACAAATTATTAATTAAAGAAACAAAATATGTATATCATTCAATTTTAAAGTTATTAATTCTAAACATTAATTATATTATAGTTTTTAATTCTAATATGTAAATCAAAATTACTTTTTATAAACCCAAACTGACATATAATTTTGTTTAATTGTGTAATTTAAACCCTAATCATTTTTTATAAACCCAAATTGAAATATAATTCTGTTTAATTGTAAAATCTAAACCCTAACTACTCTTTTATAAACCCAAACCGACATATAATTTTCTTTAATTTTAAAATCTAAACTCTAACCACTTTTTTATAAACTTAAACCGACATAAATTTGTTTGATTGTAAAATCTAAACCCTAACCACTCATTTGTAAACTCATTTACAAAATAGTGGTTAGAGTTTAAATTTTATAATTAAACAAAATTATATGTCAGTTTGGGTTTACAAATGAGTGGTTAGGGTTTAGATTTTACAATCAAACAAATTTATGCCGGTTTGAGTTTATAAAAGAGTGGTTAGAGTTTAGATTTTAAAATTAAAGAAAATTATATGTCGGTTTGGGTTTATAAAAGAGTAGTTAGGGTTTAGATTTTACAATTAAACAGAATTATATATCAATTTGGGTTTATAAAAAATGATTAGGGTTTAAATTATACAATTAAACAAAATTATATGTCAGTTTGGGTTTATAAAAAGTAATTTTTATTTACATATTAGAATTAAAAACTATAATATAATTAATGTTTAGAATTAATAACTTTAAAATTGAATGATATACATATTTTGTTTCTTTAATTAATAATTTGTTTTCTTAATTAAGTGGAGGTGAACCCAAGAATTGTTCATAAATTAATACCATGTCTTTTAAAATTAAGTACTAATTGATATAGTAAGGGTAAAAACGGAATTTTATTTTTGTCAAAAAATGTAAGTATGAAACTAACAATATTTATTAGTTTGAGTATTAAATCACACGTTTTAATTAAATGAGGTATTTTTCTTCCAACCAAAAAAGATGAGGTATTAAACTTCCAAATAAAAAATAGATGAGGTATTTTTAAGCTTTATTCCCGAACCTTTATTTGAAAATATCATATATTGTACTACTAGTTTTTATAAACAACTAGATAAGGACCCGCCCGATGTGCGGGTTTTAAATTTTTGTAAATAAGATTAATTTTAACAAAAATATATTAAAATTTGTTGTATGTTATTTATAAAAAACATGTTTTGCTATAATACACTGACTTATATCCATTTACAGATTTTTGATTTCTGTTATCATTAAAAGTATATTTCTTTACACCTAAATATATTGTATGTTACAAATATATTCTTTATCACTACCTAGGAAAATATCTATATATGTCTATTTATTTTAGCTTTTGCATAGTTTTTTTAATCACTTAAATTGTTGATTCAAGAAACTTTTCGAATAAAGAATATATTACATAGTATACTAATCAATGATGTATCATCACAATAGTGTATGACCAACCATGGAGAGAACCTTGGCTCCGCCTTCCTCCCTTATGGAGAGAATCATGTGTCCAACCTCCTCCACCATGAAGAATACCTTGGCTCCGCCTTCCTCTCCTGGGAAGATAACCTTGCATGCGTCCGACCTCTTCCACCATTGAGAGAACCTTGGTTTTGCCCTCCTCATGTGTGTAGAGAACATGTTTACGTCTTTTAGATATCTCAAAGTGGCATGCTCCGGCAACCAATGAAACTAAAAGCCCTTTTCCAATGTCACAAAATTTTTTGATAGTAACTAATGTTAAATTTTCCAATGTATTCAAGGAAGTGTCTTTGACACATCATGATGTACGTAACCTTTGTCTCCGAGCTCCTATGGATCTATCAAAAACAGTTTATAGTTTTCCAATCTATCTATCTATGTTTGTAGTAAGCTTGTGTATGATTAGCCTATTTTATCCAACCATTAGGTGTATTTTTTTTACATCTAAGTATATTGTATGTTACAAATATATTCTTTATCACCACCTAAGAAAATATCTATATAATCACATTAACCCAACTATTATACGTCTATTTATTTTCATTTTTGCATAGTTTATTTAATCACTAAAATTGTCGGTTCAAGAAACTTCTCAAATAAAAAGTATATTACATAGTATACTAATCAATGATGTATCACACAATTATGTATGACCAACCATAGAGAGAACCTCGGCTCCGCCCTCCTCCCTTATGGAGAGAACCTTGTGTCCAACCTCCTCCACCATGAAGGGAACTATGGCTCCGCTTTCCTCCCTTGGAGAGATAACCTTGCAGGCGTCCAACCTCTTCCACCATGAAGAGAACCTTGGCTCTGCCTTACTAATGTGTGGGGAGAACATGTTCACGTTTTTTAGCTATCTCAAAGTGGCATGCTCCGACAACCAATAAAACTAAAAACCCTTTTCTAACGTCACAAAATATTTTGATAGTAACTAATGTTAAATTTCTCAATATATTTGTGGAATTGTCTTTGACACATCATGATGTAGCCTCTATCTTCAAGCTCCTATGGATCTATCAAAAATGGTTTATGTTTTTCCAATCTATCTATCTATGTTTGTTGTAAGCTTGTGTTTGATTAGCCTATTTTATCCAACCATTAGGTTGATGGGGTTCTACTCTTTATCTNTATTAATCACCTAGAGTTTACTGTATTTGTATATTTGAAATATTTAATTTGTAATTTTGTCTAAATGCTAATAGTTGTACCAATCACATATCATTGTTAATATATGATAGCATACAGCTTATGCAGCATACTGCTCATGCTGCATAATGCTAATGCTCCACCAACTGTTGTTCCAATCAAAGCCATAGTATACTAATCAATGATGTATCACACAATTGTGTATGACCAACCATAGAGAGAACCTTGGCTCCGCTCTCCTCCTTTATGGAGAGAACCTTGTGTCCAACCTTCTCCACCATGAAGGGAATCGTGGCTCCGCCTTCCTCCCTTGGGGAGATAACCTTGCAGGCGTCCAACCTCTTCCACCATGAAGAGAACTTTGGCTCTGCCTTACTCATGTGTGGAGAGAACATGTTCACGTCTTTTAGCTATCTCAAAGTGGCATGCTCTGACAACCAATAAATCGAAAAGCCCTTTTCCAGTGTCACAAAATCTTTTGATAGTAACTAATGTTATATTTCTCAATGTATTTGTGGAAGTGTCTTTGACACATCATGATGTAGCCTCTATCTCCGAGCTCCTATGGATATATCAAAAACGGTTTATGTTTTTCCAATCTATCTATCTATGTTTGTTGTAAGCTTGTGTTTGATTATCCTACTTTATTCAACCATTAGGTTGATGGGGTTCTACTCTTTATCTTCCTTTGGGATTGAATGAATGGTAACAATTATGTTTGCATAAAAAAGGGTCTATGACCAACCAATGAAGGTTGAAAAATTAGAAGAAAATTAATTTGACATAATTATAGAAATAACTGAAAATTATAAGTACGGTAATATATGAATCTCAAATCAGAGATAAAAATATAAATTAAATAAAACAATCTAAAAACACTAAAATAAAATTTAAAATACATTATTAAAAAAAAAGACGCATATATTAATCTTACATTTTTGTTTGGGGCCAACATATTAATCTCTTACCTATTTCAAACTGAAAAAAGGAGAAAGTTTTGGCTTAAAAAAATAAGGAAAATTTACCTTCCCATTAAAACTTTTTTTACCAATAGAAAAAAGTTTAAAGCATTGTTTTTGAATAAATTATTTTGTTAGATGAAAAATGTGAGACTGATTTATGTTTATGTAGAAGTGAGTATTTACATTTTTTAGAATTAATAATTAACTGTACATTTTTCTTAATCCCTTTTCTATTTTTTTGAATTAATAACTTAAAATTAAAAATAAGTAAATAATGTTATAATTTTGAATTTCATGAAATATATAATCTCCTTATAATTATTTTTTTAAGAAACTATTTAATTTTTGTAATTTTTTGATAATTATCTTTTTACATTATTAATATTGTTTAAATAAGTTTTTTTGTTTTTTTGTCATTATCTCAAATTAATCTTATTAAATATTAACTTTTACACATGTCAAAATCTCAGATTAATAACTTGACACGTGTCAAAATCTTGTTAATGACTAACTTTCAAAACCCAACTTTATATAATAAGATGATTACGATATTAAAACAGATACGATATGAAAAGATTTTGATTGGTTGTCCAAATTCAAAACACCAAAAACTAAGTGAGGGAGATTTGGTTTGGAAATGAGATACACATCAATGTAGGTCCTTTTCAAGGTTTTGTTTAATTATTAGGTAGGTACACACAAATTTGACCCAAAGAAAACAACTAACGTGACAACGATTATTTAAAGTTTGTGATTTTTTTTGTTTTTTAGTTCAATAGATAAACAACTTCAGAGGACAATTATAATAACTTTCATCATAATAATCATAAGGGATTGTAGAAAGAGTAGTGAAAACAAAGAAGAGTAGCTAGGTCTCTTCTCAAGTAAAGCAGAGCTTTTAGTTAATGTCGTTCACCAACCACAAACCGCAGATTTTACGGTACGACAGCCTCAAGAAGCTTTTCATACACTTGTCTAGCAGATAAATCCTCGACCTGATTCAGGGGGAACATAAATCAAGAATAGGTAAATTCATTCAATCCGACAACCTGTTTTTTTTATCACCATTTCTAGAGGTCCTTGTGCCATAAGTATATAAGCCAAAAACCCTAATTATCTAGACTCTAGAGCTAAGAAAATCAATAAGCTTTTTTAAGAGATGAATCTTTGAGTTTTCTCGAGAGACACGAAGGAAGGATCAACGTACCACAAGAAGTTTTGATTTGCTATTCCAACCTCTTTGGAGAGTCATCTGGCTCAACCTTAAACCAAGAACCTGAAAGAGTAAAAACACAGAGGTCGTATGTATTGCGTTGGTCAAAAAACCTCATTCACATAACGAAATAAGAAACTTTGTGATTAGAGAATAAATCTTTAAAAAGTGGTTAATAGAGGATTGAATTTGTACCCTTCCCATGAATTCCAGAAGCTCGTTGTTAGCTTCTCCACGAGCTGCTGGTGCAGCAACCGTTACACGAACATCATCAGCATTTACCCCTGCATAGAGAAAAAGCATGGACCAATCAAATTGTTAAACCGAAGATCCATGTCTAGTGAGTAAGAAAATAGATTCTGTGTCAGCATATGACTATGTTTTACTTGTGATTGCTGAACGTTGTGCACGGTCTTCCACTTCTATTGCAACCTGAACAAGTCCTCCGTCCAGTTGTGAGATGCAGGGAGGTACAGGTGCATCCTGTGTTGCCGCCATAACAAGTTCATTATTTAGTTTTTGATCTTGCAATTGTATAAATTATTAATAAAAACCAGTTGTACCTGTGGGTTAGTTTCTGCAGCAACAGCACTAAGTGCTCCATCAACAATGTAAATGAAAGACGTTGTTTCCAGAGACTCTTCAGCACGATAACAAACAAAAAGCTCACAACCGATACAGTTCATTCTAAACTGTCTCTCTATTTTCCCTTCACCGCTGTTAACAAATCAAAACATAAAGAAATAAACTAGTACATCCAAAAATCTAAAGCTTAAGACTGAATCCACTAGCACCTTATAAAAACTTTACCGTTTCAATAGAACTTTTCCTCCCTCGCTGACATTTAACCTAGCAAGGTGCTTCTTCTTGTCAAGTACATTTGATCTGTCGGTCTTCCTCTTGGGCATCTTCTGCAACTGGGTATCTTGTAAAGAATCTAAATTAGTATACAAACACTATACAATGATACCATATATGTTTTTCAATCACCACAACTTTTCCATGTTACACACTCTTAATCTAAACTCAAGGAGTACCAAACCAATAAGAAAGATTCAGGAAATAAGTAAATGTACAGATTTACATGAAACATGCAACGAGATGCCAAAAGAAGACCATAGAGAGAAAGAGACAAGTCTTTAACACATGCCAACTCTTTAGTTCATAAACGAATATCAATAACACCATAGTTGCTACCTTAAACAAAAACCTCTGAACAGAAACCATGTGAAAATATCATTGTTTGAGTCTTTGAACCTAAACGTACTTTGTTGTTAACCTTGATTAAAACAACAAGTCTACCACTTTTAAACAGTAAACTACAATGGCCAATCAAAGATTGAAACTTTCAATCATAATTCGAATTCAATGTATCTAGAAACTAAAACACAATCAAGCAAATCATTCCACATAACGCCAATTCGATGTGAGTAAGTAGGGTTCCACTCAAAGTTCAAGCAACTAAACCCTAATAAATCGGATAATTAGGAATCAGGTGGAAATAGTAGAAACGAACCGGTGATGAGGACATGAGAACCACAATGTTTGCAGTAATAAACGAAGAGATCGGAGTCGGGTCCGTCCGGCGCCGCGTCTTCGCTCGAATACGTATGCGTCGTTCTCTTCGGCATCTCTTCAACGTTCGTCGAACCAAGTTGAAACTCAGCTCTCACTTTGCAAAATAATATCTTTCACATTGCCACGGCGGCGACCCTATATTATTAGATCGACGGTGAAACACCGAACCGGCTGGCTACGTTGCCTTAAGGGTGAAAACGTCACTTCGCACTTTTAACTTTTGGTTCAATGTATTAGATTATCCGGTTGAATCTTAACCGGATTAATCAAGAATTAGTGTTTGGATTTGAATCAAACCAAGCAGAACCAATTAAAAAAAGACCCACATTATCATCCAAAACTGAACAAAATCCGGTTTATAAATGTGGTGTAAGCCAAACCGAATGTAAAAACCAACCCAAAAAGACTTGGCAAGGCTTTCTTTTACCTTGTCATTTGGATTCTGCTTTGATATCTTCTACTCACCATTCGGTTATCCGATTTATCGGTTCGGTTTTTTTGGTTATTCAGTTTTCGGTTTTCTAAAAATCACATCAAATTGAACCAAATAATAATATATTTTTTCAATTCTAACCGAAAAATTATTGCAAATGATATTTTCTTCACATGTACAAATAATATTAAATTGTATAATAGTCAAATTAAGCTTGATTATACATTATAGAGGTACAAAGCAAAGAGAGTTGAGTAATGTGAACAAAACAAAAAAAATCAAAATGCATTATCTTTTTCGTATGCATAATTCGATTAAGAATCAAAATGCGTATGCTCCAAATTTTAAATTAAATTATAAAATTTTATATTACAAACTTTAGAAAATTATGTGAGGTGTAGAATATGATGTTTGATGAAGACTTTTGATATTTATAGAGAAATTTGTTTTTGCTTTATGTTTTGTTTATGCAATAATATTTATGTTTTGATTGTATTTTTCATCTTTATTGTAAAACATAAATTGTATGGCTATATTAATACATTGAAGTGTATCGTGGGAGTTATATTTTAAAGAAATAATACACAATAAATTATTATTATGATTATTATTAAATCTTGAAGTTATTTAAGAATTAATACAAAAATTGGCACCGACTGAATATAATCATGGATCTTCAGAATTTATCTTATGGCAATTTTATTTTTGTCTTGAAATTATTTACTTTATCTAATAAATAAATTGATCATACCAAAAAATGATATTTTCGCAAAAACAATAAAGAAATATCATATTTTATATCTATTATTATTTTAAAATAAAATGAATTGATAATATGATGTAAAAAAATGTGAACTAATTATTAGAAAATATTTAACTACAATGAAATATTATAATTTTTCATAATTTCATATCTTGATATTATTATAGACTGAAATTAATTGATCTTTTGTTGCAATTTTTTTTATTTATACTGTATTATTTACTTCCTAACAAATGATAATATTATGGTAATTATATAAAATATTGATAAATGATACCTCATCAGAAAATATATAATTACTAAATGGATATTAAAAAATGATATGATTTTTTAGTATAAAAGTATAATTAAATTTATTGAATATAAAAAACTAATGTATTTAAATTTGAGAAGAATAACACATATCAAAAGAATAGACCACCACTTATCAGCTTATTAGAGCATGAATTTGAAGAAACATTACTTTATTATGTAGGATTGTGTATTACAAGTACAGAAATAAAAAAACTAATTTTATTAGGATAAATGAAAATTTATAACAATTATTTAACACCATCCAGCTCATATTTATTTGTGTAAACAAAAGTTCTAATTTGCACCATTAAGAAAATAGTTAACTGATGAAAATTTTGTATCTGACCAAGCTGGATAATAGTAATATTTATCTTCTTTTTCCTGTAAAAAAAATAATGAATAAAAAAGACAACAATATTATAATCTCTCAAACCGGAGAATAACCGGAGAATAAATGATACTGGCGGATTTTATCGTCACGTCACCCTTATTGATTGAATGTTTGCTTTTAATTTTCATTCCGCCAAATTATAAGTTCATAGACACTATTTATGGGCCAATAATTAGGCCCATACAGGTTGAAGGTTAAGCGCATTAAAGTTACATACATTTAATTTGTATTTAATCAAGAATTAGTGTTTGGATTTGAATCAAACCAAGCAGAACCAATAAAAACCTACATTACCGTCCAAAATTGAACAAAATCCTGTTTATAAATGTGGTGTAAGCCAAACCGAATGTAAAAACCAAACCAAAAGACTTGTCAAGGCTTTTTTTCTACCTTGAGCATTTGATAGCTTCTACAGAACAAAATCATCTTACATGTTACATACATATAATATAATGAATGCCCTCTGTTCAGTTTAAGAAACTTGGAGATGATGATTCTTTTGGGCAAATGACATTACTTAGGATGTAGGTGTGCCTAACTCTGACAAAATGTTGTTCATATCCTCAAAATGTGGCCAACTCGTCTTGCTTCTTTCCTCAGCCTTGCACTCCTGCAAACAAAAAATGTGTAGATCAATCTTATAGTTGCCAATTTTAAACATGAATCTCAAATCAGCAGCTGCATACAGATTCATATGTTCAAGAGACGAACCTCGTATTTTTGAATAAGTGACGCCCAGAGAGACTTGCATTGTCCCGGGCTTCGGTCGAACCCTTCAGCTGATAGGTTTGAAGAGATCTCTTCCCACAATGCCATTCTACCTTTCACCACTTGAAATCTACTGTGCAGCTCTCCACGCATTCTGATTACCTTCTTTATCTCCTCCGGTTTCCATTTGTTCTTCCTCACACGTTTTGATGATGACTTAGTTTCAGAATCTGAGGTATCATTGTCGTCTCTGCTGCTTTCCTTCTCCTCTGACTTATTTTCATACCTTCGCTGAGTAAAGAATTATGTCTTCCTTGGTAAGTTTGAATGCATGGCTACTCCCATATGATGCAAGATTCAGGGGAGCGCGTGGTTCTGCCTGATCAGAGTCATTGTCAAATAAGGGTAACAAGTAAATTAGCTAGGAAGTCGAATTAAAAACAGCCACTCCACAAGTTGACAAGATTAACTTACTTGTGATCCAGTCGTGACAATCAGCAAGTCCTTAGGAGCACATGCTTCAATGTCTTCGACTTTCACCTGCGTAAACATTAAAAAAGGATAAAGGATAAACTAATATTAGAAAGCAGAACTTGTTATATAATCATCAAACCAACATATGGCAGGTGTTGGCGCTTTGTATGTACGAACAAATTCATTTCAACCTTAGTTTATATGCTTTCAACAGATAACAAGAATATGACTCTGCACAAAATCCTTACCAACGTGACTCCTTTTGAGAGTAAAGCTTCACGATCAAAGACTTTCCCATCCAATGGTGCCTCATCAATCTGTTAATAATCAAATTGATCTCATGCAGCTTGATAACTATACAAAGGGACAGGAATAATTCATGAAGGGGTTTACTCTACCTTCCAATCTCCAGTGTGAAGAATATTACCATCAGCGAAGCGGAGGAATAAACCACTACAATCAGGAATAGAATGTGTAACTCAAATGGTCCAGCCATAAATCTCCTTCGAGTGCTAAATGTCTTAATTAAGTCTAGATTGAACGAAGATTCCGTGCTCCTTCAACCGCTTCTTTATAAGCTCTTGCACAGACAAACAAAAAGTTTTGTGAGTGAAAATGCAAAGAGAAGATTAAGCGGTGATATGACATATGCAACTAAATTCGAAACGGTGGACTTAATTCGAGAGCTCTGCAATTTTCAATTAAAATTGAAAAACCCGGTTCTTCATTAACCGGTTGATTTTGAACCGGACGGACCAACGGACCCTTGAAATTAAAATCAATTAGACCAACTCCAATAGTCAATGTTGGTGCAAAACTAAAACTAACTCCAATAGTGCTTCAAATGTTGCTCCAAATATAGAGAAATGAGTAGTAATACTTCAAATTTGGAGCAACACTTTCTTATTTACAAAATGCTTTTTGAATTTTGATTTGTTATCATTTTACAGCTAAATAAAATTATATAATTAATAATTATACATAGATAAATTTATATTAAAATCATAGTTATTAAAAATCATAGTTACTAAATATTATAAATGATGTTTAAATAAAAATGTATAAGAATATCTTGTATTTATGTTTTGTAATGAATGTTTTTTAAAAATAATATCATAATTAGTGTAAAACTATCTCTAATTATCTCTAATGGTGCTTCAAATGTTGCTCCAAAGTCCAAATGTAGAGAATTTTCTCTATATTTGGAACAACACTTTTTTATATACAAAGTGATCCCTCAATTTTGATTTGTTATCATTATATAGCTAAACAAAATTATATAATTATTAATTATTCTTAGATAAATTCGAGAGATTGGAGAGAGATAGTGAGAAAACTATTGTGAATGTAAAACATCCATAAAGACAATTACAATAAATTCTTAATTAAAATTGACAAAAAACGGTTCGGCACCACCACTCTCCATTACTACATCTTCCTAAAATTTTCCACGTCCCCGTCCTTCATGCTTCTAGGTATGCGTGTAATCTCATCTGCCTACACAAAAAGATTATTATTATCCACAATTATTTTATAAATTAATAAAAAATTATTTGAAATAAAAATACCTTTGCAGTTGCTACTTTAGTTGTTTTACAAAAATTTTGATGAATAAAAATTAGAAAATATTAAAAAGATAAAAAGAGATGAGGAAGCGTTTCTCAAAGTGCTTATTAAGCAACAATTGCTTACACAAATTCTACAAATGAACTTTTATTATTGGTTTACACTTATTTCAATTAAAACACTACCTCAACGTTGATTATAGCCTCAACGTTGTGAGTAATTTAATAAGCTACATAGAATTTTATGACTCATTATATAAAAGCATCTGTTGATCAGTTCCATATATGATCAAATATTGCAGCTGGTGATCAACATGCACTCTCTAAATGTCTTTTTCTTGCTTGGTGATGCTGCATTGAATTCTCTGGTAATATCTCAGATACTAACAAATGAAATATGTATTTATAATCTCTAATCGATCCTTATTTGGTTTCTGAATTTTCATAATTACAGAGCTTTCCATGCTTCAGAATTGCTTACTTATTCCTCTGGACAATAGCTTATGTTATCTTCCAATGGGCCCTCCACTCCCTAGCCCATATATGGTAAATAATTTCATACAAATTCCACTGATTAGTTTTTTTATAGTAATCAATCGCAACTTTGACACTATGTGTTTATTAACAGGTTGCCTTACCCATTCCTGGACTTATCATCACACTATGCTCCACTATGGTAACTTGAAAGCTTTTTATAATAATGTTTTTCAATGCCTCCTTAATTTGTTTCATTGGAAAATGTAGGGCTGATGACATTTAAATAATGGATTTCCACAGGTATTTCTCAGTTGCAGTGATGCATTTTGCCATGCTACGGAGCCTTTGCCTTGTTGATGAATCTAAAACATCGGCTATTATAAAGATGGTTTCCTGAGTCTTACCAGTATTTTATTTAGCTATTTTATTTATAAGAAGGAGAATAAAATGAATAATGTGCATCGAAATTGCATTAGAACAGAGTTCGGTGTGTGCAGATGTTGAAATATTTGACCTCTCTCTAATCCAAAATCATTACAACATTCCAATTCAATCCCTCTACAAATGATGAGCCTAAGTCTTTGGCATGCCGAGATATCCATGAGACCACCTCCATTTCCATTGCTTCCCGGAGAAATCCCATTAAATCCACCATTGTTGTTATTAAGACCAACCCGTGATTTAGACCCATGTGATGATTATTGTGATGATGATGATGATGATGATCTCCGTTACTTCCATGATCAACCATGACCAGGTCGTTGTCATTATTTACTCCCATAAGATCAAACTTGCTGTCCAGGAAATCAGTAGGTCTAGGGCTCTGCGAAAGTAAACCCCCCCTACTTGCTCTCCAAGAAACCAACGTTACTGTGCTCCGGAGTTGAGTAAGACCCCATAATCCCACCAAAATGTGAAAATCCTAGAGGTGAGTTTTGGTAATTCTGATGAGAATGTGCTAAAGCCATAAGATCAGTGGTATTAGTGGTAACGATGTCAGATGGCTTTTTGCCGAAAGAAGTGGAGGAGGAGGAATTAGAGGAAGATGGTTTCTTGTTTTTCCGGCATCCACCCCCAACTGGAATATTCCTTAGAGTGCCGCCTTTGGTCCAGTAATAGCGACAAGTCTTGCAGAAGTAAAGAGGCTGAGAGAGACTATAGTTATTGTAGTAACAGAACTTAGTGTGTGTTGACTCGCAACGAGGACACTTTTGAGGATGGTCGTGAGGCTGAGAGAGGCTATAGTGCTGCCAGCAGCCAGTATGTCGGCTGCTGATGGAGAAGTCTTCGAAGAGTCTAACATGCTTCCTCCTGATGACTGAGCTTCCTAACATTTACAATGCACAGAAATCGTCGCTACCACCGGTGAAGAACCTCCGATCAAAGTCGCCGGTAAAGTTGATAACGACAGCTGAAGAACAAAAGAGAGACTCTCTAATTCACTTAGAAACTTCCTCTCGATAAAACTAAAACGCCGTGTTTAGTTAAAAATTATTCTAAAACGCTGCGGTTAATGAATTGGAACGGCCCACTTATTGGCCCAATATGTAATGGATCAAACGGTAACGTGTTGAGTTCCGGAACCGGATGGGTCAATTTTATATGTAACTAAAAATCTTCTAATATTATTTTCTACTTTTAATGGTGTTACATATGGTTATTATTGGTCAGAGTCTCTCTCTTTGAAATAGCCAGTCAAAAAATTGTCACTTCCATATGCGATTGTTAAGAGTTCTACAGTCAATTTTCAAAGTTACCATTTTATTGGCTTGACTGACATATATAGAAAGTTAACAGAATGAAGATAAAAGGGTTGGTGATTTTGTCTTAATAAATAGAGAAAACTTCGTTCCCACTGAGTAAATATAAGCATTATATATCAAATTATATACATAAAGATTTCAAATTAGGAAGAGAAATGGAGAAGAAATTGAGTGTGGTGGTGATGGTGATGATGATCGTTTTGGCTGTAATTGGAACAGAAGCAGTAAATCATTTGTGTATATTCAAATGTGAAATCACATGCCGCGATCCAGAGTTCAAGTCAAACTGCTTTAGAGAGTGTATGGCCAAATGCGAGCATCCTTCATCTACAAATGCCTTTCACTCAACTAATTCACACTCGCAGTAAATCTCTTTTTCTTTAAACTGTTTCTTTAAATGTATATATGCATGTATCATGTATGTATGTGTGTGTGTGTCTTGTGTAATAGTAAAATTGACATGGTTTGTAATATATGTTGACAAATAATGCAGGATGGAGACTAAAGGGATGGAAGAAATGCGAGTGTAGAGAAGATAGTTCAAAAATTCTAGTTGTGGATACTTTACGTTTTCTTTTCTTTTTTTTCTTCTACATGTAAACGGATATCTATAATAAAATGAATATTAATAATAATATTAAGTTTCTTTAGATTCATGTGAAAATAGGATCGATGAACAAATATTTTAAGTGATATTATCATATTTCAATTTTAAACAAAGTACTTTTGGAGAAACAGTGGTGGTGTGGTTTGCCGCCACATGGTTTCACTCTTCATGTCCACATGTTCGACTATATTGGCTCTCTTTCAGATGAAGTCTTAATTTTCGTAGTCAAGAAGAATCTCGGCTCGGTTGTGTTCGGCCACTTGTATTCTTCTAGGTTTGTTTAAATTTTTTGTCATTTAGTTTGTATCTAGATATGGTTGTCTTCGTTGTGATCGATCTCGGAGAAGAAGCCCATCATCAGGTCATTCTTTTTGTGGTACTAGCTAGTATCACTATCGGTATAACACCGGTAAAAACAAAACAAAAAAATTGCTGAGTTTGTTTAGTCAGGTTTGACAATGACACCAAATTATGATGATATCCCCAATTTTGGGATTTTTGGGATTTAGTCCTACTCTTTTATAAAGTGTGAGCCTTTTTATTTCATACTGGTCTACTGGTCTACGTACTCTTTAATTATTTGATTTATTGTTATCTTTCATGCATGGGATCGTAAGTACCCCTTCTAGGTTCATTGCTTTTTAAGTTTTAACTAATAGAACGAGACGACAAAGAACAAGGCAAAATCAGGTGATCAGTATAATCTTGTTATTACTCTCATGAGAAAATGAAAGGATGCATGATAATACGGTGAGTTTAAAGGATAAACGGTGCAATTATATTTATCAATAATTGACTTTTATCAATAATAACAATTAGTAAAAGGTATATATATGGAATTTGTATATATTAGAATTTAGAAAACAATAAATTGATAATAGTTTAAAATATTGTTTGTGATCGATCATGCATGTGCTGTAACAGACATAAGAAGATAATTAGCATCTTATTATATGTGTGCACAAATAAAAAAAAGCATCTTTCTTTTTTTTTAACATTTATTTTCATTTATTTCGAAAAAGAGTTTATAAAGTTACAGAGAAATGATCCACATACGGATACATTTATGAACATAAATAAGGAACGATACAACAAAAAAAGTGAATTTAACGATGCTTCTTGTCTAGAAGAGCTTACTCGCTAACAGATAATCAAATCTGTTATTTTTCTTCTTCGTGTTTGAACCCAAGTCCACCCCAAGTCGTTGCGACTCTTGGCTATCATCCAACTATGAAAATACCAAATTCACTTCGCAATCGTTTAAAACACCAACCGGCAGAAGAAATTGCAGATGATCATTCGCCGGAACCAAACTCTACTGAAGAGATACATAAACTGATAATTATAATAATTACTAATACTAATATAATCCACAGACTTCAATCTTCACTCCAATATCAAGTTTTATCTTGAGACTTCTTAGCCTTCAACTTACGTTAATTGGTAGATAAATTATCTACCATAATGATTTTGGGATCCCATACTCATCGATCAAACTAGTGGAAACGACCACGCTTGAATGATTTAGGAATAACCACCATTGCAAAGCATCATAACGAATAGTCACTATGAGACCCTACCAACGATGTCCCTTGAGGAAGCCTCCGTGGATGTGTGTCAAAGCTGCTGACGTTACAAGGAAACCACCATCGCACTCAAGACAAACAGAATCACTTAATTGTACAAACTAGAGAAAAGATTAAAAACCCGGTCCATATTGAAGAAGATGAAGAGACATATGTGTAGATACATAATTACAAATAAGAAGACAGGGCACGGTACCGACACAAAAGATGCATCGGCCACCGGCCAGATTGGATCGGAAAGAAAAAACTCTCAGATTCCAAAAACCGTTAAAAAAAAAGCATCTTATTATATAAATCTTCGTTCTTAAAGTTAGTAATTCACCAGATCGTGGCACGTGTTAATTTTAACAATCAGAGATTAAAGTTAAAAACTCACCAGATCATGACACGTGTCAATTTTAACAATCAGAGATCATAGTTAGTAAATCATCAGATCGTGACACATGTCAATTTTAAAAAGTTAGTAACTCACCATATTGTGACACGTGTTAATTATAACGATCAGAGATCAAAGTTAAATACTCACTAGATTATGACATTTGTCAATTTTAACGATTAGAGATCAAAGTTAGTAACTCATCAGATCGTGACATATGTTAATTTTAACGATAAAAAATCACAGTTTTCGAGCTTGGTAAAACAAAGCATAATATAATTGTAATCTTCTTATATTAAAAACAAAAGAACTAAAATAAATATATTATGTGCCATCCATATATCTGTTACAAAGATTCTCAACCACTACATGGTAAAATAAATATACTATGTGTCATCCATATTTGGTAAAAAAAGTTCTTTATATATTTTTAAGATTTATTTTTTCAAACAATTTTTAAACCCGCACATCATGCGAGCCCTTATCTAGTTTCTGTTTTTTTAAATACATATAAATTGAATATATATCGTTATAAATTGAATATATATTGTTTTTACCTAAATATTTCACTAAATAATTTTATAGGTGGTGTGGCAGCCTTATAACAATTGTGACCTTAAACTGTCGGAGAAGTATGCATCTCAGTTGCCTATGGTCTTTTCACGCACACCATGTTCGTGCTTTAATGAAGGTGCGTATAATCGTCCAGATGTGTGTTTTAAGCAATTAGGATTAGAGAAGTCGCAAGTCAAAACATTGTGGCCAAAGATTAAGAAAAGGGGGAAATTGAAACTGAGCAAACACAAAAACAAAAATTGGAAATATATCAAAGCTTACTATAAATTCGTGGCTGAGGAGTAGACTAAGCGATATGAAAATTTTATCTGTGAAATTGCTCGAGATGAGGTGACGAGTGTTCTTGAGGTGAGTTGATTATTTAAGTTGTTTTTTTTTGTTTGTCTTTGTGTACTTCGTATTATTGTCTTTGTCTCCTTAATAACAAAGTTTTATTAGGGAGGAAGAGTTGTAAGTGGTGGATATTCTACTTGTCATTCTTTTCAAATTAAACATGAGAGGCCTTATTTGGTCGAAGAGTATGAAGAGGTGATTTTGAATTCTTGATTTAAAAATCAACTTTGATCAAATAACTGAAGAAGGAACAAAATTAAATCAAGAATTCAAAATCACCTCTTCATACTCTTCGACCAAATAAGGCCTCTCAGGTTTAATTTGAAAAGAATGACAAGTAGAATATCCACCACTTGCAACTCTTCCACCCTAATAAAACTTTGTTATTACGGAGACAATGACAATAATACGAAGTACACAAAGACAAACAAAAAAATCAACTTAAATAATCAACTCACCTCAGGAACACTCGTCACCTCATCTCGAGCTATTTCACAGATAAAATTTTCTTATCGCTTAGCCCACTCCTCAGCCACGAATTTGTAGTAAGATTTGACAGATTTCCAATTTTTGTTTTTGTGTTTGCTCAGTTTCAATTTCCCTCTTTTCTTAATCTTTGGCCACAGTGTTTTGACTTGCGACTTCTCTAATCCTAATTTCTTAAAACACACATTTGGACAATTATACGCACCTTCATTAAAGCACGAACATGGTGTGCGTGAAAAGACCATAGGCAACTGAGATGCATACTTCTCTGACAGTTTAAGGTCACGATTGTTATAAGGCTGCCACACCACCTATGAAATTATTTAGTGAAATATTTAGTTAAAAATGATTTATATTCAATTTATATGTATTTAAAAACAGAAACAAGAGTTTAAGGTCTTATGTCTTTTTCTTCCATCTCTTGAAGCTTCTTTTGGTAGTATCCCATAGACTTTACGTTCTTCGTGTCTTTATTTGGATTACTCAATGCCTCCATCCACCCCAAAATCAAGGGAAATCCGGATGGTAGAGAATATAGAGGTGATGATCCACATCTTTCTCTAAGGCATGGAAACCGCTCTAATGCAAAAACCTATAAGAAAAAAGATAAAGAACAATAATTGTCATTGTACATCATTGATTTATTATGAATCATATTAATTAGCTTTTGTTTTTTTAAAGAACTTACCATGAGAGCATACGAGAAACCACATAAGCTTGTGAAATTCCCAACTTTCTTCACTTTTTCTAGAGATTCTTTCATATTCGCCAACATAGCTGCTCCCCAAGCATAGTGGTTGACATTGTTCAATCCAAGAAGTGGTAGGTACATGGGAGAAAAGAGCTGCTGTTGTTTGGGAGAATGACTTCTCCCAACAAGAAGAGGAGATAAGCCGGCTCTAAGTCAATCTCCTCCCCTTGTGGTACCATCTCAAATTCCAGCTTCAATCTTGAGAGATCAATCCGGGACTTCATCATTAATGACTCAGCCCTCTCTTCAGTTATCTGAAAATGATGCATGATTGTATCCTTGAAAGTGAAGCCCTCTCTTCATTTTCGACTGAACTTTTTAAAAATTTATATTTAAATGACTCTTAACCCATACTTCGTACGCAGGGGCGGACCCAGGATAAAAATTGAGGGAGGTCAGTTACAGGGGAAAAAATATTAATTTGACAGATAGGGGGTTTGAACTCGGGTATGGGGAGGTCAACAGTGCAGAATTTACCATATGTTCTACTGAAATTTTACGTAATTACATATAAAAACAAACTATTTATCCAGTTTACCCAAGTTAGGTGACCTACCTCCTTCCTTAGTAAGTTCGTCCCTGGTCGTACGGGTAGAATACCAGTTTCTACAGAATAAGCATTGTTTTAAACAAGCAAAACGAAATGAAAAATACAATAGTGCTTCAATTTGAAACATAAAGGCTACAAACGAACGGTTGATCTTTTCTACCTACAAGATTATATCAAACAATGAACCCTGAGCACCTGAAAAGTGAAAACATGAGACTTTCAGGTTTAATTTAAAACTACTAATATATATAATACTAGAAAGTAGCCCACGCGATGCGTGGGTTATGTGTGCATTATTAATTTGAAATAAAGAATCAAGCTTCTATTCAATTGTATATGAAATATATATGTAATTATTAATATATGCCTTGAAAATTATTTTTCAACTATAATATTTTAATATATAAATTTTATATGATGCTTCATAAAAGAGTCATTTTGAGATAAAAAAAAAAGTTAAATTACACAGAATTGTTGAATATATTTAGACAATATGTTACTATAATAATAGGACCAATGTTTTAGTTACCGAAAGATCAATTTAATTTGGTATTTTCGTTAAGTAATTAAGATAAATTATATTTATTTACATTTTTGTCTTTTTTTGGAAAAAACTGATAAGTAGTCTAAAAAGAAAATTGTTAGACCTTACTATATAACTACTTGGATAGATAATTTAATGTTTTTTTATATATTAATTTTACTTTCATCATCTAAAATTAATACTTAACAACAAATAAATTTAAAAGAAATATCCTCTCTTGTAATCCATTTTCAATAATATTCTTATATATATACCAAAAAACTAAATTCTAAACCATAAACTTCAAATACTAAACATTATCTCTCCATCACTCTTGAATGAACTTGCCTCAATTTTTTTTTTTGTTTTGTGAATGATTTCGTAAATAAAAAAATTTGTCTTTTATATATTTTATTTATGTACCATTTTTTTTTCTATTGCTTGCTTTTTTTATGACTCACCTCTGTATAATTAAATTTTATTTTGCTCGGTCCAAATGTTTGAAGTGTCATTGATATGCTTCCATCTTCATGGATAGTGATTCTCCACAATCCAGCCTGGCCAGTATTGTAATATGAAACAAAATCTCTTTCATCCAACAAAATGAAAATGTTGTCACAAATCATAATCCGGCCTTCTTTCCATTTATCACTGAAAATTTTAAACAGTACATTAGTTTAAAATTATGTGGGACTGTATTAAATGGTTATATTAGACAATACTCCCATGTTCGTGATTAATC
This sequence comes from Camelina sativa, assembly GCF_000633955.1. Lineage (NCBI taxonomy): Eukaryota > Viridiplantae > Streptophyta > Magnoliopsida > Brassicales > Brassicaceae > Camelina > Camelina sativa. Next base: position 26,854,110 of record NC_025686.1, on the reverse strand, counting down.
CATATTTTAGGATTTTCAAACATATTAGAAACTGACTTTAGTTGCATTATTTTTTTCGATTAACAAATTTCAAACAAAAATATTCAGTTTCTTTTTTGAAGTTTACAATTTGTCACTAATTACTTATTAAAAATATATAGAAAACCTAAATTTTTTTTTTTTGTGCAACATTTTTTCTCTCTAGAAAATTGATTAATAAGGAATGGATGGAGTAGATTTTAGTGAGGAAAACATATTGTTTAATGGGGAAAAAATTATTTTACAAAATATACCTTGTCAATGCATCTATGTAACTATTCTACCAAAAATAAAATTTACGTAACTATAAAAGTTGGAAAATACTTGGCCATGTTTTCACTCTTCTTCGCATATGTAAAACACATAACACATGACATATATCTTGATTATGGAGAAAAAGAGTAAATATATTTTGATTAATTAGAAGGACCTCTTGCTACATATCAAACCTCTGTTTGATCATCGAGGATTGGAGAAGAGTACCATCATATCAAGAAACTTGACAATCTGTTTTCCTCTTGCAGCGATGATGATAAGTTAGAACAGGTTTAAAATTTAAGAGTAAATTTGAGTCCAAATATTTAAGTAAATGTCTACCTATGGCTATATATACATACAATACTATTTGAATGTTAGATAGATGTTACTCTTTTACGTTCAAAATATTTTATTGACAGTTACAAATTTGGGAATTATGGAATTTGGTGTCATAAGTTTTGTAACATAAATATTTGCAACGGAAATCTTTTCATTAGATTAAATACAGTTCAATGCATAGTTATTGAAATTATAAAAACGCATCTCTCTTTAATGCATGGTAAAAGAAATTTGTAACCCGCTACATGATATTAGATATAAAATTTTAATATATTTTCCATGACTTCTAGTATAATATAAACATTATACTTTCTTGCAGGTTTGAGAATTTCGTCGAGGTCTACGTCCACGATTAGTAAGACGTAAACGAAGAGGAAAAATCGTCCGGAATGCTTTCCTCCTACGTTTTTCCTACAACATGTATATCAAATAATGAAACATGAGCATTTGGAAACATGGGACTTTTATTTATTTATTTATTTATCTCAGTCCCTACAACTGAATCTAGAAGCCACACTTTCTTTTTTCAATGTTTTAGGGTCTTTTAGCAACAAAACAGAGTCAGTAAACCAATTTCATGCTTTCTATTTTCACATTTGGGGACCCCAACTGTTTTATGAGAAAATCGCATCTATCTGTTGAAAATATTTTAGTTTTCATTTAGAAAAACTTGCCTGTCGGAGCCAATGCCCTCGATCGTACTCGAATGACTTAGTTTCCTTCTTCACCTTACGTCTCATCTCGCATACCTACAACATTGTATATGAATGAAACATGAGCATTTTGGAAACATGGGACTTTTTTATCTCTGTCTGTACGACTAAATCAAGAAGCACACTTTCTTCTTTCAATTAATGTTTTGGGGCCTTTTAGCAACAAATCTTTAGTTAACATTAAGAAAAACTTGCCTCTAGCCAACCCTCTGGATCGTACTCGGCCGAATGAACCTTCTCCCTAGATTGAAAATACCCATTAATATAACCCTCCTGCATGACGACGAGAGTGGAAACAGTTAAACAGGTTAATGCTCAAATGGTTAGACAATGAAACAATGTTAATTATGATACAAGGAGACAGACAGCGAGAGAGAGGGATAACTTACTTGTTGTGTATGTTCTTCAGTTGAGAGATGCGTCCTGAAATCATCAAGGCTTTCGTAATAACAGAGACACATTTCGCAATAAAATACTGAGGTAGATTCACTTTCACTTTTACTGAACTTCTGAATAGCGCGGCTTCTTGCCTCTAGATTAGAGGAAAAAACGTGTACTCTAGTCTCTGAAACTGTGCAAAAAATTTCACTTTTACTGCAATTATGAAGGTGTTCTCTTGCCTCTGAAAGAGTGGAAAAACTTTCAATTTTACTGCACTTGCGAGGAACGTGTCCACTTGTTTCTGAAAGAGTGGAAAAACTTTCACTTGTACTGCACTTGTGAAGAACGTGTTTTCTTGTCTCTGAAACTGTGGAAAAACTTTCATTTGTGCTGCACTTGTGAAGAACGTGTCCACTTGTCTCTGGAACTGTGGAAAAGAAACATCGTAATTAGTTTAATGGTTATTTCAAACAGTACTGGATGATCGATGAGAGCACAGACAGACAAACAAACACCTGCAAGTAAGTTTTCCCAGAGCCACTCGGCAGAAGTGAGCAGGGGAGACATTTTGCGAGGCCTAGATAAATAAGCCAGAAAAAGCTTGTGTTTGTGCACTTGTAGTAGGGTGACAAGAGAAACTGAATAGATCAGATCCAACCTATCCGTTATGACCATAATAGTAGCCGGAGGAGGATTAGAATCTACCCATTTCTCAATATCTTCGTAAATTAGAGTTTCTTTGTAAGCTGTTTCAACAAAGGAAAGCAGCCATTGATCAGTAGGCACAGATGAATATTTTTAAACCGCCCCAAAATTCCAAAGATGGATAACCAAATGGACTAACCGTAACCGTTATGCACAACATAGATTCCAGTGGAAGAGAGCCCTCGCAGGAGGTGATCAGGGATACGGTTTAGGTCGCCAAAGGCAGTGATGGAGACAGGACCAGAGTAGCCAAGATTCTTGAATGCCGCTTCTAAACTCGGCCGGACCCGACGAGCATCATATCCCTTGGGGATCGGACATTCAAACAAGTCCCACCACACCGCTATCTGAGCTGTCGCGTATTCAGGCGTCGCCGGGTAGTCCCTTGCCCACTTCTCTGTTACACAGTCAACTACTTTCTGCGTAGGGTCTATAGCCTCCTGCTTGACAGAGAGTGGAAACAGAGGTAGTTGCTCAAAATATGTAGTAGACAATGAAACAATTCATATACAAGTATATATATATATATATATATAGAGAGAGAGAGAGAGAGAGGATACGTACTTCTCGTTTATGCTTATAACTCGAGAGATGCTTCCTGAAAATTTCAGGGCTTTGGGAATCGAAGTTGCAAGATTTGCAGTAAAGCGTGGCAGATGATAACTCCTGAACAAGTGGTGCGCTTCTGATCTCATTATTATCATCATCCGCGTACCCTAGTAATCTTTCCCAAACCCACTCTCTACAAGTTTCTAAGATTGTCATATATTGATACTCGATTGAATAAACCAGAAAAAGGTTGTATAGCGTCCGTTGTTGTAGCCGGGCCAGATCCCAAGCGAAGACAGTGTGCACCTGATTGGATATAATCATCATTGAAGCCGGAGCAGGATTTTTACCTCGCCATTCCACCATATCCGCATACATGAGTGCGTTTGTGCTTTCTGTTCCAGTACCAAAATAGAGCAAAAAACACAAAAAGTGAGGTTAAATGTTTAGTTTTGTATGTATATATATACTACCGAACCCGTTCACGTAACAGTGCTACTTCAAGTAGGGTAAGGATAGTGGAAATTTAAACTCTAAACTCCAGAGATCGATAAAATTTGGACTAACCTGGTCTGGTATGTGCAATAGCGACTCCAGTGGAAGAGAGCACTTGCAAGAGGTGATCAGGGGTTTGTGTTTGGTCGCCATAGGCAGTGATGGAGACAGGACCAGAGTAGCCAACACTCTTAAATGCCGCTTCTAAACTCGGACGGAAGAGACGAGCATCATAACCCTCTGGGATCGGACAGTCCTTCATGTCCCACCACACAGCTATTTTAGCAGCCTTCGCCGGTTCCTCCCACCACATTGAGACGAGACTGCTCATTCCTCTAAACCTAAAAATCAAATAACAGACACAAGTCCTTCTTACCAAAGAAAATAACAGACACAAGTCCTCGATCCGTAGTAGGGTTTTTTTCTTTTTATATACAATATACACCAAACTAAATGGGCCTAAAGTGATTTTCCTAATTCAACTCATGCTTCTAAAAGCAAATCTTATTATATAAACCTTGGTTTTCAAAGTTAGTAACTCACCAGATCGTGACACGTGTTAATTTTAACGATCAGAGATCAAAGTTAAAAACTCACCAGATCATGACACGTATCAATTTTAACGATCATAGATCAAAGTTAGTAACTCATCAGATCGTAACACATGTCAATTTTACAAAGTTAGTAACTCACCTGATCGTGACACGTGTTAATTTTAACGATCAAAAATCAAAGTTAAATATTTGCCAGATTATGACACGTGTCAATTTTAATGATTAGAGATCAAAGTGAGTAAAACAAAAATCACAATTTTCAAGCTTGGTAAAACAAAGCATAATATAATTGTAATCTTATTATATTAAAAACAAAACAACTAAAATAAATATACTATGCGTCATCCATATCAAAGTTTCACTGTTACAAAGATTCTCAACCATTACATGGTAAAATAAATATACTATGTGCCATCCATATTTGGTTGTATAATTATACTATATAACCTAGCACATTAAATTTTATATCTTTGTTTGCACAAAAAAAAAAAAAAAAATATGTCTCTATGGTTAGCCAATTTCGGACACTGAATACTGCAACAAGATTTGTGAAGGCACATGCGAAGAAAACGAAGATCATGGAGAACCGATTGGTATTCTTAGGAAAAAAGCTTGAACTAATATTTTATTATATTACAAATCTTATTATATAAAGTTGGGTTTTCAAATTAGCCACATGTCAAGTATACTGATGAAATGTTGACACGTGCCAAAAATTATTATTTTCAAAACAGCTAATTAAAAAAATAATATTAAATCTAAATAAAATTTACATGCTTATCCAAAAAAAATTCTAAATCAAAAAGAAAAATTAACAAAACTAATATATTTTCCATTATAAGCTACTTATGTTATACGTGTTTTCTCAATAAGATTTTGACATGTATAAACAAAAAAATAATTCACTAAGCATGTATATTATTATTAATAAATTATGTCAAAAGAATAAGTTGAGAATAAGTTGAGAATAATTAATAAATTATCCTCCTCTCTAGGATATTGTCGCCCTACTTTTTATTCGGGTAAAAATAAGTTGAGAATTTATGATTCGAGAATATTTGAGACGAGGTTTAAGTTGTTTTGGTAAAATTGGATACTTCTGAAGATTAAATAGGTCGTTGATCCTTAACATGATTATGACATATGTCATGTTTTGGATTGTATATAAAGGTTTTCTATTTTGTATATCTGAATTATCTAAGACTTATATATACCATCATGATTATAATTTTCAAATTTTTATTTTTATTATATTATATTAAATTTCTTTCAATTTCTCAATTTTTATTGGGTTAGTCATAAAATCATTGTAATTGAGTAAATAATTTTCACCAGTTGGTTATCCAAAATATTTGGAGTAAAAAAACTTCATGGTTAAAGAAATTATGTCACAAAATAATTTTAGTAATTATAAGAACTATAATTATGCCAAAATGAAAGTAAAGCAACATAAAATTTGTTTAATTTGTTTAGAAGACATTTTATAGGTGGTGATAAAAAGCATACTTTAACAATAAAATAATTTTGGGTGTAAGAACATATTTTTAATGGTAAAAAATAGAGTAAAATTGTATGTGGTTACTTATTAGATGTTGCTTTGATGAATTTGTTGCATGTAAAATATTTTGTGAATAAGTTGTGAAACGTTTTTGAAATTTGACAATAATAATATTTGTAATGATGAATATTTGGCAAAAGTTTTAGTGGGATATAATTTAGCTTTAAATTATTATAATAAATGTTATAATATATTAAAAATATAGAAATATAAATAAATGTATGAAGGTAAATACAAATATTCTCTAAGTTAAACTATTTATATATTTACTTTAGAAAAAAAAAAATTTCTTTATATATTTTTGAAAAATTGTTTTAAATTTAGGATTTATTTTTTCAAACAATTTTTAAATCCGCACATCGTGCGGGCCTTTATCTAGTTCATTATACAAGAGAAAGGTCTTATACCAGAGTTGACGGGTCAATTGGAGCCATTCTATCCCTCCAAGCTGCCTCTAGATATGTCCTCAACGACATGCCAACAAAGACCTAGGTATAATAAAAACAAATGAAATTTTGTTCTTTTAGCTTCTCTAATGAAAATTGATGCTGCATAATTTTGTTCATTACCACCCAAGATAGGTTGTATGCGTTGAGCCAGTTGTGGTTAATAGATATCGTGTCTTCCTGTAAAAAAGATAATCGAGAAAATTCAAGAAAACAAATGTTGGTGTACATACAATGAGAGGGAAAGAGAAAGAGGGAGAGAGATACCAAGTTATATACTTGATGAGGCCACCCACTGGGAACAAAGATAACTTCACCGGGTTCTTGAATGCACTCAAGCCAGGTGGTCTGAATGCAAACCATAAAATGTGATTAAAGACGTGGTGAAAGAAGAGCTTACAGATTGAGGGAAAGACCAGCTGATTTACCTTCTTAAAAGCGGGGAATTAAGTTTCCTTCACCTCTTTAAAGATGTTATATAAACACAATACTCATCTAACTATAAGGCTAACACATGAGTGAAGAAGAAATGTGGATCACAGACACTTCACAGAAAGGTCAAAAGGTTACATGACCAATAGTAAAAAAAAAAAAAAAAGACTTGCATGTCAGACTTTAAGGAGGAGGAAGAAAAAGCCATCCTTTATTTACAACATACGTTAGTGACCAACTATAAGATCTAAATACAGCAGCGTGTAGAGGTGTCCAAGATCGATCCTGTAGGCAAGAGTACAGAAATCATCAGCTTTATCCAAAGGCCAAAACACTCAAACAGTGTGTTTGATCTTCTTACTCAGACCATATAAACAAACCGATAATCAGAGCAGCTAATTTGATCATACTTCTGGAAATTATCTCTATCCTTCATGCATATGGTAATTGTCTAGATAGATATTAAGCCAATCATCAGAAAACAGCGGCGATACTCCTGCATTCAGCACAATCAACTCTCACATTGATTACATATATAAAGATATTGGTTCTCTCTTTGCTTCACTTAATCTAAAGAGAAAGTAACTTAAACCTCAGATAAGCACCTTGACAAAGTGCCAATCTTTCAGATACAACACAACAGATTCCTTGATAGAATGATTGGCCCATTGCTCCACCAAAGTCACTAACAGACATTTCCAATCTGTGAATTCTCTTGTATCACAATCTGCAACCTGTAAACAATTCATTCCCAAAACCAAATAAAAAGATTCAAATTTTTGTTATTTCCTTTTTAACGAAGTTGGCCTATGGGAGCTAAAAGCTAACCAAAGCTACTAATAATATAGTCTTATGAAAGCATGATGAACCTTTTTACCTGAACTTTACATTTTCCGAAGTGAGTGCCAATGAAGTGGAGATTAGGGCCTCCATTCTTACAGACCCAATCTTCCCGAAATCGTCGGTGAGATCGGAGAATACTACTGGCTGGTTCTTGGCTAAGTATCTATCTATCTCTCTGCAAAAGCAGCGTCGTAACTCAAAAATCTTTACCATTGATTTTCTCAATTTTACCTACTCCTATTTCCCCAACTCTCAATATTTTTCAAGGGCTTGCCCTCTTCTGAGAATGAGAATCTCCGATCAAAAGTCGCCGGTAGAGACGAGTCGACGACAACAGCACAAAAGAGACTCTCTAACTCGCTTAGAGACTTCCTCTACAAAACGCGGCGTTTAGCCCGAAAAATATCTAAAAACGCTGCGGTTAAGGAAGGGTGAAAAAGTCCCGTTATGTACACGGCCCATTTGTTGGCCCATTTGTTGGCTTGCTTACTGTGTATATCAAACGGTGAGGGTGTTGAACTCTCCGTATGGCCCAAGATATAGAAGAGGGAGGAGGTTTTCTGATGGTGTTCCTTTCGAAGTTGAAACTTGAAAAAGATTTCTATGGCATTCAATAAATTTGAAAAACAACAACCTTCAATTTTAAATTACAAATAACATTACTACCATCAGTAACTTGCTTATATAAGCATTGTTTTAAACAAGCAAAACGAAATGAAAAATACAATAGTGCTTCAAATTGAAACATACAAACGAAAAATTACACAGCTTCCACGACTCATAGTGATGACGACTTGGTAACAAATTTCACCGCTGCTCTTTCTTGTAGGTTTGAGATCCGTCCCCAATACTTTCCTCCTATGTTTGATCTCTTCTACCTACAAGAAGATATCAAATAATGAAACAATGAGCCCTTGGAAAATTGACAACATGAGACTTTCAGGTTTTATTTTAAATTACTAACATATATTTATAAAATACACATTACTCTTTCTTGCAGGTTGGAGACTTTCGTCGAGGTCTACGCCCACCACGATTAGTAAGACGTAAACGAAGAGGAAAAATCGTCCGGAATGCTTTCCTCCTACGTTTTTCCTGCAACATTGTATATCAAATAATGAAACATGAGCACAAAACAGAGTCAGTAAACCAATTTCATGGTTTCTATTTTCACATTTGGGGACCCCAACTGTTTTTATGAGAGAAATCGCATCTATCTATCTGTTGAAAATATTTAGTTTTCATTAAGAAAAACTTGCCTGTCGGAGCCAATGCCCTCGATCGTACTCGGCTGATTTAGTTTCCTTCTTCACCTTACGTCTCATCTCATAAACCTACAACATTGTATATGAATGAAACATGAGCATTTGGAAACATGGGATTTTTTTCTTTTTCTTTTTTATCTCTGTCTCTACGACAGAATCAAGAAGCACAGTTTCTTCTTTCAATTAATGTTTTAGGGCCATTTAGCAACAAATCTTTAGGTTAACATTAAGAAAAACTTGCCTCTCGCCAAGCCTCTGGATCGTACTCGGCCGAATGAACCTTCTCCCTAGATTGAAAATACCCAATAATATGACCCTCCTGCTTGACAACGAGAGTGGAAACAGTTAAACAGGTTAATGCTCAAAATGGTTAGACAATGACACAATATTAATTATGATACAAGGAGACAGAGAGAGGGATAACTTACTTGTTGTGTATGTTCTTCAGTTGAGAGATGCGTCCTGAAATCATCAAGGCTTTCGTAATAACAGAAGCATATTTCGCAATTAAATGTTGAGGTAGATTCACCCCTATCACTTTCACTTTTACTGAACTTCTGAATAACGTGTCTAAATGCCTCTGAACAAGTGGAGAAAACGTGTACTCTTGCCCCTGAAACTGTGGAAAAACTTCCACTTTTACTGCCATACTGAAGAAGGTGTTTTCTTGCCTCTGAAAGAGTGGAAAAACTTTCACTTTTACTGCACTTGCGAGGAACGTGTCCACNCCCTAGATTGAAAATACCCAATAATATGACCCTCTGGATCGTACTCGGCCGAATGAACCTTCTCCCTAGATTGAAAATACCCAATAATATGACCCTCCTGCTTGACAACGAGAGTGGAAACAGTTAAACAGGTTAATGCTCAAAATGGTTAGACAATGACACAATATTAATTATGATACAAGGAGACAGAGAGAGGGATAACTTACTTGTTGTGTATGTTCTTCAGTTGAGAGATGCGTCCTGAAATCATCTAGGCTTTCGTAATAACAGTAGCATATTTCGCAATTAAATGTTGAGGTAGATTCACCCCTATCACTTTCACTTTTACTGAACTTCTGAATAACGTGTCTAAATGCCTCTGAACAAGTGGAGAAAACGTGTACTCTTGCCTCTGAAACTGTGGAAAAACTTCCATTTTTACTGCCATTCTCAAGAAGGTGTTTTCTTGCCTCTGAAAGAGTGGAAAAACTTTCACTTTTACTGCACTTGTGAGGAACGTGTCCACTTGTTTCTGAAAGAGTGGAAAAACTTTCACTTGTACTGCACTTGTGAAGAACGTGTTTTCTTGTCTCTGAAACTGTGGAAAAACTTTCACTTGTACTGCACTTGTGAAGAACGTGTTTTCTTGTCTCTGAAACTGTGGAAAAGAAACATCGTAATTAGTTTAATGGTTACGTCAAACAGTACTGGATGATCGATGAGAGGACAGACAGACAAACAAACACCTGCAAGTAACCTTTCCCAGAGCCACTCGGCAGAAGTGAGCAGGGCAGACATTTTGCGAGGCCTACATAAATAAGCCAGAAAAAGCTTGTGTTTTTGCACTTGTAGTAGCTTGACAAGAGAAACTGGATAGACCGGTTCCAACCTATTCGCTATGACCATAATAGTAGCCGGAGGAGGATTAGAATCTACCCAAATCTCAATATCTGAATAAATTAGAGTTTCTTTGTAAGCTGTTTCAACAAAGGAAAGCATTGATCAGTAGGCATAGACGATGAATATTTTTAAACCGCCCTAAATTCCAAAGATGGATAACCAAATGGACTAACCGTAACCGGTATGCACAACATTGACTCCAGTGGAAGAGAGCCCTACAAGGAGGTGATCAGGGATACGGTTTAGGTCGCCAAAGGCAGTGATGGAGACAGGACCGGAGTAGCCAAGATTCTTGAATGCCGCTTCTAAACTCGGCCGGACCCGACGAGCATCATATCCCTTGGGGATCGGACATTCAAACAAGTCCCACCACACCGCTATCTGAGCTGTCGCGTATTCAGGCGTCGCCGGGTAGTCCCTTGCCCACTCCTCTGTTACACAGTCAACTACTGTCTCCGTAGGGTCTATAGCCTCCTGCTTGACAGAGAGTGGAAACAGAGGTAGTTGCTCAAAATAGGTAGTAGACAATGAAACAATTGATATACAAGTATATATATATATATAGAGAGAGAGAGATAGAGGATACGTACTTCTCGTTTATGCTTATAACTCGAGAGATGCTTCCTGAAATTTTCAGGGCTTTGGGAATCGAAATTGCAAGATTTGCAGTAAAGCGTGGCAGATGATAACTCGCCCGTGTCACTGCGCTTCTCCTGAACAAGTGGTGCGCTTCTGGTCTCATCATCCGCGTACCCTAGTAATCTTTCCCAAACCCACTCTCTACAAGTTTTCAGGATTGTCATATATTGATACTTGATTGAATAAACCAGAAAAAGGTTGTATAGCGTCCGTTGTTGTAGCCGGGCCAGATCCCAAGCGAAGACAGTGTGCACCTGATTGGATATGATCATCATTGAAGCCGGAGCAGGATTTTTACCTCGCCATTCCACCATATCCGCATACATGAGTGAGTTTGTGCTTTCTGTTCCAGTACAGAGGAAAAAAAAGGATTACTTTAGCTAAATTAACTTATTAACCGTTTGCTTAACCAAAACAAAACAGAGCAAAAACACAAAAAGTGAGGTTAAATGTGCTTTCTGTTCCAGCCAGTACCAAGGAAAAAAAAGGATTAAGTCAGCTATTAACTTATTAAGCGTTTGCTAAATTATTTTACTAATTATTATTTGGGAGTTTATTAAATAAAAGAAATAAACAGAACAGAGCAAAACACACACAAAAAAAGTGAGGATACTACCGAACCAGTTCCCGTGTCAGTGCTACTTCCAGTTTAAATATATAGAGGAAATTTCCAGAGATCGATAAAATTTGGACTTACCGGGTCTGGTATGTGCAACAGCGACTCCAGTGGAAGAGAGCACTCGCAGGATGTGATCAGGGGTTTGTGTTTGGTCGCCATAGGCAGTGATGGAGACAGGACCAGAGTAGCCAACACTCTTGAATGCCGCTTCTAAACTCGGACGGAAGAGACGAGCATCATAACCCTCTGGGATCGGACAGTCCTTCATGTCCCACCATACCGCTATTTTAGCAGCCTTCGCCGGTTCCTCCCACTTCCTTGAGACGACGAGACTGCTCATCCCTCTAACCCTAAAAATCTAATAACAGACACAAGTCCTCCTTACCAAAAAAAAAATAACAGACACAAGTCCTCGATCCGTAGTAGGGTTTCTTTCTTTTTATATACAATATACACCAAACTAAATGGGCCTAAATGATTTTCCTAATTCAATATAATTAATTATTTGCAGTATTTTTATTTAGCTGTTTTTATAAGCAGTAGAATAGAAAAATGTGGATCGAAATTGCATCAGAACATATGTATGTAAAAAAAAAACTAGACTTGAGGGGTCAATTGGAGCCTGTCCATTCCTCCAAGCTGCCTCTAGATATGTCCTCAACGACATGCCAACAAAGACCTAGAGGTAAAATAAAAACAAATGAAATTTTGTTAACTTTATTGAAAAATTGATGCTGCATAATTTGAGAAAACTTTGACGACATGACATAGAATGGCTATGGGGAAAAAAAATTGCTACCAGGAGTTGGTAAACTATACAAAACATAGTCAAAGCTAAAATATGAGAGAAGAAGATGCATTAAAAGCATTACATTAATTTGGATTTAATCAAGAATTAGTGTTTGGATATGAAATCAAACCGAGCAGAACCAATATAAACCCACATTACCATCCAAATTTGAACAAAATCCGGTTTATAAATGTGTTGTAAGCCAAACCGAATTTAAAAACTAAACCAAAAAAGACTTGTCTAGGCTTTCTTCTACCTTGAGCATTTGGATTCTGCTTTGATAGCTTCTACAGACAAAATCATCTTACATGTTACATACATATAATATAATGAATGCCCTCTGTTCAATTTAAGAAACTTGGAGATAGATTCTTTTGGGCAGATAACTTAAGATGCAGGTGTGCCTAACTCTGACAAAATGTTGTTCATATCCTCAAAATGTGGCCAACTCGTCTTGCTTCTTTCCTCAGCCTTGCACTCCTGCCAAAAAGAAAATGTGTAGATCAATCTTACTTGCTTTTTATCTTTTAAACATGAACATCAAATCAACAGCTACATACAGATATTCATATGTTCAAGAGACGAACCTCGTATTTTTGAATAAGTGACGCCCAGAGAGACTTGCATTGTCCC
>NC_025686.1:26806964-26840245 GCF_000633955.1 Camelina sativa | reverse complement strand
TTCTTCCTCACACGTTTTGATGATGACTTAGTTTCAGAATCTGAAGTATCAGATGGATCATTGTCGTCTCTGCTGCTTTCCTTATCCTCTGTTTTAGGCTCCGTATCAGTTACCTTATTCATAGTTTCGGTTTCACCCGGTGAAGGTGGTGATGATGGATTGACAAACGATTTCCAAAAATCGTCAGACTCTTCTGAGGAACTCCCAACGGGCATGTCACCTTCTTCTGTGTACGTTGATGCCGCAGTTTCTTCTTCAGCCAGTAGTCTTGCACTATCAATAATATCATCTGCATGAGTGAAGCATGTTAGATTACATCACTAAAACCCGAATATGCATCTACAAATGCGTAAGTGAGACATTTACCTTCCAAAGTCCGATCTACTTCTTTTGGGGCATCTTCTTGTGAAGGTGTTTTCTTTGGTCGACTTCTTTTGTTGTTCCCGTCAACAACTTTCCTTAAAGCTGCAACTCCAGAACCAACACTTGGATCACCAGACAGCCTTGCGCTGACCTCATCAGCTCGGACTGCCATTGGATTTTCAGTGGCTATAGCAATGACTTCAGGTCTCTTTCCGCTGTACTTCCTCACAATCTTCCTCAACACTTCGGAGACCGTTCTTTCCATGTGAGACAAGGGACAATTCACAGGACAACTTGACAGAGCAGCATGAGCAGCTTTGTGAAGTGCATCTAAAAGTCTTCCTTTGTCAAGCCACATGCACCGCGTTGTGATTCTTATTTTTCCTTTCAAGGTGTTTTCTGAGACTCCCGGACGCATGATTTCCATGCTGGATTATAGAAAACCATACAAAGAAATGAGTAATTATCTTTAGGTAATGCATTGGCAGAGAATTCTAACAATTCAGATTTACCTCAGAACTATAATGCCATCAGAAGAAATTCTTAGTCGTTCATCAATGCATAGTTCACTTGATGTGCCAAATGCTTTATCACCATCACTGTACATCAACTGCAGCAAGGCTAGGATTATTCAATATCTTCTCAAGTCATTTACCCCATCAAAATAGAACACAACAGTGACAATAAAACCAACCTGCAAATTCTCCCTCCCAAGAGAGCTAAATCCATTGGACAAAACCCTTCTATTTCTCAGGTGAGATACTCCAAGCATTTCTCCATTTTTAATAACCTGAAGTTGGGGAAAGTTAAGAAAAAAAGGGGAACATTCAGCAAAAGTTGACCTAGGTTCAGTACCAGAGACAAAGCGTTTATTTATTTTATATTTCAGAGATAATAAATTGATTCTTCCACGAAAATTATGTTTTAAGTTGATCATGGTCGAGGCACTTTGTTACCAGATGCAATTTGAACCTATTTCATCACAACCCATAAAGATGATGCATGCTATCTACCTACCATGAGTATATAAATCTTTGGTGAGAGACTTACAGTAGTGTGTCTAATCCCAGTAGACTTCCCAAGCAACTCATGCTCCTTAAGAAACAAAAGTTCTCCATGTATAGGTAGAAAATGTTGCGGCTTAACTATTTTAAGAACCTCTTCCTTCAAAACAAAATTCACGGAAAATTTAAAATCATTAGAAACAAAATTCTCCCCTAGACACATAATCAAAATGAAATAAATATTGCCTTTATTTCTTTACATATGCCCTAAAAGCCTAATATTGTTGAAGTGGAAAGAGAAAAAAAGGCAAAGGTGGCAACAAAGCTTGTACGTATCAAGAAACCTTAGGAGAAAAGCAGCCGCTTACCAATTCTCCACGGTAGGCATGACCAGATGTGTGCAGCATTTCATTCTTACCCATGATAATATTTGGCCCAATATCTGCTATCCGATTCATCATTTTCATTACTCGTGATTCATTGCCTGGGATTACCTTGAGTAAAACATTAAACCGAGAATAGATATCAGCGATCCCAGCCTCCATTTTATTACATGCTCTGAAGCACATGTACATATTCATATAATATAATCTCTAATACCTTCGCTGAGTAAAGAATTATGTCTTCCTTGGTAAGTTTGAATGCGCGACTACTCCCATATGATGCAAGATTCAGGGCAGCGCGTGGTTCTGCCTGATTAGAGCCATTGTCAAATAAGGGTAACAAGTAAATTAGCTAGGAAGTCGAATTAAAACAGCCACTCCACAAGTTGACAAGATTAACTTACTTGTGATCCAGTCGTGACAATCAGCAAGTCCTTAGGAGCATATGCTTCAATGTCTTCCACTTTCACCTGGGTAAACATTACAAAAGGATAAACGATAATCATCAAACCACATATCGTTGGTGTTGGCGCTTTGTATGTAAAAACAAATTCATTATACAAGAGAAAGGTCTTATACCAGACTTGACGGGTCAATTGGAGCCTTTCCATCCCTCCAAGCTGCCTCTAGATATGTCCTCAACGACATGCCAACAAAGACCTAGATAAAAGACAAAATTTTGTTCTTTTAACTTCCTAAATGAAAACTGATGCCATAATTTGAGGAAATTTTGGTGACAGGACAGAGAATCGTGGAAGCTGAAATCTATGGGGGAAAACATTGCTACCAGGAGTTGGAAAATTATCTACAATCTCGATGGAAAATTGGCAAGACTTGGTCAAAGCAAAAATATGAGAGGAAAAACACATACCAACTTTCGACCAGTTAAATCAGCAGCAGCTTTTATACTTCCCAAACGGTGTATATTAGAGGCAAACTGAGTTGTGATTACTCTTCCCTTGGCCGCCATCACATTCCTTACGAGAGCATCTGCTACCACCTTTTCACTAATCGTCCTTCCAGGTGACAACACATTTGTTGAATCACTCATCATCTGTGTAAGAGATGGAAAATTGTTTTAAATTTCTCACCTAGTACTCAGTAGTCAGTATAACCATTCTCAATCTTAGTCATCTGCTTTCAACATCAGATAATAAGAGTATGACTCTGTACAGAAATCCTTACCAACGTGACTCCTTCCTTTGAGAGCTCCTCCAAAGCTTCACGATCAAAGACTTTTCCATCCAATGGTGCCTCATCAATCTGTTATTAATCAAATTATCTCATGCGGCTTGATGACTATATAAAGAACAGAAAATAATTTATGAGGGGGTTACTCTACCTTCCAATCTCCAGTGTGGAGAATATTACCATCAGCGCAGCGGAGGAATAAACCACTACAATCAGGAATAGAATGTGTAACTGTAATGGGCTCTATCTCAAATGGTCCAGCCATAAATCTCCTTCGAGTGCTAAATGTCTTAAGTCTAGATTGAACAAAGATTCCGTGCTCCTTCAAGCGCTTCTTTATAAGCTATTGCACAGACAAACAAAAAGTTTTGTGAGTAAAAACGCAAGAGAAGATTAAGCATGATATGACATAGGCAACTAAAATGACAGTTCTAACTGATACATTTTGAACTGAAGCTATACATCTAAGCTTAGTAGCTGTTAATAAATAACAAAAAGAAACTTATTGAAACAGAAAAATAAATGTCAAGAACCAAGGTGTAAATCACCTCCATGGTGAAGGATGATGCGAATATCGGTGTATTAGGGTCCAATGCTGGGATAACCTGCTCATGAAAAAGAGTATTGGTTAAGGAAAAGGGCAGAAGCTAAAAATGGATAGAGGAAAAGAACTGCATTATACACATATGAGGCTCAACTGTTAACTAAAAAACAAAACCAACTCAATCTAGAAATCTCCAAATGGTCTATGGGGCTTATTCTGGCCTTTTTCTAGGAATGGAAGAAGACTTTACCCAAGGCAACGCACCAATGTGATCTTCATGACCATGCGTTATAACAACAGCTTCAATTTTGTGTTTCCACCGTCTGATAAACCCTGTGTCTGGCATTATTTTCTGGACACCAGGCTCATCGTAGCTGTATCATCATACAGCAACGTTTTCAATAGAAAGTTACATACCAAGGAAAAAGAAGAAGGATGTCGCCAATATAATAAACAAGATGCATATGTCTCAAGGACTTACTCAGGGAACATAATACCAGCGTCGATTAAAATGTAACGATCATAGTTTCCAACAAGCATACAATTCATTCCAATTTCACCAAGGCCACCAATGGGAAGAACACGGAGAGGCGGTCCATCGGTTCCTTCATAAAACTGTTCCATTTTACGTTTGACAGAGTCCTCCATGCTTTTACCAACTCCTTCTGGTCGACCTGATCTTCTACGCGGTGTCTTAGAGGACGAAGATGTGCCTGATACATAGAAACAAGAAAACCAGAATCAACAATTATATAAGAACAAAGCAACT
The DNA here is from genome assembly GCF_000633955.1 of Camelina sativa. Taxonomy (NCBI): domain Eukaryota; kingdom Viridiplantae; phylum Streptophyta; class Magnoliopsida; order Brassicales; family Brassicaceae; genus Camelina; species Camelina sativa. Next base: position 26,835,991 of record NC_025686.1, on the reverse strand, counting down.
CAATACACAAAACAACCACTTGATTAATCAGACCATTACATAACACACCAAATTCAGAGAGTATACTCGCACAATCAGAGTGATAATCTCCAAAGAAACTATATCCAAATCGCCACTATCAACCTAAAATCCCATAAAGTTTCAATTTTTTTATACTTGAAAGCCATTAGAGTAGTAGTGGAAAACTTAAACTGTATAAAAAAAAACCCAGGAACTCAATAGGAAAAGGAAGAGGAGAAATGAAACAACATACCAGAAGATGCAGGAGCAGAAGTGACGGAACACTTAATTCGAGAGTTTGGCCGGAAGTTGAAAGTGTGAGGACATAGGGAGAGGGCACTAAAAGCAGCCATTTTCGCTGGTCTGCGAACATCAGAATAGATAAAAGACGACGAGAAACCTTGCAAAGAAGCAGGTTTCATCGAATCGAAGCCGGAATTGGAGAGAGAGATGAGTGAGAGAAGAAGAAAACTATTATCTGTGACGACATAAACCTTTCTCTCTTATCTCGGATGGGAGAGACGATAAACCTTTCAATTAAAATTGAAAACCGGTTCTTCGTTAACCGGGTCATTTGAACCGGACGGACCATTAATTTCAATTGGAATGAACAAACTTTGTTTTTTTTTTTTTTCATCACAGCAGAATACATAATTTGCCTCAGTTTATGGCATTTACCACCACGACATATACTTCTCTAACTATTTTATTCTTCATACGTTACGGTTAGCAGTTAAAAAAAATATTAGATTAGTGCTATTTTACATGAATTTTTAATTATTTCCCCATTATTTTTTTTCTTAAATGCATGGTTTGTGTTGTAGATAATATTAAAATATCATACAAATACAATACAAAAACTAAATTTTTGTTTATATTTCTCATATTCGATTAATAAAACAAAATTTTATCATTTTTATTAAGATATTAAAAAAATCTTAAATAAAATTAATTTAATATTACTCCACTCTCGATTTAATTTTTGGATCCACCACTCTCGATTTGTGGTTGTTTGGGAGTATTATCTTACATAAATTTAATTTTTGGATCCACCACTCTCGATTTGTGGTTGTTTGGGAATTGTTTGAATGTAGTCTTATCCAACTCTGTTAACTAATTAAATATAACAAAATTTATTATTAAATGAACCAACATTTTTACCCTGCATATTAATTGAAGGAAATCAGCAGTATCTTTAGTCGTAATATGTATTCACACATGTAATTCACAAAAAAAAATATAAATATTTACTATTACATTTGTTGGCATAGAAGATTGCAAGGTTCTTCATTTATGGTTTATTTGAATTGGTGTAACCAACAAACGCAAGGATTCGTAATGGTCCATGAAATCCTCCAGCTTAGTGTCGTGCTTAGTAAGAGAGATGAAGGGCAAATACCCTTAGCCACACAAATATAAAAGAATTAAAATGTCACATTTTTAAAAAAATAGCTTTAATATTCACTCTTAAATAGTGCTTTAAGACTTTTTATTTGAAAAAAAAAAGTAAAACTAACTTTTATATAAAAAAATTGTTTTTTTATAATATTAACTCATTAAATCTCCTTTTTAATGAAAATATTTGAAAATGATAATATTTCCTTTTTAATATATTAAAATATATATTTTCTAAAAAAATATTTATATATACAAGGGCATAATTTTAAAATTTACCCTAAACTTCTATTGATTTTAGCATGGCATTGCTCGATCTTTAAGTGTATTCAACAAAAGAGCAGTTGGCGACATAGTAGATAGCATCGAAGCCAATAAATGAGTTATTAACAAAAATATTGTTAATATGAATGAGAAATTAGGACGTACGTTAATAAGTACAACCAAATTTCTAATTCATAAAAATATAACATTTCAAATAATATAAAAGACAATTATCATAAATGATACCAAAATAAATTGTGTTTCCAGAAGAGCTTATAACAAAATCTAAAACCCATGAATACTACTATAGTGATCTGTTTTTTTTTGTTGTTGCGTTTTCGGTATTAATCAATTAGTAAACGTACAATTATCCAAGTGACTCTTTGATGGTCAAACTACTTGAAATAGATAGTTGTGAACGCAAAGATTGTCAAAGGTACATTACTATTATTATACGTAAGAGTTGTTTGACTTGGGATATTAATATACGAGTCTATCTTAATATTCTTTTCAGAATATATATCACTCTAATTTTGGTGTTTGTTTATATATATTGATTATTGCCTCATTATGAAATTTGGAAGAACAGCAAAGCTATCACATCTACCTTTTTTTTTTTTAAACACCATCTACCTCATTCATACGCAGAAGCTATTTACATACATATTTATATATACTATATACACCATCGCTTTCGATATTCATATACATATTTTTTGTTAAATAACTAACGTTGATTTTATTCTTCTTTGGTCCTCAAAGTATACTATAGTATCAAAATAAATGTACATAAAGTTATTCTATCAGAAGTTCAGAACTCAATGATTAGGAAATTGATTTTAAAAAGAGATATATATATATATATATAGCGTCCCTGTTCTATTGTTATATTAATACAATCAACAGTGCATTGTATGAAATACATTCAAACTAAATAGCTATTTTTTATATTATAAATCAAAAGACTTATCACACAGACACACACACCACAATAATATAGCCGAACTTATTCTCACTTAAAATGGCTTGTTAATGTAAGTATTTTGAGTTCTAGTAGTAGTTTATAAAATCAAATGTGAATTGAAGAGTCAATTAGGTAGACATCTTTGACTCTTTAGAACACTCGATATAGAAGCAGTAGAAGGGACAGGCTGTGTGACTTAATGATGGAGGCCTAGTGTACCAGATAATAAAATAAACTCTCAATTCCCGAAGCCTCAACCAACCATCTAATCTTCATTTAAAACTTCACCCACCGGTCCACCACTTTTTTAGCTTCTGAAATAAGCTTAATGGTTCTTTACTAAATATAATAAGCACTAAGATTGATTATTACTAAATGACAATATTCTATGCCCATTATCCCATATGTAAAATAATTTGATGCCCATACATAAAAATATTATATAAAAATTAATATGCTACACACAAAAAAATTACTATATAATATCATATGTAGTTATTGTTTTTATTTGTTCTCCATCGTTGTTAAATCACAATAATACGCACTGTCATTATTATTCAACTACATATGATGACTACTCCTATTATCACGACACCACATTTAACACCTTCTCCTTTGTTTTCTTCCGGAATCACTTGGTCCCAAATTATATGCATACAAATACAAAAGCTTCCACACAATAATGTCGTAGTATATGGAATAAAAAAAATTATCAATAGTAATAAGTACTACTCTACTTGTTTAATAATTGTATACATTATGCAGAAAGCTTTTGTCTTTTTAGTTATAAAGATAATTTAATTAGTAGCATGAAATAAAGTCACTTTCTATAGGTATGAGTGTTTTAACCCCACAAAATTTAACTCATGCATATCGAAAAGAAAGATTCTTGTATTTAAACACTACTGTGTTACTACTACTCTCTCACTTACCTATTCTATCTATTCTCACTAACAAAAACCCTGAAGTGAACAAACAAAAAGAGCTCTTTTTTTTTTAATCTCTTTCACGCGTTGAAGATTCTTTGCTTTGTATCTTCTGCTTACACGACCACTGCTATGTGTCGGTGACTGAAAGAATTTGTTCTCTTTTGCCTCTGATTTATCGATATGTTCCAGTCTTAATGTCTAAAGAAATAAGTGTTTGAAACTATTAAAATTTAAGGTACTACTACTACTACTCTGCTTTCAAGATTACTCTGTTTTTCAATCTTGTTTTCAAGATTACTCTGTTTTTCAAACTTGTTTTCAAGATTACTCTGTTTTTCCTCTTTTTGTACTATTGGGTTTGTTCCGGATCACAAAACATTTTAATGTTGAAGTGACTCATCTCTGTTTCTTTTGTATTGTAGGTTCATCAAATACTCAGATCTTGTCTGAGAAATTAAGTTGAAAATCTGACATATGGGTTTCTTTAAATTCATCTTCTTGTTATCTCTCCTATGGAGTTTCTACAGTTTAGGCTTATCTCAGCTACAAGCTTCACAAGCACAAGTTCTTCTCCAGCTGAAAAAACACTTGGAATACCCACAACAGCTAGAATCTTGGTATGATCACAAGACCAGTTTCTGCTACTTACAAGCAACACCGTCGATGAACATCACTTGTTTCTCCAACTCAGTCTCAGAGCTAAACATCTTCGGTGACAAATCATCAGAAAAAGCCAAAACCTTTGAGGGTTTCCCTATCTCCAACGTCACTTTATCTGATAGATTCTCAATCGAATCATTTGTCACTACACTGTCAAGACTAAAATCTCTTAGGGTTCTTACTCTAGCTTCTCTAGGGATTTGGGGTCATCTCCCTGATAAACTTCATCGTTTATCTTCACTTGAGTATTTAGATTTGAGTAATAACTTTCTGTTTGGATCAGTACCACCTAAGCTATCTACAATGGTAAAGCTTGAAACTTTCAGGTTTGATCATAACTTCTTTAACGGCACGTTACCTAGCTGGTTTGATTCGTATTGGTATCTCAAAGTTCTTAGCTTTAAGAGTAATAAGCTATCAGGAGAGATACATCCTTCATTACTCTCGTTGTCTACAATTGAGTATATCGACCTGAGGGGAAATTCTCTGAGTGGTTCACTTCCTGATGATCTGAAATGCGGAAGCAAACTTTGGTTCATTGACATTTCCGACAATAAGTTAACGGGAAAAGTTCCTCGTTGCTTAAGCAGCAAGAAAGATATGACGCTGAGATTCAATGGAAACTGTTTATCACTACAGAAACAGCAGCATCCACAATCTTTTTGTGTTAAAGAAGTTCGTGCGGAGGAAGAAGCTGAAGCTGTAGCAGAAGCTGAAAATGGATCAGGAGGAGATAGAAAATGGAAGAAAGGAGCTATAGTAGGTTTGGTAGTTGGTGTATCAATGGCGATATTGGTTGTAGTCTGCTGTGTATTCATCTTGCTTAGAAGAAAAGGAGTAACAAAGAAGCATTCTCACCATAAGACAGTCCATGATAATCATCCTTCTATTGGATTTTCCTCTGAGATACTCTCAAATGCAAGTAAGGTTTTTCTCTTCTTAAAAACTCGCAGTTCTTGAATATTGAGAATAATGATTTGACTTACTATACTTTTGTGATTGTGATTAGGGTACGTTTCTGAAACATCCAAGTTTGGCTCAGAGGATTTACCAGTATGTAGACAGTTTAGCTTAGAAGAGATAGTGAAAGCTACAAAGAACTTTGATAAGACCATGATACTCGGTGAAAGCTCATTATATGGCACGGTATGAAGTTCATTGAAACCTTTTTTAAATTTCAGTATCATCAACCTTCTTTAGATAGATTCTGAGACTTGTTGCTTCATATCTTTTTCAGCTTTACAAAGGAAATCTTGAGAATGGAACAAAAGTGGCTATAAGATGCTTACCTTCATCAAAGAAATACTCAATAAGGAATCTAAAACTGAGGTTGGATTTGCTTGCAAAGCTTAGACATCCGAATCTTGTTTGCTTGTTAGGTCATTGCATAGATTGTGGAGGAAAAGATGATTACAGCGTCGAAAAAGTCTTCTTAATTTATGAATACATTCCAAATGGAAACTTTCAATCTTGTCTCTCAGGTTGGTTCAAAATCTTGTTTTAAAACTTTAAAATCTTTTTGCAGTCTTTTTAACAAAAAGAATACTAAAGTTTTCGTTTTTTGCGGCAGATGATAGTTCAGGTAAGGGTATGAATTGGTCAGAGAGGCTAAATGTTCTGACAGGTGTTGCAAAGGCTGTTCATTTTCTTCACACTGGAGTAATTCCTGGATTCTTCAGTAATAGACTCAAGACTAACAATGTCTTGCTTAACCAACACCGATTTGCCAAGCTGAGTGATTATGGTTTGTCCATTGTCTCTGAAGCAACAAGACATAACACAGTTAAGCTCGTTTCTTTAATGTTTTGATCCTAACATTGATGATGGCAAAACAAGAGCTAGTAAACACTGATCACTCTCATGGTAACATTTTCTAAATCAGGAAATAGCAAAATCATGGCAAATGTCAAGGCTAGAAGACGATGTTTACAGCTTTGGATTGATTCTTCTACAATCAATCGTTGGACCATCTGTCTCAGCTAGAGAAGAAGCATTTCTACGAGATGAACTGGTACGTATTCCGCAAAGATCGTAGTCATGACAAAACAAGATTTGGTCTTTTTTCTACTAACTAAAAATGTTTTACTAATTCATTAAGGCATCGTTGGAGAGCGAAGAAGGGAGGAGAAGAATGGTGAATCCTACAGTACAAGACACTTGTCGCAACGATTCTTTAGTAAGAGTGATAACTCTGATGAACAAATGTGTTTCCCCGGAGTCTTTAAGCCGACCATCCTTCGAAGATATCTTGTGGAATTTACAATATGCTTCTCAGTTGCAAGCTGCTTCTGATGGTGACCAATGTTAATATTATGATCCATAGCTTTCTTCTCTTTATTCACTTTTAGAAAAGGAAAAAACTTGTGTATGCTTTAAAGATTCGGGTATTATTGTGTGTATGAAAGGTCCCCTATTATTTATGTAACCATTGAATAACATTAACTCTTTTATTAAATCCTAAAAGTTTTGTTTTTGGACTTAAGTCACATGAATGGCAATAACTGTAAATTAATGTGAGTTTAAGGGGTTGTTTAGTATCCTTTACACAATTACAAGATCAAAAGGCCCGACCCGAGTTTTTAAAACCCGACCCGGTAACTGCTATATCCTTTTTGACTTGTGAGAAGCAAAACCCTTGTGTCGAGAAAAACGAAGACTTTTTTTTGAGCTAAAACAAGAGCAGCGAGCGAAACTAGATCAGCTATGGCGACCGGTGGTGCTGCGGCGGATTTGGAAGATATTCAGACGGTGGATCTCATGTCGGAGCTTCTCCGCCGTTTGAAATGTTCGCAAAAGCCTGATAAGCGCCTCATCTTCATAGGTTAGTAGTAATCTCACTAAATCGGTACTTTCTCGGATACGACTAAATTCGCATACGCTTCGTTGTGGCAATGGTAGATCCATGATCTTATTTGTTTCTTTTTGTGGAGAATTGAACTTTGTTTATGGTGAAATTTCGAAACTTTTTGGTGGGTAATTTTAGATCTGAGAAGATTTGTATCAGTGAGCTTGAAGTCTAGTTAATGTTTCGTATCATTGGAATTATTAGAGTTTCTTCTCAATTGGGTTTGCTTTGTTTTATAGACCTGAGACTTTGCAGATCTACTACGATTATACTTTTTGGTTCTGTTTCCTGAGTTTACAACCATGGCATTGTGATGTATATGGTTCTTGTGCTGTATTTTGAAAGTCTGAATCTTTCGTTGTGGGAAATCAAGTCTGAACCTGTGTGATTGCTTGAATGGGATGTTGAGAATGCTTTGTTGTTACTGTGAATTTTTGCAGGACCTCCAGGGTCAGGGAAAGGTACACAGTCTCCAGTAGTGAAGGATGAGTATTGTTTGTGTCACTTATCCACTGGTGACATGTTAAGAGNGAGATGAACTGGTACGTATTCCGCAAAGATCGTAGTCATGACAAAACAAGATTTGGTCTTTTTTCTACTAACTAAAAATGTTTTACTAATTCATTAAGGCATCGTTGGAGAGCGAAGAAGGGAGGAGAAGAATGGTGAATCCTACAGTACAAGACACTTGTCGCAACGATTCTTTAGTAAGAGTGATAACTCTGATGAACAAANCAGCTCCTTTTATCTTTCGTTGAGATATATTCTGTTTGGTTGTTCGTTTCCACTTTCGCTAAGTTAGGTTGTTTATCGGATAGTTATTCTTTGTGATTGTTTTTTCTTCAGGGAGAGCTTGTCTCTGATGATTTGGTTGTTGGTATAATTGATGAAGCCATGAACAAGCCAAAATGTCAAAAAGGATTTATCCTTGATGGCTTTCCCAGGACTGTTACTCAGGCAGAGAAGGTACTTCACAATACAAGACTACTCTCTCCTTTGTTCTTTTGGTTATTATTGTAACCAGTTCCTAACTATGGTGGTTTGTCTTTTGTTTGCAGCTCGATGAGATGCTTAAGAGGCGAGGAACTGAAATCGACAAAGTTCTCAACTTTGCCATTGATGACTCGATCTTGGAGGAAAGAATAACAGGGCGATGGATCCACCCTTCGAGTGGCAGGAGTTACCACACAAAATTCGCGCCTCCCAAAACCCCTGGAGTTGATGATGTAAGATTTACAATGACTCTTAGATATCTTTCATCTGGTTATTCAAACCCCCTCCCAAACATATGTTAACCAACTGCTTCTCTTCATTATTTGATATTCAAGATTACCGGGGAGCCTCTGATCCAACGCAAAGATGATAACGCTGAAGTTCTAAGGTCGAGGCTAGCAGCTTTTCACAGTCAAACTGAACCGGTATTATTTCCTACTTCATGTATCTCCAGGCTTATTAAAATGGAAAGCTGTATCTTTAGCATTCATGTTCATGTTCTTTTTTCCCTTGCTCACAGGTGATTAATTACTACGCAAAGAAGGATGTTCTCACAAACATCCAGGCCGAGAAGGCTCCCCAGGAAGTTACATCAGAGGTTAAAAAAGCATTGTCTTGATGATCAAAGAATCTTCAAGCAAATCATCTCCTCTGGTTAGAATCCATTCTTTTCCTTACTACAAGAGAGAGACACATCTATATATCCACTCATCTGCGGAATGACAGTTCTTTTAGTACTTGCACTTTGCCTTTTCGACTAATATTCAAAATCTGGAGAAGAATTTTTACTCCTGAATATTAATCTGTTGTCTCTTGTCTGAGACAAGAGTTTTTTCCGGCATTTTTCGCAGTCTCTTTACAAAATAAGTAATTTGTCTAATCGTTTTTTTTTCTCGGAATCTGATATTGATAAGTGCTGGTACTTCAACAAGATATGAGATAATCATTCTCTTTAGTAAAAAAGCTAATCAGCATACCAGACTGCGCTAATTTTAACCAAAACGATGATTGGTTTACAAACTCGCAGCTTACTTGTTAATGTGATAATAACTTTTTGCTATACACTTGGAAAGTTGAGACGACTTAATCAGCGATTTTGATGTGCGAAGATTTTAGCAATTGTTTGAAGGGGTTAATTCTGGTAAAATAGAATTACGGCCTTTATTTTTGATAAAATAATAAATACAGGGAGCTTTTTGAAAATTATAAACTCGGTTCGTTAGTACACTGCCTCTTTATTTTCCCGGGAAAACAAGAATCAGAAGTCTCTCTGTAACTGAATCGCTCTCTCTCTTCTCTTTGCACAGTGAGAAAAGCTTTTCTTCGACGATCGAAAGAGCTGCATCAATGGCGAAATCGATGAGAACACTCAAAAACCCTTTCTTTACATCACATCCGCCATCTCCGTTCCTCCATTTCTCCCTCCTCTTCTTCACTCCCCCGAAGAAATCAAGTCCTCGATACCTAAACCACCATCACCAAACTCGATGCCCGCCTCCACAGTTCTTTCTTCTTCTCATCTCACTTTCTCTCGTTTTCTCGGGAATCTCGTTCCTCACAACATCGTCTTTAGACCATGCGTCGTCAACTTGCGTCTCTCCATCTTCCACTTCCTCTCTCAAATACTTCATCTCTGACGTCGACGACCACCATCAGATGTTGACTTCACTCGCTGTCACCGGAGCTTCCGCATTGATTCCGTTACCGACGAGAGGTGGACACTCCGGGAACATGACGAAGGAAGAGAGAGAGTTTTGGAAACAGCCTAATGGTGAAGGATACAAGCCTTGTTTGGATTTTAGTTTGGAGTACAGGAAGAAATCGTTTAGGGTTTCTAAAGAGAAGAAACGGTTCCTTGTTGTTGTTGTCTCTGGTGGACTTAATCAGCAACGGAATCAGATCGTTGATGCTGTTGTCATCGCTATGATTCTTGAAGCTGTTCTTGTTGTTCCTGTTTTGCAGGTGAATCGAGTTTGGGGAGACGAAAGGTAAAAGAAAAAAGTTTTGTTTTTTCGTGGGGGTGTTTGATTTGAGTTACTGATTCAATAGCTTTTGTGTTTTTGTTCTCAGTGAGTTCTCAGATATTTTCGATGTAGAGCATTTCAAGAAGACGCTGAGATCAGATGTGCGTATTGTTTCTTCTCTACCTTCAACGCATCTTATGTCTAGACAAACAATTGAGAATCAGATCCCTTGGGATGTTTCTCCGGTTTGGATCCGTGCTAAATACTTCAAACAGGTTTGATTCTGCTGCTGTTTACTACTGATTTAGCTCAGGTTTATGTTTTTTTTTTCTCTGACTCTTGATTTTTCTGGATGTTAAACTAAAAATGTAGTTGAATGAGGAAGGGCTTTTGGTGTTGAAAGGCTTAGACTCAAGGCTAGCTAAGAATCTCCCTCCTGATCTTCAGAAACTTCGATGCAAGGTACAATTTTTTTGAAAACAACCCTTTGTTTTTCAGTTTCCAAATGAGAAAAGTGATGGTTTGATTTGTTTCTTTGTAGGTTGCTTTCAATGCACTGAGATTCGCAGCACCGATTGAGGATCTCGGGAACAAGCTTGCGAGAAGAATGTGGATTGAAGGTCCATATATAGCTCTACACTTAAGGCTAGAGAAAGATGTATGGGTAAGAACTGGTTGTCTGACTGGTTTAGGCTCAGAATTCGATCGAATCATAGCAGAGATCCGAATGACTCAGCCTCGATACCTCACTGGTAGACTAAACATGACATATACAGAGCGTAGACTTGCTGGTTTTTGTCCTCTCAATGCATATGAGATTGCAAGGTAACTTGAAAGGAAGAAACGGACATAAAAACCTGACTGTTGACTACTTGTATATATTATGGTTTGATGGAAACTTAAAAGTTTGAGTCTTGTTTTTTGGATGAAAGGTTGTTGAAGGCCTTGGGAGCACCTAGGAATGCATCGATATATATTGCAGGAGGAGAGCCATTTGGTGGCGCAAGAGCATTAGAGCCACTAGCTAAAGAGTTCTCTAATTTGGTGACAAAGGAAACATTGGCTCATAAAGGCGAGCTCTTGCCTTACACCAATAGATCCTCAGCATTAGCAGCTATTGACTACATTGTATCACTTAGCAGCGATGTTTTTCTTCCTTCCCATGGTGGAAACATGGCAAAAGCTATGCAGGTAACACACACAAGAAAAAAATATATATATATCTTTGGAGATTATTATGGTTGACGGATTTGATTTTCCAAAGTTTTGTTAATATCTGTTCTTTTCTTTCAGGGAAACAGAGCTTATGCAGGACACAGGAAGTTTATAATGCCTAACAAGAGAGCAATGCTTCCTTTGATGGAGAATTCTTCGGTTTCGGAATCTGAGTTCAGTCTTGTAATCCGGAAGCTTCACCGTAAAACTCAAGGACATCCTGAGTCACGTAGAGGGAGGAGAGATCGTGACGTGATAGCTTATCCCGTCCCGGAGTGTATGTGCCGCCATGGAAAACACAGGTCTGTTCTGTAGGTTTCCTCTCAGTCAGGCTCGTTGCGCTTCTCAAGGCAGTAACTGTCACACAAAAAAAAAGTTCCGTTGGTTTCTTCTTCTAGCTCAGGTACCTTGCTACTCAAGGCTACACCTGTCACAGAAATGTCCAGCTGCATCCACTCGTCGTTAGACACGTGTACATATAACTCTACAGTAGAACGTACATAAATAGAAAACTTCATTCATTCATTCATTCTTTCTTTTTTTAAATAAATAGTATCACTCGTGCGAACAATGATTAAATGACACCAGGCTCATCGTAGCTGTAACATTATACAGCAATGAATTCCAATTAACACCACACATAGGAAGAAGTAAAGAAAAAAGAAGGATGTCGCCAATATAAACAAAGATGCATATGTCTCAAGGACTTACTCAGGGAACATAATACCAGCGTCGATTAAAATGTAACGATCATAGTTTCCAACAAGCATACAGTTCATTCCAATTTCACCAAGGCCACCAATGGGAAGAACACGGAGAGGCGGTCCATCTGTTCTTTCATAAAACTGTTCCATTTTACGACGACGATAAACCTTCAATTAAAATTGAAAACCGGTTCTTCGTTAAACAACCGGTTAATTTGAACCGGACGGACCATTGAATTGGAATGACCAAACTTTGTTTTTTTTTTTCATCACAGCAGATTACATAATTTACCTCAGTTTATGGCATTTACCACCACGACTTATACCTCTCTAACTATTTTAGTTTGCATACGTTACGGTTAGCAGTTAAAAAAAAAATTAGATTAGTGTTATTTTACATGAGTTTTTAATTATTCCCCCATTATTTTGTTTTTTTCTTAAATACATGTTTTGTCTTGTATATAATATTAAAATATCATACAAATACAATACAAAAACTTAATTTTGTTTATATTTACTTTGTTAACAAAGTCCATATTCGATTAATAAAACAAAATTTTATCATTTACGTTAAGATATTCTAAATCAACAGTTATATAAGAACACAAAACAACCACTCTAAAATCTCATTAAGTTTCAAACTCTCCTTAAAACAATTCAAAAACATTATTACAAAAACATTAAAACAATACAACCATCTTCACATAGATTTCTCTGATGCTTTTATTCGGCAGTAGAACTCTCCATTTGTTGTCCTAGAGTTCTTCGAAAGTAGTAAACTTCATATGTGCTTTAAGTCTCTGAAAAAAAAAACAAAACTCTTTACTAATTAAAAAAAATAAAGCATTATTAAATAAACAAATTACACTTACCCTGCATATAAATTCTTGGAAATCTCGAGCATTTGTAGCTATTATAACTATGCACTCATCTCTAATAATTATACTTAAATAAATTTATATTAAAATCATAGTTATTAAAACCATAATTACTAAATATTATAAATGATGTTTAAATAAAAAATGTATCATTCTCTATCTTTAATTTATGTATTGTAATGAAATTTTGTTTTTAATAATATCATAATTTATTTGATATTTGTTTAGAATTAACTAAGTGAGTAAAAGTTTGAAAGTTTTAAAAGTAAAGGACTGTTATAAATTAAAAGAGAATATTAAGATAGAATATAATTGAATTATTTTTTTTGAAACAAAAATTAAAGCCAAATGTTGCTTCAAACTCTATATTTCTTGTAAAATTATCTCTAATGGTGCTTCAAATTTGGAGCAACACTAATCATTTATCTATATTTGGAGCAAACTTTTTTATTTACAAAGTGCTCCTTCAGTTTTGATTTGTTATCATTTTCTAGCTAAACAAAATTATATAATTAATAGTTATACTTAGATAAATTTATATCAAAATCATAGTTATTAAAAATCATAGTTACTAAATATTATAAATGATGTTTAAATAAAAAAAATGTAGAGCGTCCATAATTGAAAACTTCATTCATTCATTCTTTTTTTTTAATAAAAGTGACTCTTGCGAACAATGATTAAACGAGACACGTGTAAATTACTTAATGGCTTATTTTGATGAACGTTTTTTGTATTTTTTTTCTTTAATAGTCAAATATGGTTGGTTGAAATTATAGCCACGTAATACATGAGTTTATGTGACTTCAATCATAACCAGAAATTGAAATATCGCTAATGAGCCATTCACCGCCGACGAAAAAAGATTATCTCTAACAGCATTCAAAAAATGCAGACGGAAAAAAACGACGGCAGCCGTCCGATTAACCGGAGCTCCTCCGGCTATAATAAACAGACAGGGATATATCACAGCCTTCGTCCTTATCTTTCACTACCTCCTATAGATGAACCTCTCTCCACAACCGAGTTCGTGCTTTCTCTCCTCCTTAAATCCTCACCACCAGCAACCGCCGGAAAAAACATTGAATCCTTAAGCTACCTAGTTAACTCAACCTCTGGTGATAACCTCACTTACGGAAAGCTTCTTCGTGGAGTTCGTTCTCTCGCTGTATCTCTCCGGGAACGATTTCCTTCTCTTTCCTCTAGAGATGTCGCTTTTATACTCTCTCCGCCTTCGTTGCACGTGCCGGTGCTTTACTTGGCGTTAATGTCGATCGGTGTCGTGATGTCACCGTCGAATTCGATTGGATCTGAGTTGGAAGTGAGTCATCAAGTCGAAGTCAGCAAGCCAGTGATTGCGTTCGCGACATCGGAGACGGTGGAGAAGCTTCGCTCTTCTTCTTCTTCGTTCCCTCTCGGAATCGTTCTGATGGACTCTCCTGAGTTTCTCTCCTGGTTAAACCGGTCGTCCGTTAACCCGATTCAGGTTCGGGTCAACCAATCGGATCCTGCAGCGATTCTTTTTTCGTCTGGAACAACCGGACGAGTCAAAGGCGTTATGCTTACTCACCGTAACCTAATCGCTTCGACCGCCGTGTCTCACCAACGAGCTCTCCAAGATCCGGTTGATTACGATCGTGTTGGACTGTTCTCGCTTCCGCTCTTCCACGTGTTTGGGTTCATGATGATGGTTCGAGCCATCTCTCTTGGAGAGACATTGGTGCTTCTAGGCAGATTTGAGCTTGAGGCTATGTTAAAGGCGGTGGAGAAGTATAAGGTTACTGGTATACCTGTATCTCCGCCGTTGATTGTAACGTTGGTCAAATCAGATCTAACGAACAAGTACGATCTTCGGTCATTGCGTTCCCTTGGCTGTGGTGGCGCTCCCCTTGGTAAAGACGTTGCAGAGAGGTTCATCCAGAAATTCCCAGACGTTGAAATTGTACAGGTGACTAGTAGTATTAAAGCTACATTCATGACTTTTGCATATAAGAATGGCATTTTTATGATTCTTGGAATCTAGTTTTGCCCTCAAGATTTTTGGTTCTGGTGATGTGTCACAGGGTTATGGCTTGACAGAGAGCACGGGGCCAGTGGCATCAACGTTTGGACCTGAAGAGACGATCAAATATGGCTCTGTTGGTCGCATCTCTGAGAATTTAGAAGCTAAAATTGTTGATCCATCTACCGGAGAAGCCTTGCCACCGGGAAAAAACGGTGAACTCTGGATCCGAGGACCAATCATCATGAAAGGTATCCATAAAACATATGAAATAGTTGAGGAACATGCAAAAGTCTAGTACTCATGATTTTTTGGAGTCTAATGTCTTCATCAAGATTTTGATCATTCTTGTGATTGATGGGCACAGGTTATGTGGGAAACGAGAAAGCGAGTGCGGAGACAGTAGATGAAGAAGGGTGGTTAAAGACTGGCGATCTCTGTTATTTTGATTCGGAAGGTTTTCTATATATTGTTGATAGGCTAAAGGAGCTAATCAAATACAAGGCTTATCAGGTGAAGTATACGAGTTAGAAGAAGAGAGTAGTATTTGGAGTTGGGGTTTATTATATTAATCAAAAGTATCATCATCTTATAGGTTCCACCAGTAGAGTTGGAGCAGATTCTTCACTCGAATCCAGATGTGGTTGATGCTGCAGTTGTTCCGTGAGTCTTTTTAAGACTTTTTCAAATTTTTGTAACTTGTTGAAATGTGTGTTCTGATACTGACATGGCACTTATCAATTCAAAGGTTCCCTGACGAGGATGCAGGAGAGATTCCAATGGCTTTCATAGTGAGAAAACCAGGAAGCAGTCTCAACGAGGCCCAAGTCGTTGATTTCGTAGCTAAACAAGTAATGCGCTCGTCGTTCCTCTAGAATGTTGTTGGTTATATTATATTTCTTTATTCCTTAGTAGTATTGTTCTTCTTCTTGCTATATATGTAAAAAGAACAGAACACTTAGAGAGTTGATGTTTTTTGGTTTGCTTCTTGTGTAGGTTGCTCCGTACAAGAAGGTAAGACGAGTTGGTTTCATTAACGCAATCCCAAAAAATCCTGCTGGCAAGATTCTGCGTCGGGAGCTTACTAAAATCGCTGTGGAGGGTAATGCGTCTAAGCTTTGAGATAACCGGACCGGTTCAAATCTAATTGTATCGGTTCTTAGTGAATTTGAGAACAACTTACCGATTCAGACAAAATTCTCTATTGTAGTGTTTTTTTGCTCTCATTTCGAGTTCTTCTCAAATGAGAGTAGTATAAACTATAAAGTATCTCAACAATTTTTAGATTAAAAAAAAAAAAAAATCAAAATATTTTCCATTTTATCAATTTAAAAATTGAAGGTTACGCAAGATCGGTTTTACGAAAAAAGGTTATGCCAGATCGATGACTCAGAAACATACAAATTTTAAAATTTTATTTTCTAACTATCAATCTACTCATTTTATTGTTATTAGAAATAAATTTATAAATGTTCACTCTATTTCTTCCATGAAGGGCACATACACTTAAAAATAAAATAATTAATACTTTTTTAAAGGTGAAGATATTTTATATTTTTTTCATCAGAGGTAGAAAATGTTTCTAAAGTAATTTTAATTGAATAGATCTCTACATTTGATGAGATACTAAAAAAAATTATTGGATAAGAAGTAATTAAGTTCTTTAATTTTTTCAATATAAAAATATAAAAACTAACTCAGTAAAATAAATATCTAGATATTAATGAGATATTAAAAAATTATTGAGTGAGTTATATTTATATATCTCCTTTAAATTCATTTTATTTTATGTTTTATTTGAAATAGATATTTTTATTTATGCTAATGAACTTTGTAAAAAAAGAAGATAATAAAGTAAAAGTTAAATTCATAAATGTTAATACCTAATAGGGTGAGTATAACTTATAAGCAAAAACAGAATCTGAAAACAAATAAAAATATAGAAAACCTTTAAAAATTTTTTTTACATTTATTATCATTTTAATTATAAACAGAAGTAAATAAGTTTATACATTTCATAGGATGAGAAGTAAGTTTTATAGCTTTTCTCTTTCTAATCTTCCTTGTAACTGGTTTCGATTTTAATGCTGTGAAATAAATCTCTATGACCAGAATCATGTTTCACAATATATATAGTTCCAACAATGAATCCCGACTTTTTTCTAACATTCAAAGCCATCAACACAGAAACGTCTCCAAGAATGAAAATCTGAAGTTGAAGTAAGCCTATCAGAGACCAAAACCAAACATGCGTGGTCATTGCTATGTAGATGATACACATTTAAATTACAATCGTTAAAAACCAATGATGAGATCACGGGACTGAACACTAAACCATCATATATTTTAATACTGTATATGAACCATCGGAATACGTGGCTGATACCAAGTGCCCAGTCTAGTTGTAGACAGGGCGACTTATATTTCAAGGTGCGAAATGCAATGGGGCTGTACAGGTTCGACAAGGACTGGGACATCATTATGGATGCAGAAGTACATGGAGGCTGGGTACTCGTAAGGAAGACCGTGAGATACACCCCAATCCCGCTTGAGGCTTTCGTACACTACAGGTTTCTGTGGCTCACCATGTGAATGTTACTCATATATACAATGATATAAGTAATTGAAAATCAAAGTTGGTTGTTAATATTACATATAATGAAACCACTTTATTTTCATCAGTAGGAAACCCCATTGCTTCACGCAATTGTTTGTATATATATGTGGTTTTAATTTTTTATTTTGTTCTTGAGTTATTGGCTAAATTAAGCAGCTAGAGGAAAAAAAATTAGCACAGTGCACAGGTCCGAAGTAGTATTACTTTTAGTCATCACAAAGTAGAAAAAGAACTAATTAGCGTGCATACATAGGCAATATAATGAACGACTCACCATGCACGCTTATGCATTGCCATTTTGTTAATGTTAATAATAGTTAAATGGGTGTGGTTATAAATATCGATTCCCAACTTCATTTTTATGCATCTCAAACACAAAAACACTCAAAGACAACTTATCACACAAATTTTATAGTTCAAGCTTCATCATATTTCTTTAACCATGGGATCCATATTGACGAGTATGTTGGCGGCCCCGCGTAATTTGTCCAAGTCACTAGTGCAAGACGACAAAGAGTTTGGGGAGGTGGCAGAAAAACTAAACACCCTAATCGTGTCAACCCTTGGAACATTCTTCTCTAAGGTTGAAGTGGCAACCGATCTGTCACTGTCAATGCTAGCCACGTCGCCGGAAACAAAAAAGTTTTACGCGCACACTCACTTGCGTGGACTATTTATGGAACATTATTGGGAATCACCATAGTTGCCAAGAAATCAGGTACAACCGTACAAGATTTTTGTCAAGAAAACTAGTACTTTGGTGTAAAAGGTTTCTTATGTTAATTGCAAACTTTTCTTACCGATTGAGGGAGAAACAACATGCGTATCCACCAAAGAGCTTTCGGGTTTGCGCTGGGATTGGTACTCTTCTCTATTTTGCCTGGTACCGCATCGAATTCATGTGGTTTTTGGGCAACAAAACCAAAACATAATACATAACATATACGATTTTGAACTACTCTAAGTTATTTTTTTTTGTACATTTCTAATATAATATTTCGTCTTTAAAGTTGGTAATTAATAATCCTTGAAATCTCAAATTTGACTTACAAATATTTGTTAATTTTTTTTTTTTTTTTGCTTATACTTTGTCTATGTTTTGCTTATATATTGCTTATTTTTTTGTTAATTTATTCTCATTTATTTTTTTTATGAAAACAATTTTGTATTGATAGATTTTTTTTATATATTAAAAGTTAGAACTTGAGAATTTTGATTATTTTCGTTTAATGTATTTTGATAACTTTTTTTTAAAAACGCCTTCTAATTTAAATAGAGTAGAAAATACATGGAATCAAATAAAAACCTAACGTGTAAATTAAAAGTACTTTGATAACAAAAATTTATATTTAGAAATTTAGTGAGGTTAATATACTAGATGCTTTTGTGTATTCTAATGACAAAATTCAAATTTAGAAATGTATTGAGGTTAATATATTCATAAAACTCATACTATTCCCCTTCTTTACCGATGACAAGCAAGCTCGTGTCCCTCTGGGTTTGTCGAAGGCCTTAATCACGTCGAAGAGATCGAAATGGAATCTGATTTCTCAAAGCACCAATTCATTACTGACACACACACACTTGCCTGGACAATTTATTGCACATTCTTAGCGATTGCCAAGAAATCAGTAAGTAAATGAGAGAATTAAAAATTAAATGAAAAATTTGGTATTAAAGTTTTTTTTTTTTTTTTTGTTACAAACTTAAACCATACAAAGATAATAGTAGTATTAACATGAATGGAGACTAATAAATAGCATCGTAAATTGTCACCGTTAAACAAATATTGAATGAATCGAACGGTTGTGTTTAACCGACTTTGGGTTCATATATGAGATCCAACGGTGTAAAAGTCGTAGCTCATGTTATTTTAGTACACCCGCAAACATTATATAATTTATGGGGAATTAAAAAGAAAAAGGAAATTATTGGAGCCGCCGACCTTTGGGGCTTTTTTATAACTAAACAGAGAGACAAAAATTTTAAAACGCGTCTTTGCATCTCCGAGTAAAAGCTTGACGATATTGCCTCGCGATCTCCATCGAGCTCGTAGATCCATCTACTCAATTCCCGTCTCCCGTTTTCTAATTCGCCGTCCGGTAAGACCTTCCGGTACTTGTGAATCGGAGAAGAGAAAAGGGGGAAAATTATTATCGCGTTTCCTTGGAATTGAGTTTCTAGGGTTTTCGTGATTTTGATTTCGTTGAAAAAAAAGTAATTAAACAGCTATTTCGAATCTGCTTATCGTGATTTGATTTCTGGGGTTTTCGTTAATTGGGTTGTTGTTTCTAGGGTTTTGTGTGTTTTCTTTATCATCATCCTTTTTTGTTATTTTTCTATATACGATTCAATTTTTTCTCATTGGGAAGAATACGATGGCGGCAGGGGGAGTTGATGTCTCTAGAAGCTCTGTTGCTGCTGCCAAAAAAGACTACGACTTTTACAGGAATGGTTCTCGTGATTTATATGTTCGACAGAGTGGTGGCAGAGATGCTGAGAGGCGTCATGTCAAACGGCCTAACGACCAATATCTCAATGGGCGTCACCGATCTCGGTTGGCTTATGAGAAAGGGCAAGTTCGAGAGGAACCCGAGGTTCAGAGACCTCTTGAGAAAAGGAGAAAGTTTTCACCTATTCTGTGGGACAAAGGTCCGTCTTGTGAGAAGAAGAAGACCAAGTCCCCGTTCCCTGTTCCAATTGCAAATTTGATATCCAATCAGGGTGTTGATGTAGCTGCTACTGTAAAGACTTCTTCTTTAAAGGATCAAGTCAGTGTTGTGATGTCACCAGTACAGCCGTTAGAAGCCCGGTTGTCTGAGAATTATCCTGTTGATGATTTGGAGGAGGGTCAGTTGGAGGAAGAACAGGTGATGCAGGAACCTGTAAAAGAGGGTTTCTTGGAGGAAGAACAAGTGATGCAGGAAGCACCTATGAAATCGAGGTGGGGGTCCCCTAAGGAGGAGTTAGTTTCTCATGCTGATAATATTTCCAGGACAAGCAGATGGAAGAGGAGAAGTTTGACTCCTGAGTGCGGGGAAGTAATGGTGTCTGAAGAACATCATTCATCTGGATCTGGCAGTGGATCTCACAGCGCAGAGAAGCTTAGCGCAGATGATTATTCTGATCGTGAGTGTTGTAGTTCTGATCATGTTGAGGTAGAAAATGAAGATCCAGCTTCTTTAGATCAGCGAGGTATGAACATGCTGCTTGGGAGCAGATCTGTGAATAACTATCAGAAGCTTAACAAGATAAACGAAGGAACGTATGGAATTGTTTACAGAGCAAGGGATGTGGAAACAAAGGAGATTGTGGCACTTAAAAAGATCAAGATGAAGGAAGATCGGTTCGAAGAAGAGTATGGGTTCCCTTTGACATCGTTGAGGGAAATTAACATACTTCTGTCATGCAATCACCCTTCGATTGTGAACGTGAAGGAGGTTGTGGTTGGAGGAAAAAATGATAATGATGTTTATATGGTCATGGAACACTTGGAACACGACTTAAGGGGAGTAATGGATAGAAAGAAGGAACCTTTTAGCACTAGCGAGGTCAAGTGCTTGATGATGCAGCTGTTGGAAGGTTTGAGTTACCTCCACACGAATTGGATTATCCACAGGGATCTGAAGCCATCTAATCTCCTGATGAACAATAGTGGGGAGTTAAAAATATGTGATTTTGGGATGGCGCGCCAGTATGGAAGCCCTATCAAGCCGTACACCCAGATGGTTATTACTCAGTGGTACAGGCCACCTGAACTTCTTCTAGGAGCAAAAGAGTACTCTACAGCAGTTGATATGTGGTCAGTTGGTTGCATTATGGCTGAACTGTTGTCTCAAAAGCCTTTGTTCCCGGGCAAGAGTGAACTTGATCAGCTTCAAAAGATCTTTGCAGTCCTTGGAACACCAAACGAGTCAATCTGGCCTGGATTCTCATCGTTTCCTAATGCTAAAGCCAAGTTTCCTTCACAACCGTACAATATGTTGCGTAAGAAGTTTCCAGCTATTTCATTTGTAGGTGGTCAAATTCTTTCTGAACGTGGATTTGATTTGCTGAACAGTCTTTTAAGTTTGGACCCTGAGAAACGTCTAACAGTGGAAGAGGCTCTCAACCATGGTTGGTTCCATGAAGTCCCTCTCCCAAAATCGAAAGATTTCATGCCGACATATCCTCCAAAGCGGTGCTGAGGGAAACTATTATCATTTGGAGGAGAGGATGTCAACATGGGCGGCACACAGGGAAGTCGACTGGTCCTATTTTGGTTTATTCCTTTTTTATACTCCAAAAAGACTTTGTTTCATCTATTTCTTTAACTCTGTGATTTGCCTTGTTGCCTGGAGATTCAGGGCATACTACTGTACGATTTATACGGATTCATGTGTAAATATGAGTGTTCCGTGAAAGGTGTGTTTCTCTCTTTTCGTTTAGAACCCTAATGAGATGAGTTATTGTTATAAAAAGCAGCTATATACACAGTCTTGAACTGAAGAGATATTAGTTTTCCTTTTCAAAGTAATTGATGTTGGGTTGGTTATGATTTATGTCCTCATATTTCTTTGTGCATTGTTTTGTTTTTATTCATGAGGTAAACGCAAAGAGTTTTTTCACAAACGTGGAAAAGGGAAGTTGTTGACATCAGTAAGTTTATTTTGGTTACTTTTTATTTACTACGCTCTAATATAAAAAGCTAGTTTGTTGTTCGATGTCACTTTGTCTTTGAGTTCGTGTTTGGTCTGTTGGCAGAGAGAAGAAGATAGTTCCTAGTGCACATGCGTTAACATATTAATGGTTTTGGGATATCAGCTTTTGAACGAAGCTGAGTCAAATAAAAATTAAAAAATGTCTTCAACACTAATACCTGTCCTCCTTTCTTGTTAACTCTTTTTTTTTTTTTTTTTGTAAACAACCATAAGTTAATCGATTCAATGACGAATAAAAAGGGTTTCCAGCATCACCTTGGTTACTTGTTACCATGAAAATAAAGGACTGTTTCACAACATTGATCATTATGAGAAAAGCTTCTTTTGTGAGGCAATCTGCAAAATGTGGATAGCATGGTCTTGGTGTCTGCTCCCAGTTTCTGATCGTTACCAATATGTAATTGTGCAGTTTCAGCTATCTTTTACCCTGTAACAAAGCCTCTTTCTAGTGAGATAACTATTTGTAACAAATCATTATCTTGATTGTTTTAATGTTAATGTGGATGGCCGATTGAAGGAGAGAACACAGAAATAAAATAGAATGATTGCCACATCATCTGATTTCTCTAATGATAATATCAACTTACACATAATTATAGAAAGCAAGAATGATACTGCTAAAATGGAGTAATAGTTTATTCAGATATAGGATAAAATAAAGTAAAGGAGTGCTCTAGTCATGGGTCCTCCTTTCCATAACTGTACAAGTGTCCAGACAAAATGACCAGTTTTCAACGCCCATATCGAGACATCACACATTAGCTTTTTAACTTTATTACTGACTCTGACACCATCAGATCCACACGCGGCGACATTTCATTTAGCCACTTTTCCCAATTAGGGTTCTTCGTCGTGGTTTTGAGGGTGATTCAGATCACCTTTTTTACTTGTGTTTTCGAGCCTCTATATTTTTAGTATTTTCATATCTTTCTTGCGGTATGTCAGATTATCATTCGCTGAACATGCCCCAATTCATTGTCAGATTAAGTACTTTGGTCTTACTTTTTAATTTTTTTTCTTTTATATAAAATTATATGGTGAGCATTTTAATTCGGAGGTTTTTTGAACGAACATTCAATATTGAAATATCAGTTGGTTGCTTCATATCAAATATATGCCAACATATTGTCCGCAATTTTTTTTCTTTTGTCTCTATTTTGTTCCAAATTTTGCAAGTTACTTTTTTTTTTCTTCTAAAAAACACTCCGTATACTATATTATTAACAGATATGTTCAATTACAAAAAGGTACAAACTACAAACCAATAATACCAACAAGAGTTCTACGATATCGAAAAAGTGGAGCTTACATATGTACACGTTATATATAGTAAAACCGTTAAATTAATTATTAATATTTATTCTTAATTTGAATGAATGAATAGTCGATTTTTAATATAATTTGGAGATTAATTATGGCTTTTGTTCAAAGAAAGATAGTATTAGTTTAGTTCTTAATGGATAAGATTGCTTTGTCCCCATCTGCATATTAAATCGTTGGATGGATCATACATTATAATAATCAAAATTTATAATTTAATATACACGGCATAAGAGCTATGTTGTCATGTTAATTTATCAGTTCCGTCAACTATTATCGCATATAAATAAAAGGGATCGTAGATAAATACGAATTTCAGTTACTTTGTTTAATTCTTAAAATATACCACCTAAATATCACTGGGAAATTAGTGTTCTTAATCAGATCAGTAAACTAGTCATCAGAAGATTTCTTGAGAAACAAAATATTGCAAGAATAAATAAACTATGTAAAATGCATGACTTCCAAAGGAATTGGTTGAATAAGTAGTTTAAAAAAAAAAAGTTAAATTCGATAGATGATGGTAAGGTGGTTTATGTGAAACTGTTGGCTAGCATCATTATATAGTAATTAATTAGGTACAATACAAAAGAATCAGCAGATGAGAACTGAGGGTGAGAGCCAATGATTATGTGACCAATGTTTTAATTAATTAATTTAGTATGTACGTATATATCAGTGCCTAATTAAGCCAGATATAATTGACCTCATCAAACCCTTAAAAGATTGTATATGTGTGCATCATATCCTTCTTTTTTTAGAAAGTGAAATGTTTTTTATAATTGCATTTACTAAAACTATCTATATGGGCGTAATTAAAGTGGAACCACTCAAATCATCTATACCCAGTGTAAATAAGAAACGACCATATTGGCTTCCCTAGTTAATTTCATTTTTGGATTATAATGTGTGCTTATATTGCTAAAAGTATTTATAATAATGAGAAAATGAAAGATGAGATCGGATGTTAAAGAATCAAACCTAACTCCCAAGTCTCAACATCAGTCATCAGTTTCGTCCCACTTTCACGTTGGACAAATCTAGGATAGACTATTTATTAAGCCTGGTTAAATTAACTAATGAGGTGTTTGGATTAATTATAGTCAATTGATAAGCTAATTACATGTCTCTACGTGTCCTCTTGCGTGTTACCATGCAAAGTACAACGCAACACAAACCCCATCAGCTTTTCTTGATGCCATCGCTCCTTGGAACTCCCTACCGAATCTACTTTTCTTTTGTTTATTTTTATAACATCTTCACTCTTTTGTCCATAATTATTTCCCAATGGGGATAGAACCACCACTATGTGTATAGTCTGTTTGCTAATATTTCAATATTACTACTACTACTACCAAATTACTCCTAATGTTTTTGTTTTCTAGACTTGAACGTAGACCATAATTAGAAAGAAGAAAACAAATTTGTTTCACACTTTCACCTAAGATGATCACAAAATGTATATATTACATTTATTAATTTTTTATAAAGTGATTAAAGAGAGGAATTTATTATTTGCACAAATATATGTTCCATGTGTCCATTCGTGACTAGTAATTCCGTAAATGTTTAATGTATTATAAGTTGTTAGATTTTTATAAGAATTATATATAAACGAAACATTGCATATTTCATGTATTATATACGCCGTTCAGTGTTCTTCTTTTCCTGAAAAGAGGTGACCTAACTCCATTGGCACAAAATTCGTCTTTAGACATGAGATCATCGATCTTGTCCCCTTAATCAAGATTTGAGATCTAGAGTCACGATCACCTTTAGTTAATTAAGATTCCACTAAATTAAATTCAGAATTGGTCAATGATAATGTATGAGTGAACCCTCATCTCTTGGACCATGCCTAACATTACCTTTCTTTTCTTCCTATCATCGATATACACTATATTTTAACCAAAATTTGGCATTTATTCATGATTGAAAGTTTGAAACCACATACGACTTTTAGACTTTTTTTTTAAAACCTAAAACTACATGTTGGAACGTAGGAAATTCGGAAACAGTCAGTAAAATGTTAACTATTATTTTCTTTAATAAAGTTATATATATTCATATAATGTTTCTCTATATTCATATATATGAGTTTCTTTCTGGTTGCTATTGTGTACAAAAACATTATAACCAGAATCCACGTGCATTATACATCATGAAAACATGCTGAAACATTGGTTTACTTTCCTTTTGACAATGTCATTTACTATTTGAAAAATTAAACTCTAGAAATTCTATATTGACAAAGCGATCGAATCCGCAACTTACCGGTAATGTGCATACGTAACCTAATATATAAACCTACTTTTTAAATTTAAAACAATTGATGAACAAAATATCTGTTTTTTTTTTTCTAGGCCAAACAAATCAGTTCGCTTGAGTACGAAAGTATATAGTAAACACAAGCGTCATAGTGAATATTAAATATGAATATAATACTTTTAAGCGCAGATTCTGTGTTCAATACGACAATATCCTTCCTTGTATAAACATCAATAATCATAAAAATCTCGTATCCGATTTGGTGCTAACATTATATTACCTTCACCCGAATTGAAAAAATCGAAGATCAAGAGAAAACGGTAGGCTTAGAATGGTCAGTCTGACAAATTAAATATGGAACTTCTTCATTTTAAATAAATATTAGCCTCAATACTAATATTTTTAATAACTAAATTTTTAATAACTAAATAAAATGTAAAAAAAAAGAATATTATATATCAGTGATCTCACGCCATTTTTGAATAATACGTAATTTACATGTCTTTAAACAGAAGAAAATAAAGACCATGTGCAAGTGCAACGGTGATAAGCGTATTCTAGACAAAGACACGCGTATCAACCAAACACTTGTCACCCTCACAGTCCCTATATAAACCCTTCACACCTCTCTTCAGTATTCTCCAAAAGCTCACATTAAAACCTAAACTAATCATTTCTTGTAAGAGAGATAAAAGAGAGAGATCAATGGACGGTAGGGGTGGTTGTTGCATAGCCAGATATGGCGGTTACGGTGGTCGTTACGGTCTCTCCAAAGCTGATCGAATCATGCTTCGGTTTCGTCCCATTGCTCCTAAACCGGCCGGTAACGGAGGAAGTCTCTCTCCCGTCACCGGAAAACATAGCTCCACCGCAACTACCAGCGGCGGAAGCTCTGATGTTTCTGGTAAATCTGGGAGAGGGAAGAGAAAGTATCAGAAAGAGAGTTCCGCCGGTAACTCCCGGAGGTGCAATAATAAGAAAAAGAGAGATCTCGCCGGAGACGCTGCTACTACCACGGCGGTTACGTTGTCTCTTTTACCAGAGACGCCTGAGAAACGTGTTTTTCCAGATCTGAATGCTTTCCCGGTGGAGAATAATAAGCAGAAGCGAAACGGTCCATTGTGGCTGAGTTGCAACGGCGGTAATGAGACGTTAGCTCCGTACAAGACGGCGGAGATATCGCGAAGGACGGTGGTGGTTTCGTCTTGTGTGACGGTTGAACGTGTGACCGACGCTTGGATCGACGGTTATGGATTAGGGAAGACAGATGATGAGAGGAAGATGAATCTTGTGAAAGACACGTGTCCTGGTTTTACATCGGACGGTTTAGGGAGAGTCACGTGGACCAATGAGGCGTACAGGAAGATGGCTAAAGAAACTGGTGTACCGGAGATTAGTTACGATCATAACGATAATTTTCACGTGATCGTACGGTTGGTGATGAAGGAGAGACCGATGCTAACGTACCCGGCGTTCACATGCAGAGTGAGATTACAGTACACGTGTCAAGATCGAGAAAGAGGATCCGTCACGGTGCCTTGTGACGTTTGGAGAATGGACGGCGGAGGTTTTGCGTGGAGGCTTGACGTTAAGGCAGCTTTGTGCCTGTGACGACGTTCTTTCGATTACCCGCCGTTGGATATTCACATTCATTGTGAAAATTGATGAACGGTCCAGATCGTATTATATACATGGCCTTCGTAAAACTAAAAATAGCAAGTGCTAGTGAGCTTTGGTTATTTAATTTTCACCTTGAACATATGTTTCTGTTTTTTTTTTTTAATTTTGTTTCCTTTGGTTAAGATTATTGTTTATAAAATACTCTTTTGTTGTCTCTCGTGAGTTATGAAATGATAATCTGAAGTTTAAATTTTAGTTAAACCTCAAAAGAAAGTTTAATGAAGTATTCGTTTACATACATTATGTCAAACACGACATTATATGACAATTATAGTATTTCACTAATGGGCAGGCTTATGGTATTCATTAATGGGCCTTGAGAAATATTGTAAGGGCCTCAAACTCAAAAAAAGATTCACTGGCACGTGTTATTCAAGCGCCTTTTTATAAGGCGCGTTAAGTGGATAAAATAGTCAAAAATGGTAGAGACAATGTCGGTCGGTAGCCGCGTCTATTCCACGCGCTGTAGGAACACGTGTAATTTATTTGCAATATGGAAAATTTAAAGATATTTTCCTCAAATTAATTAGAGATCCAGGATTCACTAGATTGCGCTCGTACACCTCACAGCCGTTAGATCTAAATATCGACGGTAGAAAACGAACGGATATTATCAGCCGTTTAGATTTTGGTTGGCTGTGTAATTGAACGGTTTAGATTAGGTTAAAGGCGGCGGGTTGATCATCTCTTGAGATCTATAAGTAGAGAAGCAAATTGGTTCGTTATTCCTCCGTAAGTCTCTCTCTCTCCTCTCACCTCTTTCGTTATTTCGAATTTGTTTTTTTTTTTTTTTGGGCATTAGAAGCGATATCGCGAAGCTCTCCGATCTAGGGTTTCCCAAATCGATTTTGGTAGTTTTTTTTTTCTTTCTATCTACTCAGTCGAGGGTTTTTCTAGGGTTTCAATTTAGCTTTCTTCCCCCAATTGCTGTTGAGGAAGATATCTCTCACTCGGTGATTTTGAATCTGTGGGAGAGAAGGAAGGAAACTTAGACCAATTTGCGAATTTGATTTTGGTAAGTATACGTTGTGCAATTCATACGAATACCATCATCGTGTTGATTTGGTAATCGCATCTTTGTGATTCTTTTATTCGGCGAATTGTGGTATTGGCTCGATACCAAGGAGGGCTGATTGTGAAAAAGGATTGATTGAACCTCTCCAAAGGGGTTACCAATAGATTCATTGTTGAATCAGAAGCAAGAAAAGCATAGTTAGTTCTGTATTCTCTAAATTCGAGTCTTTAAAATCCTGAATTTGAATGGCTTATAGTGAATGATGGGTAAAGCACGGAAACACCCTAGAGTGAAATCATCTGGATTAGTTCCTGATTACTTGCAAACGGCGGTTGAGCCTGATGACTTTGCTTACTCTGGCAGAATCGATTCTCAGATGAAACATTTAGAGGAGACTCCTCCATTGAAAAGGAGACGTTTTGGTTTGAATGGAGATAGCTATGGTGTTCCTAAAGAGGTTTTCTCTTTGGCCAACTTGTCGAGGTCTGAGAGAAAGAATTTAGTTCACAAGTTGAAGATGGAGCTTCAACAGGTCAGGGACCTTAGTAAGAAGATTGCGTGTTTCAGTTCAGACACTGTGCTGTTGTCACCATACAACGATATTCAAAGCTGCA
>NC_025686.1:26787410-26806457 GCF_000633955.1 Camelina sativa | reverse complement strand
TTTTTTTTTTTTTTTGGGCATTAGAAGCGATATCGCGAAGCTCTCCGATCTAGGGTTTCCCAAATCGATTTTGGTAGTTTTTTTTTTCTTTCTATCTACTCAGTCGAGGGTTTTTCTAGGGTTTCAATTTAGCTTTCTTCCCCCAATTGCTGTTGAGGAAGATATCTCTCACTCGGTGATTTTGAATCTGTGGGAGAGAAGGAAGGAAACTTAGACCAATTTGCGAATTTGATTTTGGTAAGTATACGTTGTGCAATTCATACGAATACCATCATCGTGTTGATTTGGTAATCGCATCTTTGTGATTCTTTTATTCGGCGAATTGTGGTATTGGCTCGATACCAAGGAGGGCTGATTGTGAAAAAGGATTGATTGAACCTCTCCAAAGGGGTTACCAATAGATTCATTGTTGAATCAGAAGCAAGAAAAGCATAGTTAGTTCTGTATTCTCTAAATTCGAGTCTTTAAAATCCTGAATTTGAATGGCTTATAGTGAATGATGGGTAAAGCACGGAAACACCCTAGAGTGAAATCATCTGGATTAGTTCCTGATTACTTGCAAACGGCGGTTGAGCCTGATGACTTTGCTTACTCTGGCAGAATCGATTCTCAGATGAAACATTTAGAGGAGACTCCTCCATTGAAAAGGAGACGTTTTGGTTTGAATGGAGATAGCTATGGTGTTCCTAAAGAGGTTTTCTCTTTGGCCAACTTGTCGAGGTCTGAGAGAAAGAATTTAGTTCACAAGTTGAAGATGGAGCTTCAACAGGTCAGGGACCTTAGTAAGAAGATTGCGTGTTTCAGTTCAGACACTGTGCTGTTGTCACCATACAACGATATTCAAAGCTGCAGTGATGGGTCTAGGAGGATGCCATCTGAAAAGTTTGGTACGTTTCCTGGGTCACAGGGGAAAAAGCGTCCTGCTGTGCGCAATGATAAGCAGCGGGCTAAGAAAGGTCCATCTCGATTGGATGTTCCAACAAATTCTACCGTTGCTTCAGTGATGAAGGAGTGTGAAACGTTACTCAATCGTTTGTGGTCACATAAGTTGGGGTGGGCGTTTCGTACTCCAGTTGATCCAGTCATGTTGAATATTCCAGACTATTTTACTGTGATTAAGCATCCAATGGATCTTGGAACGATCCGGAGCAGGCTGCGTAAAGGTGAATATTCTAGTCCTTTGGACTTCGCAGCAGATGTGCGTCTTACGTTTTCAAATTCTATAGCTTACAATCCACCAGGGAATCAGTATCATGCTATGGCTCAAGGTATCAGTAAATATTTTGAATCGGGATGGAAAAGTATAGAGAAAAAAATACCTGTGACAAAACCACCAGTCGTTCCAGTAACCAGTTCTGCTTCTCTAGACTCTGAAATCCCTTTTGAAGTTGCACCATTGAGAAAGAAAGCAGCTACAATGAACGAGAACAAGCAGAGGGTGGCACCTGCTAAGTTGGTCATGACAGATGATGAGAAGAAAAAATTAAGCCAAGATTTGGTGGCATTAGAAGAAGATTTCCCTCAAAACATTGTTGATCTCCTGAGAGAGCAAAGTGGCAATGATGGTCAATCTGGAGAAATTGAGATTGATATAGAAGCGCTTTCTGATGAAACCTTGTTCAAGGTTCGAAAACTCCTGGATGACTATTTAAGCGAGAAAAAGAAATCGTTGGAAAAGAGCGAACCTTGTGAGATGGAGGTAAATAATCTCTCTGATTAATTTTACTTTTTGTTTGTGAGCTCTAGTAAATCTTAGACATTTGACTTTTGGTTTAATTTCTCTGTTACAGATCGTTCATGACTCTGGATTCAGTAATTCCCCACTGCAGCCTAGTAAAGGTAAGTTTTTGCTTTTTAATTCGATTTCAAAAATGGTTTCCTTCAG
Source organism: Camelina sativa (assembly GCF_000633955.1). Taxonomy (NCBI): domain Eukaryota; kingdom Viridiplantae; phylum Streptophyta; class Magnoliopsida; order Brassicales; family Brassicaceae; genus Camelina; species Camelina sativa. The sequence goes on along the minus strand of NC_025686.1, from coordinate 26,804,572 downwards.
TAATCTGATGCATTCCTTAATCACAGGTGATCTGCAAATTGACGAGGATGTTGACATAGTTGGTGGGAATGACCTCTCTGTTTCAAGCCATCCTCCTCCTAAGATAGAAAAAGATGCTGCATGTAGAAATAATGAAAGCAGCAGTTCGAGTAGCTCTAGTAGTGAATCAGGCTCTTCATCAAGTGGTTCGTGTTTATGCGAGCCTTCTTCTAATTCCTTAGAATAATCATTTTTTCTCCTTAAATAGTGCACTGATTTGTACAGTATGTAAGAATAGCTAAGATTGGAAATAAAGTAACTTTTCTGTTCGAATGATTAGTAGTGGACTCCTGAGTCTTGTTTTGTAATTTGAGCCTGTGTCCCATCCCGTATTATCTGTTTGATGCTTTTTCTCTGCTCTACTAATTGTGGACATCCTCTTGCTATAGAGGATAGTTTAGTTAGTTTCTGTGGTTTATCGTTTATGACGGAGGAATCAAGTTCTTACTGTGGTTTTGTAAAACTGTAGAATCGATTCCTTTGCTTATTTTTTCCCCTTAGGAAGAGCTTTTTATACTGATGTTTTCTGTGATTATCTTTCAGATTCTGGTTCTTGTAGTTCCTCTGGGAGTGAAACAGATTCTAATAAAGCTTCAAAACCTACAAGTAGAGAGGTATATTTAATGGTGGAATAAATTATGTTATAGAGTCTCTGTGTTGGTTATTACTCTAATTTTTCTCTGCAAGATTTTTAATTTACCCTCAGCAAGATTTCCATGAACTATTTGCAATCATAAAAGTGAAATTTACTACAGAAGAATAAGTATAGTCTCCTCTTTAATTTAGGATAAAAAGGAACCAGCAGTCTGTATAAACAGAACGGAGGACAATTGCAACAGTGAGAAGATAGTTGTAAATGGTTAGTTTCTATCCAATTGATGTATGCAAGTTAGAATGCTCGGATAGATAAGTCTTCCCGAATTTCATTCTTTATTCTCTGTAGATTCTTTGAATGAATTGGGTCAACTTGGGCATGCTGGTGGGGAAAAGTCGACCGCCATGGATGCACTAGTTGTTCCAGATGGTAAGAAATGAAAGTTAAGGAGGTTGGAGATGGTAAAGGCTGTTTATTTTCAGATCATGATTTTTCCTGTCGTGCTTTGGTATTATAGAGGAAACAGCTCCACCTGGGAGGCAAATTTCTCCAGATAAGCGCTACCGCCAAGCTTTGTTGAAGAATCGTTTTGCTGATACCATTATGAAAGCTCGGGAGAAGGCTCTTACCAAGGTTAAATCTTAAGTGTCCGATCTACTATGGTGAAATAGCTCTTCGTAATGTGGAAAGGCTTAATCAAAACTTTTGATGCATCAAATTTCAGGGTGAAAAGGGGGATCCTGAAAAATTGAGGATAGAAAGAGAGGAGTTTGAAAAACGGCTAAGAGAAGGTTGGATTTTTGCATTAAGTGTGCATATATGTACCTCATAATTTCTAACCAAATTGCTTGTTAATTCTTGCGATTTTGTCTTGATTAGAAAAAGTACGGTTACAGGCCGAGGCCAAAGCAGCTGAAGAGGATAGGAGAAAAGCCAAAGCAGAAGCTGCAGAAAAAGTGAGGAGGGAACGAGAGCAAGAGAGAGAAGCTGCACGTCAAGCTTTACAAAAGGTATAAAAGACTTTTCAAGTTTCTCCTATTATTCAGAGTCCTATCTTGGTATGATGATATTGGTAAATGATTTTTCTGGTTGGTTGCAGATGGAAAAGACAGTGGAGATAAACGAAGGTATACGNCAGATCATGATTTTTCCTGTCGTGCTTTGGTATTATAGAGGAAACAGCTCCACCTGGGAGGCAAATTTCTCCAGATAAGCGCTACCGCCAAGCTTTGTTGAAGAATCGTTTTGCTGATACCATTATGAAAGCTCGGGAGAAGGCTCTTACCAAGGTTAAATCTTAAGTGTCCGATCTACTATGGTGAAATAGCTCTTCGTAATGTGGAAAGGCTTAATCAAAACTTTTGATGCATCAAATTTCAGGGTGAAAAGGGGGATCCTGAAAAATTGAGGATAGAAAGAGAGGAGTTTGAAAAACGGCTAAGAGAAGGTTGGATTTTTGCATTAAGTGTGCATATATGTACCTCATAATTTCTAACCAAATTGCTTGTTAATTCTTGCGATTTTGTCTTGATTAGAAAAAGTACGGTTACAGGCCGAGGCCAAAGCAGCTGAAGAGGATAGGAGAAAAGCCAAAGCAGAAGCTGCAGAAAAAGTGAGGAGGGAACGAGAGCAAGAGAGAGAAGCTGCACGTCAAGCTTTACAAAAGGTATAAAAGACTTTTCAAGTTTCTCCTATTATTCAGAGTCCTATCTTGGTATGATGATATTGATTAATGATTTTACTGGTTGGGTGCAGATGGAAAAGACAGTGGAGATAAACGAAGGTATACGGTTTATGGAAGACCTCCAGATGTTTAGAGCTACAGGCTCCGAGGGTGATCAATTACCGACTTCCATGGACGAGATGAGTCCCAAGTGTAGTGAGGATATGTTGGGTAGTTTCAAGATGGAAGGCAGTAATCCATTGGCACATCTAGGTCTGTATATGAAAATGGATGAGGATGAGGATGAAGAAGAAGACCCGCCACACTTTAGCCAAAGAGAAGTAGAAGACCATCTCACTGACGGAAGTGGAAAACAGGAACTTAGTCCTCACAGAGTAGAGAGAGAGGACCAACTTGTTAGCGGAAATGAAGAACCGGTAAGCCAAAAGGTACATGATAATATGGACCAAGAAGATGAAAAACCCATCAATCCAAATGAAAGAGAAGAACAAGTGGGGAATGTGCCAGAACAAGAAAGTAGAGTTGTTGACAAGGAAGAGCAAGAAACTGAATATGTCGACATGAGAGAGCAAAAAAACGAAGTTGTTGACATGGGAGTGGAAGAAGAATATTCCCTTGACAGAAGTGAAGGACGCACACTAAGTCCTCACAGAAAAGAGGGAGACGACCAACTCGTTAGTGGAAATGAAGAATCGGTAAGCGAAAAGGTACAAGATTATGGGAACCAAAAAGATGAAAAACCCATCAATCACAACGAGAGAGAAGAATTAGTGGAGAATGTGCTAGAGCAAGAAAGTGGAGTTGATGACAAGGGAGAGCGAGAAAGTAAAGTTGTCGAGATGGGAGAACAAGAAAATGAAGTTGTTGACAAGGGATTAGAAAAAGAAAATTTGCTTGACAGAAAAGAAGGACAAATACTTAGTTCCCACAGAGAAGAGGTCGAGGACCAACTTGTTAGTGGAAATGAAGAATTGGGAAGCCAGAAGACAGATAATGAAAATGAAGAATATGAAAACCCCATCAACCAAAATGAAAGAGAAGAACAAGTGGCGAATGTGCCAGAGCAAGAAAGCAGAGTTACTGAAAAGGAAGATCAAGAAACTGAAGTTGTCGACATGGGAGAGCAGAAAAGCGAAGTTATAGAAAAGGGGGTTGAAGAAAATGAAGATGTTGACACGGTAGTGCAAGGAACTGAAGTTGTGAAGGGAGGGAAAGAAACTGACCTTGTCGATAATGGGGAGGATGTTGTCGACAAGGCAGAGCAGGAAACTGATGTTGTCGGCAAGGCAGCAGAGAAAGAAACTGACCTTGTGGAGGACAAGGGAGAGGAAGAAACAGAAGATACGGACGTAGAAATTGATTGATAATTCTTTTGATCGGGTCTTGTTAAAAGCAACAAGAAGAAAATAAAAAGTGGGAGAGGGGATGTTGCGCGTTGATTCTTTTATATCATATGTGATGTGGCGTGGTGAAATGGGCTAAAGCAAGCAAAAGAAAGGGAAAGCCACAGACATCTTAGAAGACTCTTCGTATTAACATCACTATACAAGACAGAGGATGAGTCTGTTTTGCCTATTTTTCAACCAGACTCTGTTGACAATGATTCTTAATTGATGAAGAAGAACGAAATAGAAAAAAAACCAATTTTGCTGTAAGAAAGATGATGTCGAAAAGCTGAGTTTGATATAAAAGCAGCAAATTGTGATTTAGAGAATGTGTAAAGTTATTACCTCTTTAGAAGCAACTGTACATGAAAATACTGTTTCCATTAAAACGAGACTCTTTCTCTTTGTTTAGTCACATTTATTTTCTGACCCCTATACTTTTTGATTGATCAACTGAACCCAAAATCCTCTACGATTCTGGATAAAGGGTAAGTATGTCATTTTAAGTTGGTCTTCTTATTAGATGAAGCAGAGGGCAGTGAGAGAAGCTGAAACAAAGCGAGAAAAAAATGGTGGGAGTCGCTGCTGTGGTTAGTAAATGGACTCTCTGTGTCGCTTCGTCGTCGTTGTCTTCTTCGCCGCCGGAAAGAAACTCGGCAAATCTCAATCCATACTGCTCTCCGGCCAAGGTTAACCTACGCACTGAGCTAGCCGCATTTCGTCCTCAGTTCCGTCTCTTCTCACGCGATTCATCGTCTCGCCGCCGTCTTCGCGCTTCCAGCTCCGCCGACTCCGGAATCTTCCTCCCTCACCTTGTCGCTTCTATGGTAGCTATTTATCTTCACTTCTTAGTATTTTTTAGTTTGGTTTAGTTGTGTATTTGTTTTCAAATTCACCGAGAGTAATGATTGAAATCAGGAACTTAGGATTCAAATTTGATGAATCTCATTGCAATTTACTGGGATTTTGATGCTTATTACGTTGTTCTTCTGTATTGTTTCAGCAGGAAGTTGAAGAGACTTATATCATGGTTAAACCTGATGGTATACAACGAGGCCTTGTAAGCTACTTTGCTTCTCGTTTTCTTAGGCAAATTCTGTATGGAGCTTTTGAATGTGATAGGTATTTTGGTTTACAATTCTGTATTGATGTTCTTAGGTTGGAGAAATCATCTCTCGTTTTGAGAAGAAGGGATTTAAACTAATTGGACTTAAGATGTTTCAGTGCCCAAAAGAATTGGCTGAGGTTTGATACTCTCATTACTCACTTATGTAATTGATCATATCATCAGTAGTTTAATGAGGTTATTTAGATGCTTCTCAAGGTGATTTGACTAGAACATGACTTAACATTTTATTTGATTGACAGAATAATCTTGTGTTGGCAGGAACATTACAAGGATCTTAGTGCTAAATCATTCTTTCCTAGCCTGATTGAGTACATCACTTCAGGCCCAGTTGTGTGTATGGTACGGCTTATCAATATACTCCTATTTGACTTTCTCGGATTTTCAACTTGTGAATTAGATTGATTAAATTGCTTGTGATGTTTTAAATCTTGTAAAGGCTTGGGAAGGTGTTGGTGTTGTTGCTTCAGCCAGGAAGCTGATAGGGAAAACAGATCCTCTCCAAGCTGAACCTGGTACTATTAGGGGAGATCTTGCTGTACAAACTGGAAGGTTGGATTCTTATTACCTTTGTTGTTGAATGTAAGCATTTAAGATGATTCTCATGGTGTATCTATTACATTATGCTATTTGCAGGAACATTGTGCATGGTAGTGACAGTCCTGATAACGGCAAGCGTGAGATTGGTGAGATTTCTTGTTTCTCAAAAATTGTTCACCAATCTTTTGTCATTGAGACATTGACTACGCCTTATTTAGTGGCATTAATGAAATTTGGTTTAGTATGCAAATCAAGGTGCTTCATATTTGTTCTTCAAATAAAGTGAACACATAAAGCCACTTCACTACACAAAGTGTTTGGATTCGCTAAGTGATTAATACTATTTCCATAGTTCTTCATTGTCTTAGTTTGGCCAAGTATTCTCTCTCATTCCTTAGTTTGCTAAACTCTTAGTTTTCATCTGCTGACATTTTGGTTCTTGTGGTTTTGGTGTAGCTCTGTGGTTCAAAGAAGGCGAGCTATGCGAGTGGGATTCAGCTCTAGCTTCATGGCTAAGGGAGTGAATCATTGAGAAGACAGATTCAATTTATAATGGTCTAAAATTTCTTTGACTCCTTTCTTGTCACTGAGAATGAGCTTTTGGTCTTTTTGTTCTTGATTTTGGCGGCAATGTCATAACTGCCAATTTATGGCTTATCCTATTTCTTCTCATATCTTAAGTGATCACTTTCCAATGTAATCCAGTTGAGTTATAGATTCATACGTATTTGGTTCTTTGTTACAAAAACATCTCGAGTTATAGATTCATCTGCATTTAGTTCAACGTTACAGGAACAACTCCAAAATCATTCATCTTCACTCCTACACCGCGCAATGTTAAGTTTTTCTAAGGACCAAAGCTAAGAACATCAAAAGGAGGAATGTGCAGACCTACACAAGACAAGAGAGTGGCTTTACAAGATTGTTCACATCTAAGACCGGTTGGTATATGGAATCTCAATATCCTCAGGAGGAAGTTCCCAGTGATCGTCTTCTTCGTCTTCTCTGGATACATTCCTGCTCTTGTGAGTTTCTGAAGTTGATTGTGGCTTTGGTTTAGGGATTGGTCTCCTGTAAAATCAAAATCTATTGACTCAAACTTCTTCTTCAAGTGTGTTTAGAGTTAAAAAAAAAAAATCTGACCTTTTCCGATACTTCTTAGCAGCTTCTTTAGTCTTACGCTTCTTCTTCTCCTGAGAGCTCTCAAAGAACCGTCGTCTTCGAGATTCCTGCAACACACCAGCTCTAAAACACGACCTCTTGAAATCATTCACCAGCTGCTCCTCCGATTCGCCTTCTTTAGGCACCACCTCGACGTTGTAGTAACCAGACTTGAAAAAGACGAGATTCGCATTCGCCAGCGAAGGATACGCCACGCGGTTGCTGACGTCATCGTTACCGGCCGTTAAAACCCTCGTCGTCATCGCCAAGCACTGCAATGATGATGATTTCGCGGACACGGAAGACGGAAGAAGCGCGATAGGTTTCAGACTCGACGGAGACGGTGGTGGTTTCGCCGAGACAAGAGACGAGAGGAGATCGGAGAGAGAAGCTATCGATTCTAGCGCCATTTTTTTTTCCCTGTCCTGTCTGAATAAAGTGATTACTCCTTTCATTCTTATTATAATGTTTTTTCTTCTTAATAGTAGTAATTAGTTTTACTAATCAGAGTGGTTTATGTCTTAAGTGAGTTTACTAATTTGGTTTCCGACTAAAACGACGACGTCTTAAAGCATTGATCTTTGAAGCTTCTTCTCTCTTTTTGAGAGTCTTCTCTGTATCTCTTTGTTTTTTTCTCTGGTTTGGTTTGGTAATTATGTTGAAAACGACGATTTCTCCGATTTTTTCATCGTTTAGAGGTAAACCCAAGACGTCGAGGTTTATTTTTCAAGCTTTTAATAAGGTTGTTGTTGTTCAAGATGATACTACTGCACCAAGTGTTCGACGAAATGCGTCAACCAATCTTACGACTTTACACCAAGGTCCACCAACCTCTGCCTACGTTCATCTTCCGTTTTGTCGTAAACGCTGCCATTATTGCGACTTCCCAATCTTAGCTCTAGGCTCTTCTTCTAATGTCTACGAGGAAGGTAAAGAAGATGACCCACGTATTACAAACTATGTGAATCTTCTCGTTAGAGAGATTAAAGCGACAAGAACTGATTTTGATGCGAACCCGAATCTAAAGACTGTGTTTTTCGGGGGTGGGACACCTTCTCTTGTTCCTCCGAGGCTTGTTTCTTTGGTTCTGGATACATTGAGTTTGAATTTCGGGTTGAGTCCAGATGCTGAGATATCAATGGAGATGGATCCAGGGACCTTTGATGGTCAGAAACTGAAGGAGTTGATGGAGTTGGGAGTGAACAGAGTGTCTTTAGGTGTTCAAGCTTTTCAAGATGAGCTTTTGAAAGCTTGTGGGAGAGCTCATGGTGTCTCTCAAGTGTATGAGGCTATAGAGTTTGTTAAAGAGTGTGGAGTTGAGAATTGGAGTATGGATCTTATATCTTCTCTGCCTCATCAGACGTTGGGGATGTGGGAAGAGAGTTTGAGATTAGCTATTGATTCACAGCCCAATCATGTTTCTGTATATGATCTCCAAGTGGAACAGGGTACAAAGTTTGGAAACTTGTAAGTATTTTATCCAAATTATGCTTACTGATGCTTTAGATTTTGAGTGTATTTTGAGCAGTAACGATTTGAGATCATGAACTTGTATAGGTACACTCCAGGACAAGCTCCTCTTCCTTCAGAAACACAATCTGCGGAGTTTTATAAAACAGCATCATCAATGCTTCGTGGTGCAGGTTATGAGCATTATGAAGTCAGCAGTTACTCAAAAGGTGATTTCAAGTGCAAACACAACTTGATATACTGGAAGAACAAACCGTTCTATGCTTTCGGTTTAGGTTCAGCGAGTTATGTTGGAGGGTTGAGGTTTTCGAGGCCAAAGAGGCTTAAGGAATACACAAACTACGTGGCTGACTTGGAGAATGGTGCAGCAAACTGGTGTGGAAACGGTATTGTTGATCTCAAGGATGTCGCGACAGACATCCTAATGCTATCTTTCAGAACATCTAAAGGGCTTGATCTTAAGGAGTTTGGAGAAGCTTTTGGCAGTGAGGTAGTGAACTCTATCTGTAAAGTGTATGAGCCTTATGTGGAGAGTGGGCACATTGTTTGTTTGGATGATATGAGAAGAGAAGTGACGAGTGATGAAGTCAAAGCCTTAGGTTTAAATGACGAGGTGACGATTGAGGATCATGTGAGGTACCTTAGGCTTAAAGATCCAGATGGTTTCCTCCTCTCTAATGAGTTGATATCTCTAGCGTTTGGCGTGGTAGCTCCTTAAACTTTGAAGTTACTAACAAAGAAAGGTTGTTTTTATGCATCCTTATTATTATAGATTGTGTTTCAAATTGGATGTTTTCATTGATATGTATGAAGGTCCGATACAATTACAATGGAATTAATCACTAATCCTACTTCTGTGGACGGAATCATCTGTTTCTACAAGCTTACAGTATGTAATCCATCTGAGATCCATAGCAACTAACTTCATAACCACAAAGAAACACTCTCTTTTGGGAATCCGTAGTTTGGCTTGAAAAGGAGAAGTAATGTGGAAGATTTGTGAGTCACCATTCCAAACCAATATCGAATTTGAACACGTTTTGCTCTCTCATGAGCAGTCTGAAGCTCACCTGACAAAATGTTAAAGAAAGAGAAAGAGTAGACTTTAGGAACTGAAATGATTCGATAGGCTAAGGCAATGTTCAAGAAAGAGAAATAGTAGACTTTAGCTCAGCAAGATTCTCAGGCTGTCTAGAGAATGATATTTGTACATATGTAATAAGCCAGTGTTTGAGTGGATTACCATCTTATGATGGTTTTGGTTTCTTTCCACTTTTTATAATCCGACGCAACTCTTGTGTTCCGGTTCTCTTTTCTCTGTTAAAGACAATAGAAACAACAAAGTGACCAAAGACTTCTGAAGAACAGAGCAATGATGGGAAATAAAAACAAGTAACATGATACGGGTACCTTTGATGTAAGAAGACTAGAAGATAAAAGAGTGGGAGTAGCATCAAGGTCAATATTGATATTGCGAGGTAGAAGACACCTGATCTCTTCTGCACGTATTAGCATAATCAGATGTTAATGGTAAACTAATATATTTATTTTACTGGTTAAGCATGGTAAAAGAAGTAAAAATTAAAACAGATTTGCTTTAAGAAATCACTAACAAGCTCATTTAGCACACATAAGTGACTTCAACAGGTTAACAGATCTTACCTTGCCTCCTCTAGGAAACGGCTTATCTTTTCCAGTGCAGGTATGAGCATCACAGAATTGGCGCAAAAAGTGTTCTTCAGTCATGAAATATCAAAACCAAAGAGGGTGATTTAGGCACACTTGAGAGAACTTATTTGAGAAAACATCTAGTATTCAATGAGCAAAGATTCACTTGGAAGGCCTCACAGTAAGGAAACGTACCATGAAGACGGCTAGCTGAGGAACCTTGACTTACTGGGAAACAATTATTGGCAACGCTCTAGATAAACAAAAGAAGGAAGAAACAAGTATCATTAGTATCAAAATAGAGTATCAAGATGTCATGGATCCAGAGCAGAAAAAAGCAAAGAAATATTGAAAGAGAAACCTCGCAGAGATGACGGTTTTTGGCAACAGCTGCAGGGTTGCACTTGGTCTTAGGTTTCTTAGAGTTCAATACAAAGTCACAATGCAATGCACCACACAAGTCGGCCAAACACTTTGTATCACTCTGAAACAATCAAATAAGTTTTCTAGTAATCAGTCTCAAAAAGCGAGTTCCTTTGAAAACACACATAAGCCAGACCACCAAGGTAAAAACAGAATCTACAAACCGTATTCAAAAGATTATAATGTCTAGTGGCAAAATGCTTGTCAATGAACTTCTCTTCATTGAAACTTTTCTTGCAGTAACCACACTTCCATTCGAAGATATCGACATGAATCTTGTGTTGTTCCTGATCTCTGTATAAATCATTATCAGGATGAAGCCTACATGTCTTTGGAATTTGATATCTTTCTCGTTCCACAAACGGCGTCAAATACTGCAATCATAAATCAACCAAATTATAGGAAACTAAGGGATCTTGCAACCAAACTCAATATGTGTGAAGAGTCTGCTTACATCTTGTAGAATCTGCCAAGCAGCTCGACTTCTTGCTCGGGAACAATGTATTTCTGGAGCAATACCTCCTACTTCTTCTTCGTTAACCAATCTATAATTCCATTACAAGACATAACAAATATTAGCAGCTGCAAAATAAATCTTACACAAAACTACAACAAGGGTAGTTGAAAGTTTCTGTTTTTATTTAAGTAACAGAGACAAGAGTTGAGAATCTAGTGGGATTTGTGAGAGATTCACCTATTAGATTCAGATTCTTCGAATCCCTACAAATAAGAGATCAGAAGAAGCGTTAAAAAGACTGCAAAAATCGCTGAATCAATGAAACAGGTGAGAATCTTAAAATACCTGAGCGAGTGATTGGTGAAGAAGAAGAAGAAGAGTAGAGAGTAGAAGAGTCACGGGGAGTGATTCCCAAAGTCTTCCCATCGAACTTAGTAGCGATAAAGTTTTTTTGATGTGCCGGGAAATTAATAAATCTCTCTCTCTCTGCAAATATTTCTAATTTGTGTTTCTTTTTGGGTGATGGAGAGAGATATCACTGCATCCAAACAGTGAGATTTCGAGACACTCTATTAGGCCCAAGCCCAACAACGCGCTCTTGGGCTCTCACTACGCCTCTTTCGTTTTTTTTTTTAATCCAAGAGTAAACTACAGAATTAATTACTGATAAACTACTTTTTTTTTTCCCCTCTCATTAAAGAGACTTTCTCAATAATAATACCACACGTTTATATTTTACTATCTTCACCAAACATTTCTTGACAATATATCAAAAACAAATTTGCCTTCTGAAAAAATGGAAAAATAATCGACCTTAGCAAAACCATTAGCAAATCAGCTTAAAAAAGACGTCTCAAATAATACCACGTTTATATTGGTATTGTTTCAACGCTTGTTGACACTTTTTAAAAGTTTTGTTTAAACATAATTTATTTAGGTAGTACGGTTGAGGTTAACTACGCGGGAAAGAAGAAGATATGTAATGTATAATTAAAAAAAAAAGGTTTGATTTGGTTAATGGCTTAATGCTGTTGTCAACGACGACGACGTGTTCCCCTCTTATGTTTCTCCCTTCCTCTCTCTCTCTCTAATCTCTATATTACAACTTCATTTCCCTTTTCTCTTCTCCCACATTTCTTATCTCTGTCTCTAGTCTCTAGATCTTGATATTTTCCTACTTGCTTTTTTTTATCTCAACAATGGCGACGGTAAGAACAACAATCTCTCTTTTTTTTGTGCATCATTTATGATGATCATTCTCCTATAAAGTCTCTAGCTTTCTTCTTTATCTCTAGTGAATGTTCTGTTTTGTGGTGCAGGAAAATAAAGGGAAGCCATTACCAAAGTTTGGTGAATGGGATGTGAACAATCCCGCATCAGCAGAAGGATTCACTGTCATTTTCAGCAAAGCTAGTGATGAGAAGAAGACCAAGAAAGCATCCGGCGCTGGCCCTAACAGTATGGCTACACCTCAGAGAAACCAAAACTCTGATCAAAACAATCACAATGATTCCCAAAACCCAAAAGCTAAGGTAGTTTACTTTTTCTTTTCACATTCTGACTTTTATGTTTCTATTTCCAAAGAACTCAGATTGCTTACCACCTGATTTATGTTTTCTGCGCAGAATAAATGGTTTTGCTTCCGTTAAATCCTGCCATCTTCTGAAGAATCCGAGAAGGCGTAGCGAAGCTGAAGAATTGTTAGCAGAGAGATGATCTCAAACAAAGTGAAACAAAAGGGTTAAAGACCATTACATCTCAGCTTTCTTCTTCTGTCATCTGCTGATATATTATACTTGTTCAGTATACTTTTTTGTTCCTTTCTTTTTATTTGCCTTGCCAACATTTTGCCCCACAATGGATATAAATTGTATCTTCTGACTCCATCCACGAACTTGGTTTCTGATGGAAATAAGATTATGAGACAATAGTCCTTCTCAGACATATAATGTTATTCTTCATATCAATGAAACAAGATTATAATAAGCCATCTGTACAGCCTTCCAATAGATTCAATCTCCCTAAACCCTAACAATACTAACATTCGAGTTTTACTAGACGAGGTCGCAAGCTTAACTCTATACGTTTAGATTGCGGTTTTAGAGCTTGACACCTGAACCTGCAGTCAAAAAGATGCTGAAAACAAAATATCTGAAAACTGGGATCACAATATTTGATCCTGCCATCTATCTGAAAGAATCCGAGGCCATGTTTAGGGCTTTGGTTTCCGGTTAAAGACACTGCACCAAATAATCATAGCAGAAACATGTGTCCTGACATAGAAGCAGGCATAGCTATCTAAGTAAATATAATGTAGTTGTTTGGTTCTCCATTCTCTCAAGCTTTCTGAAATTACTTCAGAGAAAGAGCCACCAACATAAAGGAAGAAGTACAAAACATATAACAGGTCATGCTTCCATTAGACTGAACCTTAAGAGTGAAAGAGTAGATAGTTACAGTTAAAGAGACAGAGAGAACAAAAATTATTCGGTGAGAATCCTGTAAACAAGCATTGATTTGCCACAGATAGATATAGTTTGGAGACTATAATTTACCTAAATGTTTCTCATAAAATCCAAACCCAAAAGAAGAAATTGATCCTAAGAACTGGAAAGCCTATCATGGTAAAGAAAAAAGTATCTCCCCTACGCAGGCTTCTGTTCATGTGATGTTAATGCCAGCTGTCATCTTCATTTCCGTTGGCGCCAGCTTGAGGACCTTCTACGGTTAGGGAGCTGCTAGACGAGAATGTAGGCGGTATGGAATGATCAAATCTACAAGCTGGACCAAATTTGCATATACCATATCGGCTGTAGTGTGTGCACATGCTCTGATCCTGAAAGTACAAAGAAATAAAGGAAAAGGGGTTTAGAGTGTGAATAAGAGAAGTGTGTGATTGATCATAAAGCTTGTCTTGAAACAAATTCACCAGAAAGATCATGTTATGTAGCATCAGCAAGGAGGGAAGAAATTAAATTTTACGAACAAAATTTCTCAGTGGTTTCCTAATATTAGCAGAAATGAACAGCATGGATGGGAAAAAAAAAAACTCACAGGTCTTAAGGGCAAGCCCTTGTCATTGAAAGAGGATGGAGCTTGCTTCGGCAACCTATTTTTCGGATGATGGTATTTGCATTTATATTTGAACTTACAGTCCCCAGTTTTAAGATAATAAGTGCACTCTGGTTGATCCGGACGTTCTGGGAATTCTTCAACAGAGCTCTGCTGTTGGTATTGTGAGAATGAACTAGTTTCAGCTATTGAATTGTTAATGTTCATCGAGTATGTAGAAGGAGGAAGCACACTCCTTTCTGGTGGATAGGGAGAAGACGCCTACACAGATAAAAATTATTGATTTTAAAAGTCAAGTACTATAGTTGTTAACATAAAGCGAAAAAAAGCATTGAAATAAGTAATGCAAAGGCAGAGCTGGTGTTATCTACCTGATACCCATTCCACTCTGAAGCTTGAGGTGAAGAAACTCCACGATTTTGAGGGAACATGGCTGGAATAAAAGGAGCAGTACCAGTACCGTTCATATGTCTCGATGAAGACCAAGAAGTTGAACTGACTTGGGGTAGTGGGGCCTTCGGGGAAAATGATCCAACGGATCCACCGTTATTACCACGGAACATGGGAGAATCAACTCCTCCAATAGCAGTAGGATCAGGATGATTAAATTTGCAGTCAGATCCAAACTTGCAGGAGCCATTGCGCATGTAGAAAGGACACTCTTTCTCTCCCTGTCAATAGCTTACACTATTATAGCTTATCCATAAAGCTGTTGCAAACATAATTCTAGAGCGTGTAAACCAATTAATGGAATACCGGTCGGATAGGAAGGCCAAGGAAGTTAAGCTCTGGTCGTGAGGCCAGAGAAGTCTGTTCTTTCATGTGGCTGAATCTGCAAGACTCTCCATATTTGCACCCTCCAGTCCTGAAGTAGTACTGCAAAACTCGAAATTAAGGGGCATATGTAGGATATCAGAAGACAAAATTTAAAAAGTAAAAAAAGGGAATAAAAGGAGAGAAAAAACACAAACAAGGGAGGTTAAAAGAGTGTAGTTCCCATAGAAATTCAGAGACTGATATACTATTTCCATAAACCATGATAATATATATATTTGGATTTAAGATAAAAGAAAACTACTTATGATCCACCTTTTACAAAACAAGAGCACCTAAATCATCAAAGAATAACCACACCAGAAAGCTTAATTGTTCACTGTCTGGCAAATACACAATTCTCTTAGCTGAGAGAGCTTTTGTAATCACAGTATAAGACAATAACATAACCCGACTAGCATACAAGTGTAAGATGTTTGAACGAAGTGTGAGCATAGTACCATAAAGGATACAAGAAAAGACTGCGCCATTACAGAGTAAAGGAAAGAAATTTAACCTTGCACTCCATCATCAACTTAAGATTATCCACATCCTCTTCCCTTTCCCGTACTTTCTCCCTACCAATCTTCCAATAAACAAAACATTAGAATAGCTAAAAAGGGGATAACAAGAAGATCATTTCCTTTTATATTAACTCCTTTTCCCTCTTATACTCTCCCTAGACAATTCAAATCCTAAACCAACAGAGCAGAGGCAGAGCAATAGAAAACGAAGCAACTCAAAACTAAAACAAAAATCTCAATCAAGCTTTCCCCTTTTTGATTGAATAAACATAAGACTGATACGAACATGCAAAGATGATCAAGTAAAAAGAGAAATACTTGAAGTCTCCTTCGAAGAGGGTGATTGAACTTGCAACTTGATCCATATTTGCAACTCCCAGTTCTCATATAATACGAACAATCCTCAGCATCAGGTCTCACTGGATACACAATCATTCTCTTCTCAACGTTATTCTCACGCTCCCTCCTCTCTTCTTCTTCTTCTTCCTCCTTCTGATCGCTGCCTAACGCCCTTGACTCTGTTTCTACATTACCCTCACTAATTGGCACACTCCGCTCATTCGCAGAATCATCATCATCCAAACCCACATTCCTAAATTGATCATTTAGCTCCTCAGTACCCTGATTTTGATCAGAACGATCCCGATCGGCGACGGTGACGGTGACCTCATCGGAGGAAGATCGAGACGGTTGTTTCGGATCCGGGTCGGAAATTTCTTCAGGCTTGTTCATGATTTTACTCGAAATCACATTACAATTTTTTACAGAAAGCCCTAAAATTTACAACCGAGAAGAGAAGATCAAATCAAAAAAAGGGTAAAGAAACAAAACGAAGAGACCCGAAGAAGAAGACGAAGAAAAGAAACAATCAAAGTTTTAATTTTTATTTTGTTCTAATCGTGTTTTTGGCTTTATGGGGGTTAGTTTCGTTCTTTGTTATAAAGCGACACAAGTGAAAATTAGAGTGAAAATATGTACCTATCGTGTAATAAAATTTAAGTTTTAAAACGCGCATATATATTTTATTCAAAATTGCAATTAAGACCCTGAAGTTTTCTCATGGCTCGCACATATTGTAGAATTTTGATATTCGGTACTTGAATTTGCAATGTTTACAAATAGTGCCCTATGTGATAAAGCAACTCTTTTATCAAGATGAGATCCTATTAAAAAAAAGTCAGACTTCTTAAATGATCCATTAAATTATATTCTATATCTTTTAGATTTTTTATTTATGAGTCAAAAACAAAAAAAGAAATGAAAAATTTGATGAAAGATTTATTAAACTCTATCATATCCAATATAAATCACTCTGTGAAGAAATATCAATTGAATCATCTACCATCTACAAAATCAATAATGGTCACACAAACAAAAATAATGTCTCTATCATTGACGTTTCTCTTGTTGATCCTCGTATCTACAGTCTCCGTGACCTCAGCACTAAGAAACCTCTCGCGGGCAGCTGAAAACAGTGGAGTATGGTGCGTGGCGAATAATAAAGCAACAGATCAGCAGCTACAAGACACTATAGACTGGTGTTGCAGCGACGAAGGAGGATTCCGTGATTGTAAACCGATCAATCCCGGTGGAGTTTGCTATGAACCAAATACACTAAGAGACCATGCGTCGTATGTAATGAACTCGTATTACCAGGAACTTGGTAGCACCAAAAAGCAATGCGATTTCAGCGGTACTGGCACTACAGTTCGTCACGACCCAAGCCATGGTGATTGCGTTTACGTATCTTATTAAGATATGCATGTATATATATATATATATGTGTTGGAAGTTGTTAATTAAAGCCGAAGCTCCAAAGTCCAATTAATTTATAAAATATTATATAAGCATCAAACTTCTCTAATATATATATATAAGTTATTCTGTTGTATCCCAAAATCAAGAAATCTTCCTGAATCACCAAAAGTATAACTCATAACTCATAAAAGAACAAAATTCTGATACATGGCAACTCATATAGTTGGATCATGCCTAGACCAGAATATCAAGACCCGACGTCGTCACCTCACCTGGTCGGTGCCCTATCGTATGAACTACGGTGATTCGAAGGAATCGTAGCAAAACCTCCCAGAAAGCTTCAAATCCCCAAACACCGGATCAATCGTACGTGGCTTCTCCTATATCATTACGAACCTAGGGTTTGAGGTCATAGTGAAAAAAAAAAAAAAAAAAAAAAAAAAACCC
>NC_025686.1:26739172-26786953 GCF_000633955.1 Camelina sativa | reverse complement strand
TACTCCCTCTGTCTCACAAAGATTGAAGTTTAGTATTTTACACACATATTAAGACAGAGGGAATATATGATTAATTTATAATTTATTATTTTCACTTTTCCACTTTCCAATTTTTACACTCCATACACTCTACAACATCAGTAATCATTAAAACAAAAATTATTAAAAATATTCAAAACATCAATCTTTGGGAGACAAAGAAATTTCTCTAAAACTTCAATCTTTGTGAGACAGAGGGAGTATTAATTGTTATACTAGTAATGATCGTTGTTTACTCTCATGTTTTTTTTTTTTAATCCAGATGAGATTCATTAAATGATTCATTAAAACTCCATTAAACTATATTATATAGTATCTTTTAAAATTTTATTTATGATTTAAAACAAAAATGAAATGAAATTTTAATGATAGACTCATTACACTCTGTTATTCTATATCTTTGAACATTTTGGTGCAGGGAAAATCTTCATCACTTTTACTCTTTTTTTTTTTGTACATCATGATTCATGCAGCTTCTACTTCAGAAAAGTAAAAAATAATATAAATTCTATAAATTTGGAACATAATATTTGAATTCGTGTTTTCCATGTTTAAACAAACCAAGATATGGTAATTTCTAATCGGAAATATATATTTTTGAAATGGAACAATTTATAAAGAATTGGTGTATTGAATCTTAGAGGGGTGTATTCAACTTGATATTTTAAGTGACGTGTGTAAAATTTACAAATACTATGTTATTCAATTATGTATTTTAAAAAGTCTATTAAAATCTATTGATATTAAACTGATAATTTAATAATCAACTTTAAAATCCAATGTTATTCAAAACAGTTTGTGGATTTGGACTTTAATGATTTTTAGCGATTCTGGAGGTTAAAAATAGAAAAATTCAAATCTCATGGTTTTAGGTAGGATTTGAATTTTTTTTACAATAAATCATATCAACTTTCATAAAATCTATCAAAATTTCAATTTTCCTAAATCGCATAAAATCCTCCAAAATCATGGTTTCAATACACCTCGCTGATTCGTCACCTTTTGAGTCTCTCTTCCCAAGAATTTGAAAAAGTCTTTTGTATATTTTCCATCTTGAAAAGTCTTTAGTATATATTTCCATGTACTTGCAAAAACGTACCATTAACAGATACTTACTCCATATGTAATTTCCATATCATTGTGATTCCCAAATCCTTAATTTGTCTTCGATCATAAACTCACTGATTAGTTCTCCATTGCATCTCTATATAAGAACCTCGTAATCACACTGAAATGATATACGCACAACATTACATTCTTACAATATATAATACACATTACAAAAATTCTTTATCTTTTTTTTTTTGTTCCAAATGTCATCGCAGCTGTTAACATTCTTTCTCCTTCTATCTGCTGTGGCGATTCCTGTCGTGACTAGCAACAGACAATGGTGTATAGCGAAGTACACTGCGTCGACCGAACAGTTACAAGCTAATATCGATTATGCTTGTAGCTTTAATAATGTTGACTGTAGACCGATCCAGCCCGGTGGAAGTTGCTATGAACCTAATACTTTACTAGACCATGCATCGTATGCCATGAACTTTTATTATCAAAATAATGGTCGTATCGATAGTGCTTGCAGTTTTGGCAGAACGGGCTGTTTTATTTTTAACGACCCAAGTCACGGTTCATGTGTCTACTACACTTGAAGAAGTTTTTCTTTAAAAAAAAAAAATTATTATACGAAGAGTGCTTAACGTACTCATCGCTTTAATTATCTTCGGATTTGTTGTATTCCCAAACTAAAGATAAATAATATAATTGATTTGAGGTTTTCTTTAAAAAAAATACGATTCATATTTTGTAGCGATGATGCATTTTTCTTTAATGTGGTGAAGACATGAAAATATGAGATGGTAGTGGAATAGTGTCGATTTTTGTTGAAACATGTCAAGCATGACAAAGCAACTAGTATTAATAATGATGCCAAGAAGAAATTGTATTCTTACAAAATTGGTTTTCATCTCTGATATCTAAACTTTGAGTGGTTGTAGATCTCTCCTACCATCTTTCATTTGTAAATTTCCTATATTCACAATACTCTTAACATGAAGTTTCTTATATTTATTTGTTTATGATTTGCTTATAATAAACAGTCATTTAATTACTAGATCAACTCTTTTTATTCTTTTTAATCAATAACATATATTACGTCAAATATCAATATGCAATGAAGAAGTACTAGGATTATAACACACGTTGAGGTGTGTTCTACTAATTGCGATATACACATACAAACGAATAAGTGGCACGACGTATTTATTACTTTCGTTTGAACTGAACAAGTCAATAATACCTAACAATTTTTAATGATAGACTCATTATTACACTCTGTTATTCTATATCTTTTAACATTTTGGTGGTAGGGAAAATCTTCATCACTTTTACTCCTTTTTTTTTGGACATCATGATTCATGCAGTTTCTACTTCAAAAAGTAAAAAATAATATAAATTTTATAAATTTGGAACATAATATTTGAATTCGTGTTTTCCATGTTTAAACAAACCGAGATATGATAAATTCTAATCGGAAATATATATTTTTCAAATGGAACAATTTATAAAGAATTGGTGTATTGAATCTTAGATGGGTGTATTCAACTTGATATTTTAAGTGACGTGTGTAAAATTTACAAATATTATGTTATTCAATCATGTATTTTAAAAAGTCTACTAAAATCTTGTTATTAAACTGATAATTTAAAAATCGACTTTAAAATCCACTGTTATTCAAAACAGTTTGTGGATTTGAATTTTAATGTTTTTAGTGATTCTGGAGGTTAAAAATAGAAAAATTCAAATCTCATGGTTTTAGGTAGGATTTGAATTTTTTTTACAATAAATCATATCAACTTCCATAAAATCTATCAAAATTTCAATTTTCCTAAATCACTTAAAATCCTCCAATACACGACTAGGGGTGTCAAAATGGGTAGAAACCCATGAGTTTACCCTGTTTGTCTATTATTTAAACGGATATGGGTTAAGTTTTTTTACCCATATAAATAAATGGGTTTTGATGGGTTCGTGGGTTTATCGGGGTAAACCCATTAGGGTTTTGGGTTACCAATGAGTTGATTGAAAAAATAAAAATAATATATATATGCATATAATAGAATAAAGATATATATTAATATGTAAATATTTTTCTTTTTATAATTAATTTATGTAAAATATCTAAAATATATGTTAAATTTTTGGGAAAATTCCCGATAAAAACACCGACCATTTAATATTTGCCAAAAAAAAACATGAACTTTTTCCGTTGCGAGAAAAATACGTAGACTATTTTTTAGTTGATAAAAAATACACGAACTATTATTTTTTTCCAGTTTATCCTCGTCTCCGTTACGACCGTTAACGGTATTGTGACGGCGTTACTATTTTTAAAAAAAGTTCCAGAAAAAAACACAAACTATTTATTTTTTGCCATAAAAATACATGAACTTTTTTTTCTTTGCCTGAAAAATACATAATTTTCATTTTTTTTTCCACTAACAATGTTAGAGATCATAACTTTCTCTATTCTCTTGAACTTCATACAAGTTTTCACTACTATTTATGATAACTAAATTCAAGAACAAAAATACACAATTAGATTAATCGATTTCCAAATTTCTCAGTTAGTATTATTTTTGCATAAATAAATGGTGAATCTGGTTAGGTTACAAGAGTTGATGTCCCACAAAATGACTATAATCTACGATCTCGATCAAGTTTGTGTACACCAGCCCATTTGATGATTTACACTCGCTATAAGCATCATAAAAGGTACTAAAATAAAGAGATGAATATTTTTGAAATGTATAGAAAGGTCTACAAAGGTGGAGATCTCATAAAATTTTAGAGAAGTGTTGATGAAGTTTCAAAATTTGTAAAGTCAATATAAATCCAAAAACAACACTAATTGAGAAATTTCGAAATCGATTAATCTAATTGTGTATTTTTGTTCTTGAATTTAGTTATCCTAAATAGTAGTGAAAACTTGAATGAAGTTCAAGACAACAGAGAAAGTTATGAGTTATGATCTCTAACATTATTAATGGAAAAATAAGAAATGAAAAATTATGTATTTTTCATGCAAAGAAAAAAAAGTTCATGTATTTTTCTGGCAACAAATAAATAGTTTGTGTTTTTTTCTGGAATATTTTTCAAAAATAGTAACACCGTCATAATACTGTTAACGATTGTAACGGAGACGAGGAGAAACTGGAAAAAAATAATAGTTCGTGTATTTTTTACCAACTAAAAAATAGTCTGCGTATTTTTCTGGCAATGAAAAAAGTTCATGTTTTTTTTTGATAAATATTAAATAGTTGGTGTTTTTTTAGGAATTTTCCCTTAAATTTTTCTACTTTGCTAAAAACAAAAAAAAAGGTAAACAATAATATATATGTCAATGATCTAAAAAGAATGTGAAATTTTTTAATATCTAGATATTAACTTTTTAAGCTTAAAAACATTGGTTGGTTTTCTAATTCTATTTTATATAAATATATTATGGATTTAATATCAATTATTTTTTATTATTTTATTTATATATGGGTAACTCATATAACCCATTTAGCCATTGGATTTTTAATAATTGGGTTTGAGTATATAAATTCAACCCATTATAATAGATGGGTCGGGTTGAACCTGCCCACAAAAATCTCTAACTCATGTGGGTATGGGTCGGGTCGGGTCAGATTATCCATTTTGACACCCCTAAATACACCTCTCTGATTTGTCACCTTTTGAGTCTCTCTTCCCAAGAATTTGAAAAAGTCTTTTGTATATTTTCCATCTTGAAAAGTCTTTAGTATATATTTCCATGTACTTGCAAAAACGTACCATTAACAGATACTTACTCCATATGTAATTTCCATATCATTGTGATTCCCAAATCCTTAATTTGTCTTCGATCATAAACTCACTGATTAGTTCTCCATTGCATCTCTATATAAGAACCTCGTAATCACACTGAAATGATATACGCACAACATTACATTCTTACAATATATAATACACATTACAAAAATTCTTTATCTTTTTTTTTTTGTTCCAAATGTCATCGCAGCTGTTAACATTCTTTCTCCTTCTATCTGCTGTGGCGATTCCTGTCGTGACTAGCAACAGACAATGGTGTATAGCGAAGTACACTGCGTCGACCGAACAGTTACAAGCTAATATCGATTATGCTTGTAGCTTTAATAATGTTGACTGTAGACCGATCCAGCCCGGTGGAAGTTGCTATGAACCTAATACTTTACTAGACCATGCATCGTATGCCATGAACTTTTATTATCAAAATAATGGTCGTATCGATAGTGCTTGCAGTTTTGGCAGAACGGGCTGTTTTATTTTTAACGACCCAAGTCACGGTTCATGTGTCTACTACACTTGAAGAAGTTTTTCTTTAAAAAAAAAAAATTATTATACGAAGAGTGCTTAACGTACTCATCGCTTTAATTATCTTCGGATTTGTTGTATTCCCAAACTAAAGATAAATAATATAATTGATTTGAGGTTTTCTTTAAAAAAAATACGATTCATATTTTGTAGCGATGATGCATTTTTCTTTAATGTGGTGAAGACATGAAAATATGAGATGGTAGTGGAATAGTGTCGATTTTTGTTGAAACATGTCAAGCATGACAAAGCAACTAGTATTAATAATGATGCCAAGAAGAAATTGTATTCTTACAAAATTGGTTTTCATCTCTGATATCTAAACTTTGAGTGGTTGTAGATCTCTCCTACCATCTTTCATTTGTAAATTTCCTATATTCACAATACTCTTAACATGAAGTTTCTTATATTTATTTGTTTATGATTTGCTTATAATAAACAGTCATTTAATTACTAGATCAACTCTTTTTATTCTTTTTAATCAATAACATATATTACGTCAAATATCAATATGCAATGAAGAAGTACTAGGATTATAACACACGTTGAGGTGTGTTCTACTAATTGCGATATACACATACAAACGAATAAGTGGCACGACGTATTTATTACTTTCGTTTGAACTGAACAAGTCAATAATACCTAACAATTTTTAATGATAGACTCATTATTACACTCTGTTATTCTATATCTTTTAACATTTTGGTGGTAGGGAAAATCTTCATCACTTTTACTCCTTTTTTTTTGGACATCATGATTCATGCAGTTTCTACTTCAAAAAGTAAAAAATAATATAAATTTTATAAATTTGGAACATAATATTTGAATTCGTGTTTTCCATGTTTAAACAAACCGAGATATGATAAATTCTAATCGGAAATATATATTTTTCAAATGGAACAATTTATAAAGAATTGGTGTATTGAATCTTAGATGGGTGTATTCAACTTGATATTTTAAGTGACGTGTGTAAAATTTACAAATATTATGTTATTCAATCATGTATTTTAAAAAGTCTACTAAAATCTTGTTATTAAACTGATAATTTAAAAATCGACTTTAAAATCCACTGTTATTCAAAACAGTTTGTGGATTTGAATTTTAATGTTTTTAGTGATTCTGGAGGTTAAAAATAGAAAAATTCAAATCTCATGGTTTTAGGTAGGATTTGAATTTTTTTTACAATAAATCATATCAACTTCCATAAAATCTATCAAAATTTCAATTTTCCTAAATCACTTAAAATCCTCCAATACACGACTAGGGGTGTCAAAATGGGTAGAAACCCATGAGTTTACCCTGTTTGTCTATTATTTAAACGGATATGGGTTAAGTTTTTTTACCCATATAAATAAATGGGTTTTGATGGGTTCGTGGGTTTATCGGGGTAAACCCATTAGGGTTTTGGGTTACCAATGAGTTGATTGAAAAAATAAAAATAATATATATATGCATATAATAGAATAAAGATATATATTAATATGTAAATATTTTTCTTTTTATAATTAATTTATGTAAAATATCTAAAATATATGTTAAATTTTTGGGAAAATTCCCGATAAAAACACCGACCATTTAATATTTGCCAAAAAAAAACATGAACTTTTTCCGTTGCGAGAAAAATACGTAGACTATTTTTTAGTTGATAAAAAATACACGAACTATTATTTTTTTCCAGTTTATCCTCGTCTCCGTTACGACCGTTAACGGTATTGTGACGGCGTTACTATTTTTAAAAAAAGTTCCAGAAAAAAACACAAACTATTTATTTTTTGCCATAAAAATACATGAACTTTTTTTTCTTTGCCTGAAAAATACATAATTTTCATTTTTTTTTCCACTAACAATGTTAGAGATCATAACTTTCTCTATTCTCTTGAACTTCATACAAGTTTTCACTACTATTTATGATAACTAAATTCAAGAACAAAAATACACAATTAGATTAATCGATTTCCAAATTTCTCAGTTAGTATTATTTTTGCATAAATAAATGGTGAATCTGGTTAGGTTACAAGAGTTGATGTCCCACAAAATGACTATAATCTACGATCTCGATCAAGTTTGTGTACACCAGCCCATTTGATGATTTACACTCGCTATAAGCATCATAAAAGGTACTAAAATAAAGAGATGAATATTTTTGAAATGTATAGAAAGGTCTACAAAGGTGGAGATCTCATAAAATTTTAGAGAAGTGTTGATGAAGTTTCAAAATTTGTAAAGTCAATATAAATCCAAAAACAACACTAATTGAGAAATTTCGAAATCGATTAATCTAATTGTGTATTTTTGTTCTTGAATTTAGTTATCCTAAATAGTAGTGAAAACTTGAATGAAGTTCAAGACAACAGAGAAAGTTATGAGTTATGATCTCTAACATTATTAATGGAAAAATAAGAAATGAAAAATTATGTATTTTTCATGCAAAGAAAAAAAAGTTCATGTATTTTTCTGGCAACAAATAAATAGTTTGTGTTTTTTTCTGGAATATTTTTCAAAAATAGTAACACCGTCATAATACTGTTAACGATTGTAACGGAGACGAGGAGAAACTGGAAAAAAATAATAGTTCGTGTATTTTTTACCAACTAAAAAATAGTCTGCGTATTTTTCTGGCAATGAAAAAAGTTCATGTTTTTTTTTGATAAATATTAAATAGTTGGTGTTTTTTTAGGAATTTTCCCTTAAATTTTTCTACTTTGCTAAAAACAAAAAAAAAGGTAAACAATAATATATATGTCAATGATCTAAAAAGAATGTGAAATTTTTTAATATCTAGATATTAACTTTTTAAGCTTAAAAACATTGGTTGGTTTTCTAATTCTATTTTATATAAATATATTATGGATTTAATATCAATTATTTTTTATTATTTTATTTATATATGGGTAACTCATATAACCCATTTAGCCATTGGATTTTTAATAATTGGGTTTGAGTATATAAATTCAACCCATTATAATAGATGGGTCGGGTTGAACCTGCCCACAAAAATCTCTAACTCATGTGGGTATGGGTCGGGTCGGGTCAGATTATCCATTTTGACACCCCTAAATACACCTCTCTGATTTGTCACCTTTTGAGTCTCTCTTCCCAAGAATTTGAAAAAGTCTTTTGTATATTTTCCATCTTGAAAAGTCTTTAGTATATATTTCCATGTACTTGCAAAAACGTACCATTAACAGATACTTACTCCATATGTAATTTCCATATCATTGTGATTCCCAAATCCTTAATTTGTCTTCGATCATAAACTCACTGATTAGTTCTCCATTGCATCTCTATATAAGAACCTCGTAATCACACTGAAATGATATACGCACAACATTACATTCTTACAATATATAATACACATTACAAAAATTCTTTATCTTTTTTTTTTTGTTCCAAATGTCATCGCAGCTGTTAACATTCTTTCTCCTTCTATCTGCTGTGGCGATTCCTGTCGTGACTAGCAACAGACAATGGTGTATAGCGAAGTACACTGCGTCGACCGAACAGTTACAAGCTAATATCGATTATGCTTGTAGCTTTAATAATGTTGACTGTAGACCGATCCAGCCCGGTGGAAGTTGCTATGAACCTAATACTTTACTAGACCATGCATCGTATGCCATGAACTTTTATTATCAAAATAATGGTCGTATCGATAGTGCTTGCAGTTTTGGCAGAACGGGCTGTTTTATTTTTAACGACCCAAGTCACGGTTCATGTGTCTACTACACTTGAAGAAGTTTTTCTTTAAAAAAAAAAAATTATTATACGAAGAGTGCTTAACGTACTCATCGCTTTAATTATCTTCGGATTTGTTGTATTCCCAAACTAAAGATAAATAATATAATTGATTTGAGGTTTTCTTTAAAAAAAATACGATTCATATTTTGTAGCGATGATGCATTTTTCTTTAATGTGGTGAAGACATGAAAATATGAGATGGTAGTGGAATAGTGTCGATTTTTGTTGAAACATGTCAAGCATGACAAAGCAACTAGTATTAATAATGATGCCAAGAAGAAATTGTATTCTTACAAAATTGGTTTTCATCTCTGATATCTAAACTTTGAGTGGTTGTAGATCTCTCCTACCATCTTTCATTTGTAAATTTCCTATATTCACAATACTCTTAACATGAAGTTTCTTATATTTATTTGTTTATGATTTGCTTATAATAAACAGTCATTTAATTACTAGATCAACTCTTTTTATTCTTTTTAATCAATAACATATATTACGTCAAATATCAATATGCAATGAAGAAGTACTAGGATTATAACACACGTTGAGGTGTGTTCTACTAATTGCGATATACACATACAAACGAATAAGTGGCACGACGTATTTATTACTTTCGTTTGAACTGAACAAGTCAATAATACCTAACAAATTTTAATGATAGACTCATTACAGTCTGTTATTCTATATCTTTTAACATTTTGGTGCAGGGAAAATCTTCATCACTTTTACTCTTTTTTTCGGACATCATGATTCATGCAGATTCTACTTCAAAAAGTAAAAATAATATAAATTTTATAAATTTGGTACGTAATATTTGAATTCGTGTTTTCCATGTTTAAACAAACCGAGATATGGTAAATTCTAATCGGAAATATATATTTTTCAAATGGAACAATTTATAAAGAATTGGTGTATTGAATCTTAGAGGGGTGTATTCAACTTGATATTTTAAGTGACGTGTGTAAAATTTACAAATATTATGTTATTCAATCATGTATTTTAAAAAGTCTACTAAAATCTTGTTATTAAACTGATAATTTAAAAATCGACTTTAAAATCCACTGTTATTCAAAACAGTTTGTGGATTTGAATTTTAATGTTTTTAGTGATTCTGGAGGTTAAAAATAGAAAAATTCAAATCTCATGGTTTTAGGTAGGATTTGAATTTTTTTTACAATAAATCATATCAACTTCCATAAAATCTATGAAAATTTTAATTTTCCTAAATCGCTTAAAATCCTCCAATACACGATTATACACCTCTCTGATTTGTCACCTTTTGAGTCTCTCTTCCCACCAAGAATTTGAAAAAGTCTTTTGTATATTTTCCATCTTGAAAAGTCTTTAGTATATATTTCCATGTACTTGCAAAAACGTACCATTAACAGATACTTACTCCATATGTAATTTCCATATCATTGTGATTCCCAAATCCTTAATTTGTCTTCGATCATAAACTCACTGATTAGTTCTCCATTGCATCTCTATATAAGAACCTCGTAATCACACTGAAATGATATACGCACAACATTACATTCTTACAATATATAATACACATTACAAAAATTCTTTATCTTTTTTTTTTTGTTCCAAATGTCATCGCAGCTGTTAACATTCTTTCTCCTTCTATCTGCTGTGGCGATTCCTGTCGTGACTAGCAACAGACAATGGTGTATAGCGAAGTACACTGCGTCGGCCGAACAGTTACAAGCTAATATCGATTATGCTTGTAGCTTTAATAATGTTGACTGTAGACCGATCCAGCCCGGTGGAAGTTGCTATGAACCTAATACTTTACTAGACCATGCATCGTATGCCATGAACTTTTATTATCAAAATAATGGTCGTATCGATAGTGCTTGCAGTTTTGGCAGAACGGGCTGTTTTATTTTGAACGACCCAAGTCACGGTTCATGTGTCTACTACACTTGAAGAAGTTTTTCTTTAAAAAAAAAAATTATCATACGAAGAGTGCTTAACGTACTCATCGCTTTAATTATCTTCGGATTTGTTGTATTCCTAAACTAAAGATAAATAATATAATTGAATTGAGGTTTTCTTTAAAAAAAAAAATTATCATACGAAGAGTGCTTAACGTACTCATCGCTTTAATTATCTTCGGATTTGTTGTATTCCTAAACTAAAGATAAATAATATAATTGAATTGAGGTTTTCTTTAAAAAAAATACGATTCATATTTTGTAGCGATGATGCATTTTTCTTTAATGTGGTGAAGACATGAAAATATGAGATGGTAGTGGAATAGTGTCGATTTTTGTTGAAACATGTCAAGCATGAACATGTCAAGCATGACAAAGCAACTAGTATTAATATTGATGCCAAGAAGAAATTGTATTCTTACAAAATTGGTTTTCATCTCTGATATCTAAACTTTGAGTGGTTGTAGATCTCTCCTACCATCTTTCATTTGTAAATTTCCTATATTCACAATACTCTTAACATGAAGTTTCTTATATTTATTTGTTTATGATTTGCTTATAATAAACAGTCATTTAATTACTAGATCAACTCTTTTTATTCTTTTTAATCAATAACATATATTACGTCAAATATCAATATGCAATGAAGAAGTACTAGGATTATAACACACGTTGAGGTGTGTTCTACTAATTGCGATATACACATACAAACGAATAAGTGGCACGACGTATTTATTACTTTCGTTTGAACTGAACAAGTCAATAATACCTAACAATTTTTAATGATAGACTCATTATTACACTCTGTTATTCTATATCTTTTAACATTTTGGTGGCAGGGAAAATCTTCATCACTTTTACTCCTTTTTTGTTTGGACATCATGATTCATGCAGTTTCTACTTCAAAAAGTAAAAAATAATATAAATTCTATAAATTTGGAACATAATATTTGAATTCGTGTTTTCCATGTTTAAACAAACCGAGATATGGTAAATTCTAATCGGAAATATATATTTTTCAAATGGAACAATTTATAAAGAATTGGTGTATTAAATCTCTCTTTCCAAGAATTTGAAAAAGTCTTTAGTATATATTTCCATCTTGAAAAATCTTTAGTATATATTTCCATGTACTTGCAAAAACGTACCATTAACGGAAACTTACTCCATATGTAATTTCCATATCATTGTGATTCCAAATCCTTAATTTGTCTTCTGTCATAATAAACTCATTATTGATTAAACTCTCCATTGCATCTCTATATAAGAACCCCGTAATCACACTGAAATGATATACGCACAACATTACATTCTTACAAAATATAATACACATTACAAAAAATTTTGATCTTTTTTTTTTTGTTCCAAAATGTCATCGCAGCTGTTAACGTTCTTTCTCCTTCTATCTGCTGTGGCGATTCCTGTCGTGACTAGCTACAGGCAATGGTGTATGCCGTTACCAACTGCGACAGACCAACAGTTACAAGCTAATATAGATTATATTTGTGGTGGCCAGAATGTTGACTGTACACCGATCCAGCCCGGTGGAAGTTGCTATGAACCTAATACTGTACGAGACCATGCGTCGTATGCCATGAACGCTTACTATCATAGTCATGGTCGTATCGAAAGTGCTTGCAACTTCGCCAGAACGGGCTGTTTTGAATTTCACGACCCAAGTCACGGTTCATGTATCTACTACACTTGAAGAAGTTCTACTTTTTTTAGAATATTATATGAAAAGTGCTTAACGTAGTCATCGCTTTATCTTCTTCGTATTGTTGTATCCCCAAACTAAAGATAAATAATACTCTATCCGTTTCAAAATATAGGATGTTTTAGTAGAAACACATATTAAAAAAAATTACTTTTAAAAAGTTTAACCAATCATACTTAAGACTGCATAATATAAAATATAAAATTAATTTAAAAGTTGCATCCTATATTATGAAACAAAAATAATCCTCTAAACATCCTATATTATGAAACAGAAAGAGTATAATTAAGGTGTTTTTTTTATTAAAAAAAGAGATACGATTCAAATTTTTATAGTGATGATGCCTTTTTCTTTAATGTGGTGAAGACTGAAGACATGAAAATATGAGAATGAGATGGTAGTGGAATAGTGTCAAATTATTGTTGAAACATGTCAAGCATGACAAAAGCAACTAGTATGAATATTGATGCCAAGAAGAAATTGTATTCTTGCTTACAAGATTGATGTGGTTTTCATCTCTGATAACTTTTGAGTGGTTTGTAGATCTCTCTCTCTCTTACCATCTTTCATTTTGTAAATTTCCTATATTCACAATATACTCTTAAACATGAAGTTTCTTATATTTATTTTGTTTATAATTTGGCTATAATAAACAGTCATTTTATCACAAAAACAACTCTTTTGTTTTCATAACTTTTACTTTTTATTTTTTTCTCTCCTAGGAATCAACTTTGTTTAAGATAGTAGTATGTAATAACTAAAGAAATTCCATAAAATTGGGAAATTTGGGTTTTCTATTTTTCCTTTTAAAAAAAAAAAAAAAAACAATATAATTAGGGTAAAACTAAAAAACTAGGAAGACGCACGAAGCTGACAAGTTTCTCTGTTTAGTTTCCGTACTTGGGGATCTGTCTCTCTGCAAAATAGATTTAAGTGATTAACCAAAGAAGAACAGAGAGAGATTTTTTTTGGAGGACGAAACCATCGATAAGATCCATGTCGACGAGAGAGAGGACCAAACGTGAGTTACCTCCCGTTCAAGAGGTACCTCCCTTCTTCTACTACTACTCGGAGATCTCCGATTTTTCAATTCATTCTCTCCAATTCTTCTCTTATTTGGTTCATTCCACTCTGTTACTAATTGATTTAAGGAGATAACATAGATCCTTCTTAAATTTGTTTTTTTTTGGATTAAAATTCGTATTATATAGCATATTGATAAATTGCGGAAAGTGGTAGAGGAAGGCAATTACTATGGAGCATTGCAGATGTATAAATCCATCAGTGCAAGGTTCGTTCTTTGCTCTGTTTCCTTCTAATTTACCCAATTTGTTTTTTTTTTTTTACTTGATTGATTCTGCATTGACCCTTTTTTGGAATTCATGTAGAGATTGTTTCTTCATTCTTATTTGGTTGCATACATATGATTGGATTTGATAAAAAAAGATTAGCTTTTTTTTTTTTTTGGTTTGCAGATATGTTACGGCTCAGAGATTCTCTGAAGCTCTTGATATCCTCTATTCAGGGGCATGTATTGAACTTGAACACGGCCTGGTTTGTTCTCTTTCCTTCTTTTGTTGTTTCTATTTTGTACTTGGAACTTTGAGGGGGACATGTTTATCACAAATAAAGACAACATCTTTGTTTCTCTCTCGTTGCACTTTTGTCACTTGTTTAGTTAAAGTAGAGGTTGTTTCAAAATCTCAGGTGAATTGTGGAGCGGACCTCGCTATTTTGTTTGTGGACACACTAGTTAAAGCCAAGTCTCCTTGCAACGATGAAACTCTCGGTTAGTTTCATCCAATATATAATTGCTTTTTTGACCTATTGCTGTTTTCGGGTATACTGAATATATATTTTACCGTCAGATCGTATCAGGGGTATGTACAAATTGTTTCCTCGTGTTCCCGTACCACCTCATTTGGTAGACGTGAGCGACGATGAAGATGTCCAAAATCTTCAAGAATCTCTTGGGGAAGCCAGATCACGTGTTGACAACTTGACTTCTTTCTTGAGAGCTGCTATTAAGTAAGCCAGAGCTATGTGTATTATTTTTTTGCTTATTCAACTGGCACTGTCAATATATAATTTTTTTGCTTATTCTTTCTTGTGTGAACATGTATCAGTTATATCATATTTTGCTGTTTCTTCTTCTTCCTTTTAGATGGTCTGCAGAGTTTGGAGCCCCAAGTACTGGCTATCCTGAGTTGCATGCTATGCTGGGTGATTATCTCTACACTGAGTGTCCTGAACTTGTAATCCTCTTGTTCCCATTTCTTATTATAAAGTCAATACATTTTCATCTTTCTTGATGAATCAATTTTTAATATATTTCCTGCAGGACATGGTCCGGATATCTCGACATTTTGTTAGAGCTGAGGACCCTGAGAAGTTTGCGTCTATGCTGGTCAATTTTATGGGAAGGGTCAGTTCACTTCCTTTCAAGTTGTCTCATCTCTTGGTTTCTGTATTAGTTGTCTTAAGTTTTAGAGTAGAGTAGTTTTTACACTAGGATAGAAAGTTCAAGAATTGTCAAATGTGATCTCTTCTTGTGGCCAAAAAAAATATGTGTGTTTCTTACTTGAATACTATTCTACAGTGTTATCCTGGAGAAGATGACCTCGCCATTGCACGAGCAGTTCTCATGTAAGTTCATGCTTTATAGCTGGATACATAGATAGCAGAGTTTGCGGGGAACTAAAGAAAGTGAGTTGAGTTTATTTTTTTCTTGCATGATAGGTATTTATCTATGGGTAACATGAAAGATGCAAACTTTATGATGGATGAGATTAAGAGACAAGCAGAGACAAAAAATCCCGAGCTTTCGGAATCAAAGCTTATCCAATTTATCTCATATCTTCTGGAAACGTTAGTTACCTACTTAGAACTTCTTCTTCCTTTTAGTCTTTTCAGCTCGTTGTTGTTTACCTAAAGAGATTTGTTACCCAATACAGGTTGCAGAGGGATGCATTGCCTCTTTTCAATATGTTAAGAGTAAAATATAAGTCAAGCATAGATAGAGATCAGCTGCTTAACGAGGTATACAGTTGTTAGTTACTAATTTCTTCAACAAAATGCAACTCTTTTGTTTGGTTTTTGCATGTTTTAATCCTTGTTGGTTCCATATATTTCTCCTTCACTTTTGATGAAAACCCGGAAATTGTGTTATATTTTGAAGTTGCTGGACGAGATTGCAGAGAGGTTTTACGGTGTGCAGCGTAAGAATCCTTTGCAAGGGATGTTTGGAGACATCTTCAAGGTAAAATAAATTCTTATGTATATCTCATATCTTGATGTTACTTTGCTTTAACCATTGAAACTCTGTTTGCTCTGTGTAGATGATGGGCTGAGGAAAAGTGATAAAAGAGGCAATAGGAAAAGAAAAAAAAAGTCCTTTGTGATTTGTTTATTTG
Organism: Camelina sativa; assembly: GCF_000633955.1. NCBI lineage: Eukaryota > Viridiplantae > Streptophyta > Magnoliopsida > Brassicales > Brassicaceae > Camelina > Camelina sativa. The sequence goes on along the minus strand of NC_025686.1, from coordinate 26,770,712 downwards.
GCAATGTACAAATAATGGATAGCTCTGGAGAATTCTCCAGATCATAAGTTATTTCTCTTTTCCTCAAGTGGGTGAAAGAGTTTTGTTCTTTGTAACATTATACAATTTTTGTTCGTCTTCACTACATTTTCAGGATAAATGAAATTGAATTCAATTTAACATTACCATCATTTGTCAAACTAAAATTTCAGACACTATGGAATGGGAAGACTAGTAGGCAAATGTTTCTTTAGATTCAAAGCCTCTTGCAGTAATACTATTTAAGACAGATAAATTGTGTACCCACGAAACGACAAAATAAGTAATACAGAACGTCAAGAATCTCGAACAACAGTTGAAGAAGAGAAGCAAGTACAGAGCCTTGACATGGTTGTGGCTTTAAGCAAGTTAGATTGTGCTGCATCAAGCAATGAATCAGCTTCAAGGGATTTCTCGAAACAGGACTTAGCTTCTTCCCACCTCCGTTCAGCCACAAACACAAGTCCAAGGTTGTTGTATGCAGGTGCATAACCCGGTTTGAGTTCCAACGCCTTTGAGAACATTGCTTTGGAGACTTCGTACTGCTTTTTTTGTCGATACAGGTTCCCAAGGTTAGAGAATATCGTGTGAGCTTGATCCTCTGTTGACACAGCCAAGGCTCGCTTGTACACTTCCTCGGCTTCTGAATGTTCGTCTGATAAATGTAGTGAGATACCTAATAGCCAACACATGAAGCTAACATAAGAGTTATGCATCAAACTTAAAATTGTGGAACCACATCAATTTGCTCCTCAAGCTTACCGAGATTTGACCACACATAGCTACATTCTCTAGAACGACTCACTGCTGCCTTGAGGTATTTTTGGGAGACCTTATATTGTTGAGAACAGAGACTATGAAGACCGAGCTGGTGCCACCGGACAGCATCTTCAGGATCCTCTGTTATAGCCTAATGTAAATAAGAAGAGAATAATGAGATTAAAAAGAATTCCCAATGTTCTCTTCATTATCTATGTGTGTCTGTACTTGTGACCAAACCAGAAGAAGTGCCAATGACTTATTTAAGGAAATCAGTCTTCCTCCTATTCTACCAAACATCTGAAACTGACTTCATAAGTATCGCAACAGAGTAAGAGCATACCTGCTTTAAGCTGTAAACAGCCCGCTCTTCCATCTCCGTTAATTCATTTCGGTCAGCAACAAAAGCAGCTGCAATTTCATGCTGTGCTTTGTGAACCATGGCAAGCCCTGCCCAAGCAATGGGAGGGTCAATTGGAACAGATTCTCCTTCTCTTATCACTGAAGCCATCTCGTTGCCAGCCCATGAAAGCTGGTCGCTTGCATCCTGAGACCTTTCCGCATCTTTGATTCGTTGGACAGCAACAGCAAATCTAGTAGCCATACAGTTGGGATCAAGCTTGGCTGCCTGAAAAAGAAAAACAGGTAAATTCAATCAACCATAACCAAGACTGCTGTGTAAGCCAAAGAGTTTACAGCCAGAATCTTATTATCACAAAATCAGGGTTACATTTTGAACAGCCGCCATCAAGGTGGAATGGCTCACTTGGACAAGGTATGATTAAGCTACATAAGTCTCTTCCTCCTATGCATTTGGATCATGTTTAGTTGACTGTATGCCTAGTGCAATCGAGACCAAAGAACTTGGACACAGAACCACAAGCAAATGTTCGGTAAAAACAAGAATATTCAAACCAAGGTTATTTTATATTTCATCACATAAGAGGTTAATATGCCCAACCCATTCAGAGGAACAGCGTCCACCCTAATCCTCCCAAATAAACGTATAAAGATCGGGTAGGTATGCATTACTTTCACTAAGTTCCAAATATGTCTTGAGAAAAAGTGAAACGGAAATCAAGTAAAGAAACCTGTCTGTCTAAGATAAGGAAAACAATGAACAACCTCAAAACAAAGAAGTGAGCCAAAAGCACCTTCTCCAAACATTTGCTAGAACTTCTGTGATCACCCATCATATAATATGAATTAGCAAGATTCACCCACGTATGGGCAGACATTGGATCTGATCTTAGAGCAGCTAAGAGACATTCCTTTGCGACATTCATAGATGCCTTCTGATCTTCGGAAGCACCAGTACCACCATTAGCCCCGGCACCTGACATCAATTGAAAACACATTTACAAGTTACAAGTGGAAAATACAGTATTACATAAGTACTCTATCCTCTGATTTTGCATGTGTACTTTGCTAAGGCAGGCTGAGAAGAAAATTTAAAGGTTCTTTGATAAGAAACAAACCAGCGACAGTTGAACTGTGTTTGCAGAGAAGCTCAGCAGCATAATTAATCAAAGCGGCAGGATGGTTATGGTCTTTCAGTACCAAATCTTGAAAACATTTTGCTGCAAGCTCCATATCGCCACTGGAAGACTTGTTCATTAGAGAGAAGTATCACGATAAGTTAGAAAATTGAGGGGAAGAAAACTCCTCACCTTTGAAGATAAGCAACTCCAAGGTTTGCAAGGCAATCATAATTGTCAGGGACAAGCGCCAACAAAGATGACAAAACCGATATGGCACTCTACAAATCAACAAAGCAGAACAATATCACAAAAGGAATCACATTAATAATCAGACAACATGGTGAAGAATATTACCATCAAACAACCAGCTTTGAGAAGCATTAAGCCAAGGGTATTCCAAACGGCAGCCTGTCGAACATCTAACTTTATAGAATCCTTTAATTTTGATAGAATTTCCTCAAGCTCGTCTCCCTCAAGCTCTTTAAAAGTGTCTGTATCCCCAAAACCATCCAAAAGAATACACTACAATGTTTACAAAAGTGAAATATTAAGCTTTGTATACGGAGCTCGCTAATACAAGACTTCAATACGCTGATTCAGACACATAGATCAGATCATCACCTGTCCATGGTGAATTTGAACTAACAAGAGTAGTTCTGGTCGAGCAATTTCTGGCTCACAACCCAGTAAGATCTCTTCAGCTTTCTCATATTCTGGTATCGCCTAAAACCCTCTAGCAGTTAACTTAAATAAAATGATAATTATTCTAAGATATATCATTGTAGCCGCAGCTCAAGCCTACCTTTTGAGATTGGCCCAGTCTTTGGAACATTAGACCAAGAATAAAATGGGCATGAGCATTTTTGGGCATCTTCCTTGCAACATGAATCAGACCCTATAAAGAGAGCAGGGTTAGCAGAATTTAAATAAAAGCATCATCATCATCATGAAACATTAGACCAACAACCAACTGGGATAAGTACTATAAAATCATGAGCACCATCATCATACCATTTTGAGGTTACTGATTTTTTCTTCCCGGGATGCAGGGACCCCTTGATTAGCCTGATCACCATCTGCATCAACTCCACAGTCAGAGGAACCTTCAATCTTACTTCTCGAGCGGCATTTCCCCACCTTGCTGCTCTTTTTGGCATCTACTTCTCCTGGTTCCACCTCCTTGCATGTTAATGTACCTCCCTCTTGATAATTTTCCTCGTTATTCAACCTACAAACACACAGTGTCAAGTCAAGAACCCTGAAGAACCTCTCTTAGCTTCGCCTACCCAACAAAGCATTAAGAATCAAACCCTACTTATCCAAAAACATAAAATCCCCCATTTCTAGAGCCAGACTCCTACTGAACGATATCCAAAGTCTCCATTTTTATCATTACGGCATAAAAAGACATCATTTTTTCTAAACCCAAAACAAAAAAAATGTCACTCACAAATAAGTTTTCTTCCGAACAGAGGAAACAAAAGAATCATCTCAGCAAAGCAAAGTTAGTCAAAAGGCACAGAAAGATAGTTTCAGCAGAAACACAAACAACTCTATAGAAGCAGAAGAAGGATACCTAGCGATGGGAATAGTAGGGATTTGAATTGATGAGTCAATATCATCAGCCTCAGGAGGATTGAAATTGAGGTCAGCTAAGACTACAAGCTTTGGAGGTCGAGCAAGAGGAGGCCTTTCAATAGCGGAAGAAGATGCAGGAGAGTCAACGCTCATGGGTTCGTGTTTGACGGCTATCGTCTCCGGCCGGTCCATCGATGTTCTGACTTAGTGCGCCGGAAAGTAAAGTCGAGTTCAAGCCAAAAATAAATAAAAATCAAAACAAAAACATTTGACGAGGGTTGTGTTTGGCAACAATGATTAGTCTATCCTTTGGTTGCACTACCCTAATCTCGCGACAAAAAGTTCCCTTTTTTATTACAACTCTCAATATAGCAACTAATTTTTTTTTATAACTTTGTTTGTTAATTTAGAATTTTAGATTCACAAGGATTTCAATTCATTGTATTTTTTGGTGTATAACAGATTAACAAATACTTTTACAATGTAACGAAAATCCATCAGAAATTAGAACACACTAAAAAGATATTAGTACAAAAGACAAAAAAAACACAATAACAAGAAAGAAACACATGAAAATATAAACATCTCATGTTTATCTACCAAGTACCAAACCCAATTCATACATTTTATATATATGATGATATTAATTACCATAATATATAAAGAAAGTGAGAAAGTAATATAGTGGAGCTTACACAAACATAAGAAGAAACTGAGAAGGGAATCAGTCATCATCACTCTCACTCACTCACTCATCACTGAGTTGCAGAAATCGCAAACTCATGAAGGATCCAGCCATTGTCCATGGCACGGCTAGCATACAACTCAAACTTCTCTTTCGCATTCGGTATATCAAGTGACAAGTCATCCAGGCTATCTTTAACACGACCGAACCCTTTCGTCATTTGGTTAGTTGTAATCAATCCTTCACCAAAACACTCCTCAAGCAGATTCAGTAACCGATCATTCTGCTTCTCCATTGCCATCACCAAAGCTTTCTTCACTACTTCGTGGTTAAAAAATGGCATCCCTAGATCGCGGATACATTGACAAGCTTCTGATGTTACTCCTCCCGTTTCGTATTCTTCTAAAAGTTTCAAGATTTTGTCCTTTGCATCTTCCACTATCCATCCGGTTCCACCACCCCAGCTTCTCAGGAGTCTCTCTCCTGCGTGTCGGGCTGAGATGAGAGTCCTGGCTGAGCGGACTGTTTCGCTTCCGGTTGATTTTGGAGGTAGCTTCGTTGAGATCTCTTCAAGGTTAAGTGGAACTAAGACGTCGTCAATCACAGCTCTAGCTAAAAACAGGGCAAGTTCGTTTGATGCGTCCATGATGTCTAAAGCGGTGTCTTCTGCGGATTCCAGGAGCATAATGAAACCGTTTATGAAATCTTCGGTTGAGAATAACTCCATGTGAAGAGCAGAGAGAAGAACCGAAGCCATTTCCTTTTCTCTGTTTTTCCTATCTAGAGCAAGAGTTATGAGCCTCTTCAGAAACACTGGGTTATATTCAGGTGTCCCTAAATCTTGAAGACTGCGGATTAGCTCAGGAATGTCATCTGATAAGAAATATTCCTGAATTATGTTCACTGTATCCTTCTTGTACTGTTTTAGCTTTCCGTCTTCACTTGATTTCCCTTCATCTTGATCAGAGGTTACCTTAAATGAATCATCAAGCCAGCCTCCAGAAATAGCCTTTGGAACGATAGAATTAAACAGCTTTTTGGCAGATGGGATATCTAGAGCAAGGTCATCAAGACTCTCTGCTACTCGGTAGAATCCTTTCACCATTTGACTCGAACTGATGAGACCTTCTTCAGCAGCTTCGTTCAACAGCTTTAGTATACGTGACTCAGCGGATTGAGATTCCATAGCCAGAACCAAAGCCCTCTTCACGACCTCGTGATGGAAAAACGAGACGCCTAATTCCCTGATGCATCTACAAGCTTCGTAAGTGTCTCCGTTTTCCACGTATTCCTGTAAGATTTCAGATATCTTTTTCTTTGTTTCTTCTACTGTAGTGTGAGTACTACCTCCCCACTTCTTCTCCACTAGTTCTGCATGGTGAGGAGCTGAGAGATAGCTCTTTTCTGCAGTCACAATTACCTGAAACCCTTTGGAAGATTCTGGAAGAATTTTCTTAGATCTAGTCAGAAAAACCGGAGGGAGAATTTCGTCAACGATAGCCCGTGCAATAAACAATGCAAGGACATTAACAGCATCAAGAATGTCCACTGCTAGGTCATCCACAGATCTGAGAAGTCTAATAAACCCATCCCTAATTTGATCAGGTAAAATGACATCAACATACAATGCAGAGAGTAGCACAGAAGCCATTTCCTTCTCCTTATCATGCCTGTCCATGGCCATAGAAACAAGTCGCTTGGTAAAGTAAGGATGATATTCACTTGAACCAAGTTCCCTGAGGTCAGATGCCGCCACTTTCACATCCCCGGTGCTAAAGTATTCCTCAATGATGGAAACTACAGCCTTTTTGTAATCATCCAACGGGTCTGATACAGGTGAATCAACAAGTCCATCATATGCGTCCTGTTAAATTGTATACATGAATCACAAACGCATAAATAAATTGTATACATGAATCACAAACGCATAAATCAAACTATTAGTAAAGGTTAAAGTCAGCTGATGCTAGATATAAAATTCCTAAACAAACAAGAAAAAGTATCCAACACAAAATAAAGGCGCAAAGTAAGTACCTCTCCACTATCGTAATTTGGATCATTCTTATCAATACAGCAGTCACCGTCATCAGTGTCAAGAAGCTTTCCCCAAGTTCCTTTTCCACCAGCACCCTCTACAGATATCAATACCACATAAGTAAACCATAACAATTGAACTCTTTTACTGAAAACTAAAGTCTAGAAACTGCTTTCATTCAAGATACTTTCAAAGGGAACAGATAAATAGTCATCTCGCTCACTACAAAGGATATATTTACCAAGAAACAATCACAAAAAGGTTAAAAAAAGTTCAAGTTTTTTTACCCTTCTTAACACGAATATGCTTCCCTGAGTGTGTCCGTCGCACATGCCTCAGTGGAATCCCAGCTACTGGCCCTTTGCCACCAGTGGGTGACTTAATGTTCAAATCAGCAAACAGAGTATGAGATTTCGGCGATGATGACAAACTTTCAGCATTCTGAGTTGCTATTTCAAGCTTTTTCCACTGTCCATCAGTCAAGATTCCCTCACCCGATGCCATCTGTAACAATAAAACGATCATTATTAACTCATAAACACATAAACTGAAAACCAAAGAGAAAAAAAATTGACTCTTTCCCCCAAAACCCCTAATAACGATCAGCAAGAACATGAGGTATCACTACGAAATTTCCCACCTTTATCAGTAAACAACACTAATAAAACCAAGAACAAGAAACCCACAAGTGCTATTTCCAAGATACTACACAAGAGACCTTAAACAACTGTTAAAAAGAACAAATCGATTGAAGTAAACAAAACACAAGAATACAATCACAACTATATAAAGAAACAAAATCTAATATTTCATGCCTGTGATCGTAAGAATACAAATCCAAATCGGGAAACAAAGTCGTCTTCTTTACTGCTTGGCTCGGATCTCGAGCCAAGACAGGAAAGACAAGTAATCGGATCTCCAGCACACCGGTAACCAAAAAAGAAAACGACCGGAAAAAGTATCAACGTCAAGTAAACAAATCGATAGTAAGTAGATGATAACGAACGATCAATCGAATCGCAAAGATTCAAAAAAAGTCACCGATTCCTTTAGACAACGACGAGAGAGGATTTGGATTAGGATCACCAAAAAATAAAAAAACACACAAAACAAAACAATAAAATAAAGTTTAGTGTTCTCTTCCTTTATATACGATGGGACACGTCATCAACCATGTACGTGGAGGGCTTAGATATTTCCTTTTTTAATTTTAGTTTATCCAGAACAACGGGCCGTGTTGGATATATATAAAGGCCCATTAAATTAGATATTTTGGGCTTTTGAATGAAAAAAATTGTAAGCTTGCATGGTGGAATGATTACATCACGTCATTATGGCATCATGTATGTACATAAAGTCTTTAAAAGAGATATGGATAAGTTTATTTTATATATATTTTTTTTTTGGAAGAACTTAATCCGTTTTGAAGATTATGATTTGATTGATAAACTTTAATTTTGTTTCGTTATTTTAGTGAATGTAATGTATGGAAATTATATATTTTAGAACACTGATGAATGAGTAGAAGAAGTTGGCAAGTAGTTTTCAAGCAAAACCGTCACATGCCTTTTGTCTGGATTAAGTCTCTGTTTCTCTGATCCGACGGTTCCTTTTACATCTACCACCTTAAATTTAAATCGAACGTCTCTAATGGTTTATAGAAATGTCAATTCTCTCTTTTTTTCTTGTTTTCTGAAACAAGACAAGTCAATTTTCGCAAGGAAAAAAAATGAAATCTGAATTGATGTCATATGGAAGAGAAGACTTTTGATGGTGGTGAGCATTTGTTCGAAACAGTGATTTGGATTACTTGATAATCCAAATGATAAAGCTTCGTTTTGACGATGAGAATACCTAAGCTAATGCATGTAAAACTCTATTTAATATGGTTGAATTAGATATGATCGATCATACTCAATGATTATTGAACTTGCTTAGTCTAATGCTATCTTTTGTATTTTATAAATCATGTAAAACATAGTAAACAAAAAAAAAGATATAGGTTAAACATAGTAAACTATAACGTTATAGTTATAAGTATATATTTTTGCATTTCAGCTTTGAGAACATTCTGATACAACCAAAAAAAAAAACAAGAACATTAATGTCGGTTCTCGATCTTTGTCACGTACGAGAAACATAATCATTTACTACTAATCGAATGAATGTCCAAAACTTTCTAAAAATTTAGGATATACAAAAAATTGTTATGATTGATTTCTGCAATTGATGTACAAAATACACATGATTTTGCTTGAATGTATGATAAAAATCACTTGACTAAAACTCATGATCGACTATATAGGAAGATAAAATGTCGGTGAGACTCATATAATTGTATAAGTTGATAAAATATAGAATTTATTAAAAAGTGTGGAAGATATATATAGTGATGCAAGTACTTCCCATGTGCATTGATTGTCATCAATACATGATTTTTAAACCAGCCAAAAATTTCAAAACAAGTCTGATTGTTGGATATGAATATACAATTTCTTTATGGTTATAAAAGAATTTATGAAATTATTATATGAGCGTAATTTATTGAAAGATTGGACACGAAGTCGAAGCACATGGTTCGGTGGTCCCAAAATCAAACCTCTATGGGCCAGTGTCGGCTCAGTTCTCCTATTCCATTGTTTTTGGTGGGTCTTCTTTTCTCTTTTTTATACTTTTCCTGCGAACAACAAAATATTTTTGAGACACAAAAATAAATCACTGGAAGAAAAAAAAAACTAACACTCTAAAGATAAATTTATCAATTATATCATCTTATTGTAACAATAAGATTCTTGTATTCTGTGGTAGCCACGCCCGGTCTAGAGGATAAGCGGCCTTGGCCAAAAAAACTGCCATTAACCCTTTTATGTGTGTTTTTTCTAAAATGTATCTTAACTAATACAAGTTCAAACATTTTTTAAAGCTAGTGTTAATTATGGGTTATATGAACCTATGATCAGCTAATCTTTTTAACTTTAAGAAAAAGAATACAGTATGAGCTAACTGTTAGGCTATTAATTATAGTTCAACGGTAAAGTTATAATAAATGTACAAAACTAAACCGTATTACTAAAAGTACACTAACACACTGTTGACTTTTGCTTCACCCTACATAAGTGTTCACCAACATTTATCTTTAAGTTCGTTGAGATTTAATAACGATCGAGTTCTGTTTCTTTCTCCAAGCTACGTGACAATTGCGCTAACTGTTAACCTGGATGTTAATTGTTACATAGTGGGTTGTTAGTGTACATTTTCATTTTGAGTAGGTAATGAGCCCTATTTCTTCTTCTCTAAATGACTTAGGTTGATTCCATTCTCACTCGCTAAACAAAATAAGAAGAGGAAAAAGCTAAAAGCAAGGGTGGGTCCAATTTCACATCAAGTTGCATGCGCAATAAATCACCCGAAGTGTTTCATATGCTATATAGCCTCTAGCTTTGCTTTGTCTTTCTTCCTTCACTCATATGTTTCGTCCCAACTCTTATTCCTGTACACCTTAAGAAAAAAGTTATCAACAACAAATACCCAATAAACGCAATGCTACATTCTTCATATCTATCCTTCACACTTCTTGTCTTTTTCTTCTGCTGCATTTTGTTCTCCACGCTCGCTTCGTCTTCGCCCGTTTCCGACCCTGAGCTCGTTGTCGAGGAAGTACACAGGTATTGTAACAAAAATGTAACACGTACGTTGGTATTTAATCACTCCAATGTTTCGCTTGAAATATTGTTTCCATGCTCTTTCTGTTGAAGGCTAGTTACGATCTTCATCAGTCATCACAAACTGACTTGTTGTTACTCTATTGCTGCATTAATAGCTGTGACCACTAATTACGAGTGCGCCTAATTACATACGTCCAGAACAATTAATGCTAATAAATTATCTGTTGGTTAATTAATTCTTAAGGAAAATAAATGAGTCGATGTCAAGAAGGAAGCTAGGGTTCTTCTCTTGCGGGACAGGTAATCCAATCGATGATTGTTGGCGATGCGACAAGGACTGGGAGAAAAACCGAAAACGGTTGGCTGATTGCGGAATCGGTTTTGGCAAGAACGCAATTGGTGGTCGTGATGGTCAAATCTACGTGGTGACTGATCCTGGAAACGACGATCCAGTAAACCCTAAACCCGGAACACTAAGATACGCAGTTATTCGAGATGAACCGCTCTGGATTATTTTTAACCGAGACATGACGATCCAACTAAAAGAAGAGCTCATAATGAATTCTTTTAAAACCTTAGACGGACGAGGAGCATCCGTACACATCTCTGGTGGGCCGTGTATAACCATACAATACGTGACCAACATCATCATCCATGGTTTACACATACATGATTGCAAGCAAGGTGGGAATACGTACGTACGAGACTCACCAGAGCATTACGGGTGGAGAACGATATCCGACGGTGATGGTGTGTCCATCTTCGGAGGGAGCCACGTGTGGGTTGATCATTGCTCGCTCTCGAATTGCAACGATGGGTTAATTGATGCGATTCGTGGATCAACGGCTATAACGATCTCTAACAATTATTTGACGCATCACAACAAGGTTATGTTATTGGGACATAGCGATACGTATGCACAAGACAAGAATATGCAAGTCACTATCGCTTTTAACCATTTCGGAGAAGGCCTCGTCCAAAGAATGCCAAGGTATTTTATCGAAAATAGAATTTTTATTTTTAGTATACTTATATATGTGGATATATGTGTAACCAACTATAAAAAGTCAAGTATATATTGTCGGTTGGGCTTACTCTTAAAAGAAATAGCAAAGCCAAAAAATACAACAAAACTAAACTTTAATACGTTTTTCCTTTATCAAGATCTAAGATGGATCAACCGAAATAAGTATGCTGTCTAAATCAATTGAAAAACAGTTGGGGTTAGTTGAGCTAATATATTAATCTTATATGTAGATCAGTATCAGATAGATAAGTTACTCTATAGTCTATAAGTAGAACATGAAAATTAATTTTAACAAACTAATGTGAAGTTTTGTGGATATAGGTGTAGACATGGATATTTCCATGTGGTGAACAATGACTATACACATTGGGAAATGTATGCAATTGGAGGAAGTGCTAATCCTACCATCAACTCTCAAGGCAACCGTTTTCTTGCTCCTGATGACTCTGATAGCAAAGAGGTAACAAAGCACGAAGATGCGCCCGAAAGCGAATGGCAAAGCTGGAATTGGAGATCCGAAGGAGATCTAATGCTTAACGGCGCATTTTTCACGTATTCTGGCGCTGGACCAACTAAATCTTCAAGCTATTCAAAAGCTTCAAGCCTAGCCGCGAGACCGTCCTCTCATGTTGGTGAAATAACTGTAGCTTCGGGTGCACTCAGCTGCAAAAGGGGCTCCCGCTGCTGATCATAGCCCACCAACGTGTATGTGTGCATCGTGAGCGTGTGTATATATATATATACATATATATGATTACTGAAATCCAGTACTTGAAAGCTAAGTATGTAATAAATTACATTTTATGGTTGTGTCGGCAGAGTTATTTCACTTTTGGTAAAACTTAACACACTTATAAACTGTTTATACTATTTTTTGTTAACTAATACTCTCGTTTCAAAAATTAACAAAACTATTTTACATTTATAATGTGACTTTTCAAACTTAATTTTAATTATATCCCTAATATAAAACTAAGAACATATGAATTTAAGTTATTAATATGATTTAATTAGTGATATAGTATTAAAAAGGGACATGTTTGGAACTTTCTGTACGTAAGAAGAATCTGAAGATGTTTGAATTGAGTTAAAAAGACACTTTCATAAAATAGATGAAGAATTTAAAACGACTTGTTAATTAACTCACGTTATGTGCATCAATGCATGTTACATATTTCTCAATATGATAATACAAATATATAGAATCACGTCCATTAAGGAAAAAAACTATGATGTTTAGCATTAAGTCGTGTGAACCGAATCAAACTGCCTACATCTAATAGCCAACATGATAACAGAATTCTATAGAAAAAAAACACAAGAAGGGTAAAAACAAATCACCGGATAAATTCGATTCGGTTCACCTCTTAAAAATTAGTTTATTTAGTAACAGAAATACTAACCATGGCGCCATAACAATTAACAACTATGGTTCGTTCGTTAATCAGTTGCCGGCTCTACAAATAAGCCCAAAGCCTTTCTAAAACATATATTGAATTCAGAGGCAAGCAGAATATATCAACGCATACAATAAAAATGAATTATATAGCTATTCACACCACAATAGTATTAGTCTATGTTATATCAGTTTCTATCGTCCATGCCGGAAATATAACCGCGGTTATAGCGTTCGGAGATTCGATACTCGATACGGGCAACAACAATAATCTCTTCACTCTAACTAAGGTTAATTTCTATCCGTATGGAAGAGATTTTGTAACTCGGATACCCACAGGAAGATTTGGCAATGGAAGGATTCCTACAGACCTGATTGGTAATTTTCTTTTACAATAAGAAAAAAAAAAAACATTTTCACCATTTTACTTATTAATTAAGAAGTGAATTCATCATTCAATTTTATTTTTTTGGGTGAAATATGAATGCAGCCGAAGGTTTGGGAATAAAGAATATTGTACCAGCTTATCGTAGCCCATTCCTTCAACCCAATGATATCTTAACCGGTGTTAGTTTTGCTTCTGGTGGTTCCGGTTTAGATCCAATGACCGCCAGAATTCAGGTAATTAAACTAATTAAGATATAATGTGATTAGCTTTTTTTCATCTAATAATCTATATTGACGACTAATAATATCATATTTATTGGATCAAAAATAGGGAGTGATTTGGGTGCCAGACCAGTTAAACGACTTCAAAGCTTACATAGCAAAGCTAAATAGCATCACAGGAGATGAAGAGAAAACAAGATCAATCATATCGAATGCGGTATTTGTTATTTCCGCTGGAAATAACGATATTGCCATCACATATTTTACAAATCCAGCAAGAAACATGCGTTACACTATCTTCTCATACACTGACTTGATGATTTCATGGACTCAATCATTCATAAAGGTATAATAATTTTTGCGAGAGTTAAATTCCAAATTTACATAATTTGACATAAAATTTTAATTTTTTGATCATATGAAAAATATATATATTGATAATAGGAATTATATAATTTGGGAGCAAGAAAATTTGCAATTATGGGAACATTACCATTGGGTTGCTTGCCAGGAGCAAGTAATGCTCTTGGAGGGTTATGTCTAGAACCCGCAAACGCAGTGGCTAGACTTTTTAACCAGAAGCTAGCTAACGAAGTCAACAACCTCAACACGTTGCTCTCAGGTTCTCGTTCCATCTACGTCGACATGTATACTCCTCTTCTTGAACTCGTCAAAAACCCTCTAAGATCAGGTAAATTTTAAATCACCAAAATCTTAGTGTATTTTTAAAACAAGTTTTTTTTCAATATTTAAAGCTATGAATGGTTAAGCTATATGAAGCGAGAGAGAGACCAAAAAACATATTACAAAAGTGTAATGTGTTTTTTGGTAAGTTTTGTCCGCTCCGTTTCATATAGTGTGTGTAACCATTTAAAACATGAATGCAATCATTTATTTCGAATCAGAAGTTCCTGATTTTTTTTCTCAAAATTTTTTTGGTAATTTCTTTTAGGATTTACCTCGCCAAGTAGGCCTTGCTGTTGTGCTCCGGCGGCTCCTATACCATGCTTGGATGCATCTCGTTATGTGTTTTGGGACATTGGACATCCTTCGGAGAGAGCTTATCAGACTATAATTCCTCCGATTATCCAACAAATCCAACAAAGCTTCGCTTGATTTTGGGTGTCTTCGTCTATTCGACAATTATCTAATTTGTTGTCAACATTTAAACAACTGTTATTCTATTTATGTGTATAGAAAAGAATTTATTCTTCTTGTAAGTGTTAAATATTGCTTATTTTTTATCTATGTTTTCTCTATGTACAATCGTTGTTTTCATACTCCAAGTCCATGCCTTCAAATATTTTCTTCAAATTTTGGGCCCTATTCAAAGGGTTAGACCCAATTCCTTCGGAGCTCACTTGTAAATTACACACAGCTTCAACAAAATTGAAGCGTTTGTTATCTAATCATGAATGAAGCCCACAAATTTGTTTTTTTTTTATTCCTTTTTTGACCAAGTTCAAAGACTATTTTAAAAGGCTAGCTTGAGAAAACTACCCGCCACGGCTACATTGAGAATTTGTGATCAGCCAAATTATCTATTTTACTTTATTCTACTTTAATTTAATTATTTTGTGGTATTTTCAATTATAAAAATATAAACATATCCGATTAGCATAAAAGTTTAGAAGAACGAAAAAAAAAAAGAGAGATAATTTTCCAAATAGTAAGGAGTCAGCGCCTCGTCGACGTTCTTGGCTCCGAAGACCAAGGGAGGGGTGGTCAGGTCAACGGTCACCCTGGTTTGTGAATTGGTCAACCATCCTATTTATGTGTTAAGCATCTTTTTCTTTTCTTTTTTTGTTTGAATGTTTTTTTTCCAAACTGTCACTACCAATATTTAGTAGATTTCTACCATTTTTATTAGGGTTAAGTACATCATGATTCATGATACTTTGTAAATATAAAATATATATCCAAAAAGTCCAAACTCTAAAGATAAGATCGGAGTACTATATAACATACACATCAATCTCCAGTGCTTCAAAGAGTGATCAAGTGGAATATAATCAGTTTAGAATTAGAAAGTGTTCAGTAATATTTTAATTCCCAAATGCTAAAATTTGTTAGCAAGAATCTTATTACATGAAATCATCAAATCCATTAGTTTATTAACACTTTTCACTTTTGTCTTCCGTGGAAACTTATCCACAAGTTTTGGATTTTGATGTTTCGTTTTCTTAAAGAGCCATTTGTGAATACTTAAAAGTTATAACAACAACATGAGTAATTTATCCAACATATACATACTTGTAGACTTAATGAAAGGATAACAACCCCCAGCAGCTTATAATAAAATACGTAAATGTTATAAAACTAGAAAAGTGTACATAAACAAAACTACAACAACTCTCAAGGCTTAAAACAAATTTTGCAATGTGTAAGTTAGAATATTCATGGCCTTGTCAGCTTGTCTAAACTAGCTATGGTCAACACATATGCTCGGATACCTAAAACGTTCGGAACATATGTAACGGTGTTTAAAGTCATAATTCGTTAAATTGGTTCAGATTCATATTTGTCAATGTCAGATAATTAATATTGATACGTCGTACGCGCAACATCAAAGTCTATAAATTTTCCATTTTCATCACGTGTCATCATGTCAATGGCTAAGCTTGACTGTTATGAATGGCGCAAACCACCAAATCTGCCAACGTACACAATATTCACGATGCACTTTATTTCCTTCCACGATATTCAATTCTTCCAACTTCTTTGATGTTGTGACAATTTAATAGACCAGAATAAAGAAAATTTAGTGGCATGAATGGATAAATCAGAGAATGGCAAGTAGCCAGACAAGAGGGGCTTGAGAGTGGATGAGGATCAACCAGACACGTAGACGAGGAGGTGGCTCTTGGGAAGAGGCAAAGGTCGGTTAACTTTCAATAACCGGCCTTTCTCAACTATAAAATAACCATATATCGACACTTTTTCTACATTACAAGGCAAATATTTTTTGACCGGTTTTATCACTTTTGCCCACGTAAGATCAATAGAAAACGTATACATTCGTGACTTCATGGGGACAAACGATCCTACATGGTACCAAAAGTAATACTTGTTTTGTTGTCATCCCAAACATTATATCAAAAGTAATAATACTTGTTTTGTTGTCATCCCAAACATTATATGAACTTTTTAGTGGAAAGTAAGAAAATAATAGTATATGGGTGTAATGTTGGGAATATAATAGAGTCGACAACACTGGTGTACATCGAAAGGTCTAATTAAACACTAATATAATGATCATGATCTATAGGTTAGATCCTGTTGGTATAATCAGGTTGGGAATAAGAAAATATTTGTTAGGAGGCACTGCGGCTATTTGACAATGCTTGAGACATATTAACGCTATTGAATTTTATAACAAGATATATTACAAAACACTTTATACATATGTAACCGTAGTTAGATCAATGTAACTCATCAAGAGTTTCAGATATGATCAGTTCGGATTGAAGAAATAAAGTTTTTATTGAATTTTAACCAAAAAAAAAAGTTTTTATTGAAATTTTTTTTTTGTATCAAACTTTTCCGACTGGGAACAAAAAATGATATTTATCATCTCAATAATTTTTTTTTTGGTGAATCATCATCTCAATATATATTTTTTTTTCAACATCATCTCAATAATTTTGTAAGGCTAAGAATTTTTTTTTTTTAAGAATCTGTACATTTATTAGTCAATTAACAAGCGTAAACGACATAAGTCCACATGGGCTTTTTTTTTTGGTTGTTGTTGGGTTTGTTTACATTTATTTAGGGGTTGTATGTTGAAATAATGATTTTGGAAAAATTTGATATATTTTAAAGAAGTTGATATGATTTATAGTAAAATTCTTTGAAATTCCACCTAAAACCATGAGATTTGGATTTGTGTATTTTTAACTAAACAAATTCTCTCAAATCCTCCAGGATCCCTACAACTTATTAAAATCCAAATTCACAAACTGTTTTGAATAACAGTGGATTTTAAAGTAAATTTTTAAATTATTATTTCAATAATAGTGGATTTTAAGAGACTTTTTAAAATTCATCATTGAATAACCTAAGATTTGTAACTTTTACACAAATCACTTAGTTTTTTTTTTTTACAACAGTAATTTTTTTGTCTTTGATTAACACTATTCTATTTTCTGTTTGGTACATAATTTTTTTTTTAAGTAACAATAAATAGCCAAGCTAATTATTATGGGTATTATCTGTATGATCAAAAGACATTAACACGGGGAAAACAAAACCACAACCTATTATTTGAATCTGGAGTTTTATATATCATAATGACTTATAATAAAATTGATACAGTTAAAAGACAGCCGCAAATTATTTATCATGAGTCATGAGACTTATCTAACATACATACACATACAATACAGATCTGAGAGCCTTAAACTCCTGATAATACAGTTCACTAATATAATATTGTTACAAATTTATTCAGAATAACAACAAAATACAGAGAATCAGATACACGAGAACGAGTGTGTGTATAACAAAATAAAAGAAAAAAGATATTTTATCTATAAAGAAAGCCACGTGTAAATCAGAAAAGGACCAAAGGCTTCGTTGAGCTGTCTATAAAACACAGAGAAGCATGCCTCTATGCTTCTCCATCATTCAATTAAGAACTCCTCCCACCCAAAATTAAAAAGCCACGTACCCATCACTCTCTTTCTCTCTTAACGCAAAACGATGGCTATAACCGCTACTACAAACGTCGGCGACGTTTCGTTAAACGCTGATAAAGTTTCATACGATCTTGTGGAAACTGATGTTGATATCATCACCTCTGGTCGTCGTCGTATTCCTGCACACTCTGGTATCCTCGTAAGTTTTCTTTTTCCCCGATGAAACTTTTTACGTTCTTCATATGATCAAACTTTTTGTAGGGTTTGGTTTGTTAATCTTTGGTTTTGTTTTAAAAAAAAAATGCAGGCTTCAGCGTCACGGGTACTAACGAACATCATGGAGAAGCCTAGGAAAATCCACGGCGGATCATCCAAGAGAGTTATCAAGATTCTAGGTGTTCCATGCGACGCCGTTTCAGTTTTCGTCAGATTCCTCTATTCACCAAGGTTCGTTCGTTTATTCATAGTATCACCTTTAATCAAACTAAATACATCCTCTTAAACTTAAACCTTTTTACCTAATTCGACTTTTCAACTTTATGAATGTTTAATACCAATTTTAAAAGTAGTACCTCACAACCAGCTGATGTCCAGATTGTGATTGATTTTGTTTAAAAATGTGTGAAACACAACACACATAGGTTAGACGAAACAACCTAGAACCAAATTTGAAAAGTTCAACTGGGATGTCTTTTTAAAATCTTTTAATTATCAAAAGTTTACTGCGCAATGACTAAAATACCCTGACTTGTCTTTGTTTAGTAGTCTCACCGAGAAGGAGATGAAAACGTATGGGATCCATCTACTGGCTTTATCACACGTGTACGTGGTGACTCAGTTAAAACAGCGATGCACTAAAGGCGTTGGTGAGTCAGTAACCGTCGAAAACGTGGTCGATGTTCTCCAGCTGGCTCGGCTCTGCGACGCACCTGACCTCTTTCTCAAGTGTATGCGTCTTATTCAGTCCAAGTTCAAGACCGTTGAACAGACCGAAGGTTGGAAGTTTCTTCAAGAACACGATCCTTTTCTTGAACTCGACATTCTCCAATTCATCGACGAGGCTGAATCGGTAATTTTTACTCATCACAAGACCTTCTTTTGTAAAAACTTGGTATTCAAGAAAACTCTGTTTTGTTGTTTGATCCTCACGGTTCGATCCGTAACCAATATTTTGATTACTAGCATTTTGAATTGAATTTATTCGAATTAGCTTCTAATCATAGTTTTGGGTAAATTTCTTGCAGCGGAAGAAAAGAAGACGGAGACACAGACGAGAACAGAATCTGTATATGCAATTGAGTGAAGCCATGGAATGTATAGAACATATATGTACCGAAGGTTGCACACTAGTCGGACCATCTTGCAACTTAGACAACAACAACAAGTCAACATCTCAAGTCAAAACCGGTCCGTGCAGTGCCTTCTCTACTTGTTACGGTCTCCAACTTCTGATACGTCACTTTGCAGTATGCAAGAAACGAGTAGATGGCAAAGGTTGTGTCCGTTGCAAGAGAATGATTCAACTCCTTAGACTCCATTCTTCCGTCTGCGACGACCAATCTGAATCTTGCCGTGTCCCTCTTTGCAGGTAAAATTACCGACATTTTAGAATCATTAAAAACCACATTTTAAATGTTCACTTGATTTTTTTCTTTTCTTTTTAAAACTTTCGGCGCCAATTATAATTGTTGTATGTATTGTGGTGGTAGGCCTACTTATTAGATGATGAGTCGTGATCGGACGGCTGGAAATATTTTGTTTTGTTGAAATTGTTATAAGATATTTGTTTTTTTTTTTAAATCAAAAGATATTTTTGAAAGCATAAAAATCTGATATCGTTGTCAACTTTTTTTTTTTTTTTTTGGTGATTGGAATAGGCAATTTAAAAAAAGAGGTGAAAAGGACAAGAAAATGGTTGAGGAGACGAAGTGGAAGGTTCTGGTGAGAAGAGTTGCGTCCGCGAAAGCCATGTCTTCGTTGTCACAATCAAAAAAGAACAAAAGCGAAGTGTTATTTAAAGAAGAAGCAGAAGATTTCATTAGAATCCGGAACAAGTTAATATGAATATTGTAAAATATATGGCATTTTAGATTGTACAATGAGTGTTTGTTAGAAGCCATTATTAGAGTTGGAGGTTTTGTTTGTTTGTAATTTGTCTTTTCGACCGGTTGATTGGGTTAAATTTGTTGATGAGTAACCCTTTCAACCTGTCTTTGTTTGGTCAGATTTTTATATAAATGTGTTATTGGTTAATGGTTACAACATAGTATAACTAAGGTTTTGGAGAATTTGTGGTAAAAAATATATATATATACAGAATTGTTGAATCTCGGTGAAAACACGCTAACAACAGTACACATGGGATTCAAAGGATTATCGAATCTGAATAATTTCGGTATTAAGTTAAGTTTGGGTTGGTATAATTCATTTTTGACAAGATGTATCATGTATCACAGATCATCATTCTTTTGTCGCTGATTGGTCTGCTAAATTATATGCGTAAACCTGATTGCATCTGAATCATTAAAAGATCTAATTGATATTCAAGTTGGATCGGTCTAATCAATCACAGTAGTATCAACTATGCATGATCACATAATGAGAATTTGGAAGGAACGAAAATAGAAAATACATTTAAGAGATCAAAATTGACCAAGCGGTCGTAGTCACTGATATGGTGGAAAGGTTGATCATAATTGAGGAGGATTCGAAAGCAAACAAAGGCAAATTATTAGAAACAAACATGTGCTTAATTATAAAAGTTAAAAACAAGATATTTCTTTAATCATTCTTTCGTCGACTGGCAAAAAAGGAAAGACGCGTGGGGAACAGATGAACCACGCATTCTGGTTTCGTGTCTTACATTTCTACTCATACTGCTTAACTACCAGATGAATGCATTTTACTTGAAAATATTCATATCATATTCACAGTCAAATTCTTGTCATTCTTTTTAAAACCCTAAACCATGTTATAAAAAAAAAAAATTGAGAAAGAGATTAGGAAAAATAGGGCAAGTTTAATCACTAAATTTTACTTGCAGTTATTAGTAGTAGCACTCTTAAACAAATACTATCAATCAAGATTTTAATCTATTTTCTTTTACATGCATAAAACTTATTTTTAAATTTTATTGATGAAACTATATCATACATGAAACATAGAATAAGATTCTTTTTTTTTTTTTAAGTTACATATATAAAAAGAAAAACAACATGAAATAAGTACCATGTCCATGCATGTGTGATAAGTGACAAATTGACAACCCGTCAAGCTTTCTGAGTAGTGGAGCCATGCAGCCACCGATGTTTTCATACTAGACGACAATAATGATTCCGTATCATGATAAAATACAAGTGACCAGATATTCAACCACGTATGAACTAAAGAGAAAACTAAAACATATACAAAAGAAGAAAAGGAAACGGCTAAAATACTATTTATATTGTATGATATTTTGAGTTTGTTAATAGTATCTGATTTATAACTTTAATTCCACTGATGACATTCTTGTTTGTCGCTCTGAACACACAAAACTTAAAAAAAAAAACACGAAACTTAAACTTTTGGATACGTTTCTTATTAACTTTACTAAAGTCATATTTCTATCTAACCCTATAACATTAAACTTATTCCTAAAACCATCCACGTATCTAACCCCAAGCTTAAAAGAGAGAAGAAAGAACAAGAAAAAGGTAGGATCAGAAATATAGATGGGGATCAATTCCAAAGCTATTGCTTCTTTGATCTTAGTTATAGCATTATGTGCTGCCGTTTTGAGCACACTGGGACTGGGAGTAGCTCAAACAGAGCCAACAATATCAAGTATATTTTTCTCCAATTTCTCTCATCAATCCGGTAAAATGTTGGTTATCGATCTTCAATGTCCAAGGATGTGTACTTCAAATTTACAATTCAATTTTTCTGGCCAATTTGGACACATTGGAGCCGCATGTTGCAATACGTTTTCGACCATAGATGCAAACTGTTGGCACCAAATGTTCCCGTTGAATCCGTTCTTCCCACATCTCTTCTCAAGGATAGTGCCTAATTCACCCGTATGCAATTGAAGATGAGAATGAAGTTTTTAAATGACACACTTAGCTTGTAGGTGTTAGCCTTGAAGTCTAAGATATTATCTCTTTTGATTCTCTGTGACGATTCTCTAGAGTTTTGTTATCGATGTTAGCAGAAACAAAAGTGAGATACTGTATATAGCAAAAGTTATATTTTTGTTATTCTTGAACTCAATTATGTTATGCAGTACAAAGGAAAAAGATAAAGAGTTATCAGTTTGAAATTTTGAATGTTAATGGACATCAACCACTAACATCAAAGAAGATGAACGAAGCATATATCCAATCATCTTGGAACAGTAATCAGAGGAAAATCCTCTGTTCATCGAGAAAGAACAGATAATCAAAGGCTTTGAACAATGCCAATAAGTAGGTTCAAGATCATCATAACCCATTATTCTCTAAGGTTGCAGCCTTGGCACATGAGTCATATCCGACAAACGAGAATGTCAAAAAAACCGATGCAGTTAAACTTCAGAGTTGGAACAACAACCCTATTGAAGCAGGGAAAGCAGAGAAACACAAACTTTCGTAAGATGTAAAACTTGGAATGGTTAGTGTCATTCTTCTGATGTGAACTACTACAAGTTGCAATGGCAAGTCTTTGAGCGCCCACACAGAGAGATTACTATGACTCACTAACTATGTCTGCAAACTCTGCATTAGTGCGTTTTGAAAATGTCAAACAATTTCTAGCTACACAAATAAAGTCGAAGATCGGTATCCTCTCTATCTATCTCAAAACATAAAGTTGGTAAAGAAGTCGAAAATCCATCAGATTGTTCATACTTGGAATGGTTAGTGTCATTCTTCTGATGTGAACACAAACTTGGAAGCAGAGAAACACAAACTTTCATACTTGGAATGGTTAAGTGTCATTCTTCTGATGTGAACTACTACAAGTTGCAATTGCAAGTCTTTAAATGCCCCACACAGAGAAACTACCATGACTCACTAACTATGTCTGCAAACTCTGCATATGGGAGTCTTGAAAATGTCAAACCATTTCTACCTACACAAATAAAGACGAAAATGGGTATCCTCTCTATCTAACTCGAGACATAAAGTTGGTAAAGAAGTCGAAGATCCATCAGACTGTTCATCAGCTAGTGATCAAATACCAAACAATCTGAGGATACCACCCATCCGCATCAACCGATATAAAACTTTCTAAAACACGAAAGGTAAACCAATACTTGGATGACACAATGGGATACTTTACCCTATAAATCTTGTAAGATTCCACAAGAATGCAATGTGAGTCAGAGTATCTCAGTTAAAAGCTTACAGGAAAAACACAAACTTTGAACATCCAAGCAAACTTAAGAGACTTAAAAATGCCATCTTTATACTCTCAAATCTCAGCAATAACAATACATATTGTGAATCCAGAATAATTCAAACAATTGACGTTATAATAAAGACATAACACAGCTTTTCTTATTAGAAATGTGTTGGCAAAACAAAACAAAAGAAGAACACAGATGACTAATGACAATGCAATGTTGTAATCTGTAATATGGGAATCTCAAAGGCTATTCAAAGAAACTTTTTGTTCCAATTCAAAGAAAAAGGTTCATCCTTTGAATCCTAATCTTAGACAAGACATGAAAGGAATGAAAATCTCACCGGAATAGCAAATAAAAAGAGAAGCAGCAAAATCTAAGACTTGCGACCAAGCTGTTTCCTGAGTTTCCTATACTTGTGCTTGTTCATCTTCTTCTTTCTCTTCTTCTTCACACTATCAGCATAAATCACAATCTCCTTCGCATCTTTCTCCTCATCCTCCTCTTCCTTTGTTTCAGCTAGATCCAGACCTTGGATCTTATTATTGGGATTCAAGCATAACCCCATAGAGAAACTTGG
Organism: Camelina sativa; assembly: GCF_000633955.1. NCBI lineage: Eukaryota > Viridiplantae > Streptophyta > Magnoliopsida > Brassicales > Brassicaceae > Camelina > Camelina sativa. The sequence goes on along the minus strand of NC_025686.1, from coordinate 26,746,880 downwards.
GTAAAAACGCATAGGTTGGTTATCGAATTCATTCCGGGAGACTGTAATCACAGGGTTAACTAGAGAAACTGGATCGGGCTTCTCAAAAGCAGACTCGATGTTGTTGTTGTTGATGAAGAAGGGCTTCTGGTATGTGAAGAGAGATGGAGTAGTACTAGTAAGCCTCTGGATTGAATTGAAGCAAGACTTGTTCTTGATGAATCTATGCATTAGATTCGCCATTGCGGATCCAACAAAAAAAAAACCCTAAGAAACCACAAAACAAGAGAGAGTGACGACGGATGAAGATGAACGAGACAACGTCAGGGGTTTTTCAGTTTTGGGTCTTTTGGCTTAAACGACATCGTTTCAATGGTAACGACGTCGTTTCTTCATGAGGGAAAAAAAACTAAAAAGTGCCCGCACGCAGGATCGAACTACGGACCTTCAGTTTACAAGACTGACGCTCTACCACTGAGCTATACGGGCTACTTGTTTATCATTTCTCACTCTTTATATATATCTCTCATTTCTGATAAGCATACTAATCATAGTCATATTATTTGAATCAAAACCAAAATTAGCTGATGGAATGTTACCAAAACTTATTTGAACTAGTATGTAGATCAGATTGCAAATACTGTAATCAAGATTCATCATATATTTGTATTTGAAGGTCAATTACATCAAAACCGAGCTTCAACTAACTCAATGAGAAACTGTTTTTATTTTATTAATTTGGTTTATCCGTATCTATAGAACCAAACACCAAACATTTTTTAGTAGACAGATCAAAACATAACCATATGAAATGATAAACTCATAAACGAGGAACAACTAATCCGTTTGCAGAACTGTTCCAAAGAACCTGAGCGTCAATAACAGAGAGATGCTTATCATCAAGCCTCTTCCATGTCCTAATCGACTTCACATCTCCCCAAGTACCTTTCCCCTTCTTATTCAAATCAACAACCACAACTCTTGCTCTTCTCTCCCATCCAGCTAACCCATAAGCATGATACCCAAATCCACCACCATAACATAGATTCAACCCTTTGAGTTTACCACAGAAGTCGTTGACATGGTCGTGACCAACAAACACAGATTTCACATCTCCTCTAGCTACCAATGTTGTGAAGAAACCTGAGTTTGTTTTAGCCGCTGATGTAGCTTCTTGTCTCACTCCTTTTGTAGCGTTCTTTGAGTCGAAACTCCAAAACTCCGGTAATGGAATGTGAAAGTAAGCTAGTCCTGGTGCTTTACCTTCTTGAGGATTAGGCTTTGCATTGTACTCTCTCTGCAATAACAAGAGTCAAAACAACAATGTCATCAATATCAACAAACAAGACTGTTTCATCTCATCATTGATGTATTATATATATACCTGGAGACGTTTTGAAGTGCGCTCAAACCAAAACTGCTGAGAAGTTTTGATCCAATCATAAGTACTGTCCATGTCAGGAACACTAGAGTAATCTCCACTATCGAGAAAATAAAGATTAAGAACAGACTTGTTCTGTAGATTGGAATCAGAAGCTCCATGGACTTTGAGATTGTAATTACCAAAACCATCAATGTAATGAGCAGCTTCAGGAGGATTCACTTGAGATAAAGTGTTTGGAAGCTTCACAATGTGTTCCATGAGTCCTTGTCTTGTCAATGTAGATTCTTGATCATGGTTTCCCAACACAGCAACCCAAGGGATCTTAGACTCAATAGCAGGAGCAAACGCTGCGTTTAGTGACTTCACTGCGTCTTTAGCATCAGACCCATAAATATTATCACCTGAAACCAAAACCAAAACCCCACAAAGGTAATAAAATTGCATTAAATTCAAAATCAGGGTTTATGCAAACAACCATAAAGTTCAGATTTTTACAAATAACACAACCATAAAGTTCAGATTTTTACAAATAACACAACCATAAAGTTCAGATTTTTACAAATTATAAATCGGATTTGTGGTAATCGACAAGGAAAAGATTAGGGATTTGTTAAAAATTTGGGATTTTTTTTTTTTACCGGTGAAGACGATGAGATCAGGCTTCTCGGCGGCGATGACACGTGACATGAAGATGGTGGTGTTGAGGTCAGAACAGTGAGGTTTCTGGCTAGGAAGAACATTGTTACACGGGGTTGTGGCACCGTTTGCGTAATGCATATCAGCAACCTGAAGTATCTTGAACTCGCCGTTCGCACCGAACCTGAGTTCCTGACGACGAGCTGATGCTGGAATCGGAGATAAACAGAGACATGACAAAGAAACAGAGAAGAGAAAGGAGAAGAGTAGGCTTATGTTTCTTTGATTGTTCGCCATTGTTTTTTTGGTACCAAAGAAAGACGATTAAGCGGACTTTTTATGGTCGTGTCTCAGTGTGTCCGGAAGAAGCCAAAACGAAAGAAAGAACAATTGACTAGGAATGTTTTACTTTTCAAAGTCGTTTGTGTAATTTATCTTGGCGTGATAATTAATCAGGAGTTTAATGACACACAACTACCAAGTTCCAACCATATTTTACTTTTAACACAAACATAACTCGATTCAGAGTCATTATGTAGAGATTACATTTAAGGCTTCTCCGGAGTTATGTTTTTACTCTGTACATGACTAACAATGAGACTTGTAGTTGATTTATTACTTGGTTTTTATTATATGGTTGGTTTTTAAATTCGCATATTGTCAAATGTTTAACATCAAGAAAATATGGGTTGTCTTCGTGCTTTCGTTTGGAAGCACTTACGTATTCGTGGGTTTAGGAGGTAACGAAAATTTCCGAGTAAATCAGTACTAAAAAAGAAAGAAAAAAAAAAAAAAGCACTAACGTATTCGTGGGTTTAGGACGTAACGAAAATTTCCGAGTAACCAGTTAAAAAAAAAAAAAAACATTCGTTTCAAAATAAAAGTCGTTGATTGACTTGGAATTATTAATGCTATAGGCTATAGCGACCAATACATTTCATGAGAATTTTACATACGTAACAGTGATCAAAACAACGAATACAAACTTGAACATTATCGAGTTATTTTAAAATATAATAAGATATATAATAACCATTGAAATGGATCGGACCAGGAATGCTTATTCCCCCATTTAGCTTCATTAGTGGAATCGAGAACTTCATCAAGGTGACTTATTAGCCAGAACAATACCTTCCACCATCATCATCAACATGATCAATCTCAGTGAGGTAAACCTCGATCAAGAACACAAGCTTCTGGTGATAAAGACCTGAAGCAAGAAACATGACTTATGTTATGTATATATGCTTTCTAAATCTATTTCGCTATCAAGCTATATATATATATTGTAATGTAGACATACAAAAACTCAGAGACTTCAAGACTTGTAGTAGACGTACATATATATGTGTGGAGGTAATATAAAGAGAGGTTTTGTGTCGTTGTTTCGAGAAGCAAGGCCGTATTGTTATATTCCCGCATGCGACGTTTCTTTCTCACAGGAAATGGGTGTGGGAAAGAAGAAAAAAGTATAAAGAGTTAACCTTTATAAAGGTGTGTTTGGCCTTTTTAAAATAACAATGTGATAGCTTTTTCGTTTTACCCTAAGTTTTTTACGCAATGTACAGCCTTTACAACTATTCACATCACATATATTTGCAAAGATTGATAGTCAATATTTTATCTATAACTGGCTTCTTTAAATCACGATTAGAGAGTACTGTATATTAAACAACAGTGACAGTGAACGACATCCAACTTAAATAGCTAGCTAGTGGAATAAAACATAGGAACATTAAATCTTATATGTAGATATGCGTGAAATATAATTAAGAAGACTCTTCCATTAGATTAATTAAATTTATGATATACAAAAATGCTAATTTTACTTTGAGAAGATTATAAAAACTGTGATATATGTATTCGCAAGATCTTCGATGTTTTATAATTTATAGTATAGTCTTATAGATAATCAAATATCTGTATTTTATCAATCGAAGATCAGATGCACTATACAGTGTGTATATTTTTTGTTCGAATTTATTTTGTTTTTAATATTATAGGTTTCAAGAGTAAGTCACGCGCGGGAAGGTAGGGAGTGGCCCAATGGGCCTACGCGTAAGAACCACTTCTCTTTACAATATCTAAAGTAAAAGGGCTCACTAGACATAGCACTAGGGTAAATTGCTTTTAACTTCTTCTTTTTTTTAACAGTAATTAAGACAAAGATTACTTTTCACTATTTACGATTACGCAATAGTAATGGGCTAAACATGGATAAAAGCCCAGTAACAAAAACGCAGTGTTTTGATAAACCTACTGCTGCTGGTTGTTTAATTTATTTTGTCTGTCGTCCTCCACGAAGAAAGAAGAAAGGGAGAGAAGAATGTTACAGTTTCCGACGTTGATGAGTCAGTTCCCGTCGTCGACGAAGGAAATACCGGCGTCTTATTTGCTTCCTTTACAGTGGCCTCAACCGCAGAACGAGGAGATGCTTCTCGCCATGGAAGAAGCTGAGTTCGAAGAAAAGGTATCTTCTCTCTCTTCTTTCGGAATCTGCTGATTTCAGTTTTCGAGTAGTTACTGAAGCATACTTGTTTCAATCTTAACTCCTTTAATTTCCATGTCATTAGAGCTGATTTTGAATGTGAACCCTTAATTTGATGATAACCGGATGATAAATTATCAATCTTTATTTCGATCCGTGGTGGTGATATTTTATTTGTTTTTAGGCAGATCGTTTTCTATATCTCACATTGATACCATGATGCTATAACCGATGAACTACTGTTTCTGGATCAAAAAGTTTGAATATTTAGTGGATTCCAATGCTGAGTTGTGATTCTAGTGTTGTGGTTTTTCTCAGTGTGTAGAGTCCATTTGATATAGGCATTTTTGTTCATTTGACTATCATTTTTTTATAGTTTTGGTTAGACCTGCAAACATGTATAAGTAGACGAGAAGATCTGTGGATGATCTAGAAGTTTAGTATGGTTTGGTTCCTAGATTAAGTTTGGAAAAAGAATTTGAGTCTATCTGTACATTTGACTACCATTTTCAGTGTTTCAAATGTAGTTCCGTTTTCCTGAATCATTAAAAAAAAGAGTGAGGAATTAAGCAAAGAGGAAAAATTGATGTTTCAGTTACTGATTTGGAATCAGCCATTGTGAACTTTAGACAAGATTAATCTTTTCTCAAACATTATTTACTAGAAGCTTAAAACCTCACCACCTGTCTCCTTGTCATGTCAAGACAAGTTTTAAGTAATTCTTGTGGTCTCTGGTTTGGTGCAGTGCAATGAGATCAGAAAGATGAGTCCTGCTTTACCGGTAATTGGAAAACCAGTCGTTGACAACCAACAAGAAGAGGATGATAATGAAGCAGAGGATGATGATGCAGACAATGCAGAGGAATCTGATGGTGAAGAGTTTGAGCAAGAAACCGGATAAAAAAACTCTTGAGGCTGGAAACACACACAAGGTTCATAATTCATGGAACTAAGATTGAACTTTAAGGCTACGTATCTGAACCTTCTTGTGCTAAAACCACTGTGATTCTGACTTTTGAAGCCATTTTTGATTTTTTGTTTGTTCTGTTATTTTCAATCACTTCTGATGATTTTGGGATACATCAATGTTTGGTTTTCTAAATTTGATACACACTTGTTAGGTCATTGATGGGACAGCTTCATAAAACAGAATCTCTGGCCGGACCTTCCTTTCTCCACAGTATCTGACCACATTCTTCCAGTTACCAACAACCTATATGTCATTTTCACCACACATATCTCCATCACCTCTCTCTCGCCTATCTAAATTCATTATTCAACTCAAGCAAGACAAGCAGTTTCGTCTTTTACCTCTCCTTCAAAAGCAGTGCGTCTGAGTTTGACCCACCGGTTCTTTTCATAAACTATGCAAATGTGCTCTTCTTCTTCTTCACCACAACCAACCTGCGTCACATACGTTGAGACTGTAACAGAGACATAATGAAGAACGATAGGACAAATATTTGTGACCTTGTTTCAGATTTTACCATTGACACAAGCCGGTAGTTGGTGTTTGGTTCTACGCCTTCATATAGCCTGCTGATGTCTATTTCCCACTCCAAAGCCTTTGTTGTTTCAAATACTTCTTTCTCAGTTTCGCTCTTCTCCCATTCCAAAACTAGTGTTGCAAACCCACAAAACACCAATATTGCTATATAAAAAGCGTAATCAATGAAATGAGTAAATAAGATAGAAATCATGGTGGTCCAACTTACCGATTATGAAGATAGGTGGGCGTTTACTTATAATGTGATGAACAAAGTTTGTCTTTCCACATCCTCCTGTTTTAAGGTCACAGAACATTTTAAATTCCATGCGGATCACCTTAATGATATCCACAAACTCCATATTCCCAAGAGAACACTGCATATTTATAAGCAAAGAACGACGTTATAGATGTATTAAGGGGAAGTACCACTTCTGTAGGACAAAGAGGAAAACAAATGAAACATACCTTCAGGTCTCTGACTGAATCTGCAGCCATAACAATGCCATAAGAACTTTGCTCTGGATAATCTGACTTCCTTCTGCATCTGGTACAACTCATTTTTTCATTTTCCTCCAACNTATATTTCCATCACCTCTCTCTCGCCTATCTGAATTCATTATTCAACTCAAGCAAGACAAGCAGTTTCGTCTTTTACCTCTCCTTCAAAAGCAGTGCGTCTGAGTTTGACCCACCGGTTCTTTTCATAAACTATGCAAATGTGCTCTTCTTCTTCTTCACCACAACCAACCTGCGTCACATACGTTGAGACTGTAACAGAGACATAATGAAGAACGATAGGACAAATATTTGTGACCTTGTTTCAGATTTTACCATTGACACAAGCCGGTAGTTAGTGTTTGGTTCTACGCCTTCATATAGCCTGCTGATGTCTATTTCCCACTCCAAAGCCTTTGTTGTTTCAAATACTTCTTTCTCAGTTTCGCTCTTCTCCCATTCCAAAACTAGTGTTGCAAACCCACAAAACACCAATATTGCTATATAAAAAGCGTAATCAATGAAATGAGTAAATAAGATAGAAATCATGGTGGTCCAACTTACCGATTATGAAGATAGGTGGGCGTTTACTTATAATGTGATGAACAAAGTTTGTCTTTCCACATCCTCCTGTTTTAAGGTCACAGAACATTTTAAATTCCATGCGGATCACCTTAATGATATCCACAAACTCCATATTCCCAAGAGAACACTGCATATTTATAAGCAAAGAACGACGTTATAGATGTATTAAGGGGAAGTACCACTTCTGTAGGACAAAGAGGAAAACAAATGAAACATACCTTCAGGTCTCTGACTGAATCTGCAGCCATAACAATGCCATAAGAACTTTGCTCTGGATAATCTGACTTCCTTCTGCATCTGGTACAACTCATTTTTTCATTTTCCTCCAACGTGAAAAGGCGAGTTACCAAGCTTTCTCTTTCCTGATTTTTCCAGCAATGCCAAAACTCAAGGATGGCTACAAGTACCTCAGCAGCTTTACTTGACTGATAAGATAGAACATAAGATGACTTTAAAATAACAGTTAAGCTTATTGAAACAACTAATAACAATACCATGCTAAGAAGCTTATCTTCACCGCACGTACCATGTAATGAACCTCTTCTAGGTAAGCAAGTAAGTCGCTCAACAGGCCACTGTAGATTCCCTCATCATTTTTTATCACCTCTGACACAAAAGCGTCAAAGAATTTTTGTAGCGCAGAAGGAACTTG
>NC_025686.1:26727405-26737771 GCF_000633955.1 Camelina sativa | reverse complement strand
GGCCTGCGATACAGTATGTTTTTGTGTACTTATCAAAGAAAATAAGGAAGTACAGAGGTATGGAACGAGCTGAATCAGAAGATGGGAGTTTAGGTATTGAATCTTGTGTTGGTTGCCTGGTTGGTAATTGCTTTACCTTTAGCGTCACGTCAAAAGCTGAATTGTATCTGGTTGTAGCTTCTGCAGCTGCTGGCTCTGAATCTTCTCCAAGGTTTTGCAAATCTTGAAGATGGCGAACAAAAGAAATAAGAATTATGAATCCCAAACAAAATTATTCAAATTATTGGTCAATTGAGAAGCTTTCTAATAACCAGGGTCTAACTGGTGATGCTCTTCCTCTTGAATTTCATTTCCTGGTTCCATAGAATCATCTTCCACCGTCTTTTGTGATGAAGATGTATTTTCCGGTTCAAGGTTGACAGAAGGTTTACTGTTACATGTACGAAGATGCTTTGCTCAGAGAGAATCCAAAAAACAAATTAAAGCATGCGAAAAATGACTACTAAGGTACTTACTGTTCAACAGTCTTATCACGCGGTCTAGACTTGCTCGTTGAGTTTTTCTGTTGCACCATGAAGACCACTCATCCTTACAACTGATTAACCAAAAAGTCAGAGAAGCAAATAGAGAGTTTAGAACTTCAGAGACCTTATTTTTCTTCTTTGATTGTGGCTTCTTCTCCTCCTCGATTAAAAGATCTGCTTCTGCTGCATCTGCTGCATCTGACTTGGCTTTGTATTCCATATTCACGATTTCATTCTAGACAACATATAAGAAACAATTCAAAGCCAAAACTAGACGGATAATGAAATATCTCTGTATATAACCGAAGTTTCAACCAACCAGCAAGAAAGGTTTCAGCAGTTGAAGGATATAAGTGCGGTTGTCAAAAGCAGAAAGCCTTGTGAGGCTGTTTAGCAATCTAATCCTTGAATTATCAATCAGCAAAAATTTTGAATCCATTAGAAGAATCTGCAAGTCATGTAGATACTTTTAGATGGACAATTTTATGTTATTATGTTGTTCATGAATATTAAAAGTTTAAAACCATGGATGAACCTTTTGGGTGACCACTGATTTGAGAAGGCATACGGACTTCAACACTTTATTGTCACTGAGAGTTTTACGTTCACGTATAAGATTCAAGCAATCTTCTATATCAGGGGAATCAAACGTCGGATGCAATGCTCCTTCCAGGATATCTCGTATTGCACACAAGAACAACAATTTTGTAGGGAAGGAATCTTCAGAAACTTCCTTTTCACAAAAATCACATACAAGAGATGAATATAAGCTCCACTGGTCTTCCGGCNCTCGATTAAAAGATCTGCTTCTGCTGCATCTGCTGCATCTGACTTGGCTTTGTATTCCATATTCACGATTTCATTCTAGACAACATATAAGAAACAATTCAAAGCCAAAACTAGACGGATAATGAAATATCTCTGTATATAACCGAAGTTTCAACCAACCAGCAAGAAAGGTTTCAGCAGTTGAAGGATATAAGTGCGGTTGCCAAAAGCAGAAAGCCTTTTGAGGCTGTTTAGCAATCTAATCCTTGAATTATCAATCAGCAAAAATTTTGAATCCATTAGAAGAATCTGCAAGTCATGTAGATACTTTTAGATGGACAATTTTATGTTATTATGTTGTTCATGAATATTAAAAGTTTAAAACCATGGATGAACCTTTTGGGTGACCACTGATTTGAGAAGGCATACGGACTTCAACACTTTATTGTCACTGAGAGTTTTACGTTCACGTATAAGATTCAAGCAATCTTCTATATCAGGGGAATCAAACGTCGGATGCAATGCTCCTTCCAGGATATCTCGTATTGCACACAAGAACAACAATTTTGTAGGGAAGGAATCTTCAGAAACTTCCTTTTCACAAAAATCACATACAAGAGATGAATATAAGCTCCACTGGTCTTCCGGCAGATTCCTTCTCCTTTCATCTTCAATCGTACAAAATTTCTCAACAACATTAAGAGCTGTATCAAAAATCAAGAACTGCACTTTCTTTGCATATTTGGCCCCCAGAGTCCTACATGTGAACTGAACAGCTTTCAGAACAGCCACCCAGATACTAAAATTGTGTTCCCTGATAGGTCTGGGAAAAGTCTTATCCACTGAATTGTAGTCAGTTAACCAGGATATGATATCATCTCCATGAGCATGTGCCTTGGCGTAGTAAACACTTGGATTATAAACTTTGATTGTTCCTTCATCATCAAATGGAGCATCATTGTTTTTCAGCAGTCTTTTATCCAGAAGCAGATACGAATACTGAGGATCAAAGTCGATCTTTTCTTTAACTTGAGTACGAGCCAAGACGCTGTCCACTGCTCTGCAAACCAGATCTGTACCATCATCCCTTTCACACTTGATGGTTTTAAGAAAGCCTAGGATTTGATTGAGTTCATGGCATTCTAGAAAACATATACTCTGAGGTGTTTCCACTATGTGATAATCGACAAGATTCTGTTCAGAAACTCCAAGTTTTCCAAGATGCTCAAGTGGATAACGCATCACCCAGTCTCGGATGCTACATGAGAGAATTTTACGGTTACAAAACGAGACAAGGAGCAATTTGACTTCCTTGAGTAACTTACTCCGCTCTTCATCCACAGCTATAGGCCATTCTTTGGACCATCCATTCTTAGATGCAAACGCTTTCACATCTGCGAGCCGGTTCTTGATCATTTCAACGGCAGCTACTGCGTCTACTGGTTCCCAACTTCCAACAGATATCTTACGAGCCCAATCTTTTCCTATCCTCATGACCTTACCCTTTTGTGATGAAATTTTAAAATCTGCAGCATGTTCTTGTTCAAAATGATTCCTACATTCTTCAGCACTAGAGAACTTCTTCAAACATTTAGTTCTACACATCCAGAATGTCCATTTACTGTCTTCCCTTGCAGAAGCGAGAACTTGCTCCAAAGCATCTCGTCCCTCCGCTTTGTAATGTTCTACTCCCTCGACAAAACGTAAAAGATTTGCTACGCTTACTTTCATAAAGTCCCTTTTCATCTTAACATCCAAACCTAACCAATACGACCTCAGTCCTTTATACTCATGCTTAAGCGGCGGCTCTGGACTCTTCTTTGACTCCAAATCAGTTAGTAGCTCGCACTTCTTTGTAGAAGAAGCCTCGGACTCAGCGATGATGAACTCTGCTTTACCTATTATAGTCATAATTTCTTTGACGTTACCGTCCCTTTCTTTAATATCCGAGCAGCTTGAGTTAGTTAACTGTAAACCTTCTCTCGCTTTGCTCAGGCATTTCTTGGCATACATCACTGACTCAAGCTCTTGGGCTAAAAAGCAGAGAGAACATGCAGAGAGTGGTGATATCCCAGCGTTTTCAAAGCATTCAACGGAACCCAACCTATATGCGAACTTCAAGTCAGGGTTCTCTTGTATTTTCGCTAGTTCTAAGAGTATATAACCTTGATCGTTATGAAGAATACTTGAGTCCTCGGCTTGCTTATGGGCAAAAATCAAATCTTCAAGTATCTCCAAGGCCTTGACGTGGTTTCCATTAGCGACGAGTTCTGTAGCTTCGTCGTAGAGTTTTGCGGTCTCATCAAAATCCTTGTAAGAAGAAGAAGAAGACGACTCCATTAGTAACGATTTCTCAAGATTCTTGTGTGTTTCTTGGTCTACACTCTAACGTGATTATATGATTCAGAGAGATTTGTGAGAGGCGGGAACTATAATAACCGTTTATAAATCGCTGGCTCGTGAGAGCCACGTGACACCACAAGGCTTCATTAAAAAAACAAACAAAGAAACCCAATTTGACCATTGAGGATTTCTGTCGAACACCTTGTGTGCATTATTCGTTTGCGATTTTTCGGGAAAAATGTAAGAAAAAAAAAGAAAACCCAAAAGCTGTGTAGCTCTTTGAATATGGCGAATGGTCTTCATGTTGATGATCGAAGAATAAATTTCTTGAAAATATTTGGACTTGAAATGATCAACAATTCGCAGACGACGACGATGATACAATCACACACACAAGAGCTTCTTCTATATTTTGAAAGCAAAAAAAAAAAAAAAAAAAAAAAAAGACAAGTCAAGAAGCACGAGAGGTTGACACGTGTATGACTCTGGTTGGTTGATGCGTCTTTTGGTTTGTTTGGTTGCTGAACCATTTTTGTGCGGAAGACTCTCTCCTGTCTGTGTTGCTTGTTGGGTCTATTACATGTTCAGGAAGATGATTTTTTTTTTTTTAGTTTCCAAAGACAAAGAAAGATCGTAATCTCAAGTAAGCTAGTCCTGGTGCTTGAAAGATGAATCAAAGAATTTGAGTCTACCTGTACATTTGACTACCATTTCAGTGTTTCAACTCTAGTTCCGTTATCCTGAATCATTAAAACAAAGAGTAAGGAATTAAGCAAAGAGGAAAAATTGATGTTTTAGTTACTGGTTTGGAATCAGCCATTGTGAACGTTAGACAAGAATCTGTTCTCAAATATTATTTTACTAGAAGCTTAACCTCACCACCTGTCTCCTTTAATTGTATGCGCTTCATATTTATATCGTTTCATACAGATATTAGATTATGTGATTATAGATATGGGAGTCTTAAAAGGAGAAAGATCAGTGGGACTAGTTTTCAATATCAATGTTGTTCTGATGAAAATGTCAAGACAAGTTTGAAGTAATTCTTGGGTTTGGTGCAGTGCAATGAGATCAGAAAGATGAGTCCTGCTTTACCGGTAATTGGAAAACCAGTCGTTGACAACCAACAAGAAGAGGATGATAATGAAGCAGAGGATGATGATGCAGACAATGCAGAGGAATCTGATGGTGAAGAGTTTGAGCAAGAAACCGGATAAAAAAACTCTTGAGGCTGGAAACACAGACAAGGTTCATTGATGGAATTAAGATTGAATTATTAAGGCTACGTATCTGAACCTTCTTCTGCTAAAACCACTGTGATTCTGACTTTGCAAGCCATTTTTTTTTTTTTTTTTTTGATTTTTTTCAATAAGTTTTGGCTACATTCATTAGTCGTAGATGATTTGTGTAGTTCATATGTCTCAAAATCTCATGGTCTTTAGTTTGTACATTGAGAATAAAACATGTGGAATGGTTTTGTTGTGTGTAATTTTTTGGTGGTTATTAGATACTATTGTTAATGATGATGACATTTTCCTAAATTCAAGTTCAAAAGTGATGACTTTTAAATAATACTAGCATATACTGGGGTTTAAAATGAATAAACTTTGCTTGCTTTGGTAAAATAGAAAAAAATTGTGATACTTTTAAATTAAAAATGCTATAAAAAGAAACCATTTTACGTGTACTGTGTCTGCTGATTGATTGTTCAACAAAAATTTGAATTTGTAATATTTTAAGTAGGAAACAAAAACATTATATGGTGCTGCTACTCCAAAAGTGATATTTATCTATTATAATCATTGAGCAACTTCTAATATTTTTTGTGGAGTCCCAAGTTTTTAAAATTAACAAAGAATGGGACAAGTTGCTCACCAAATTCCTCATTCTTTAGTCTTCTTCCTCAGTCTGTCTCATTCACAAAGTTGCGCATAATTTGGAAGTCAACTAAAATAGGCCGACTAACTATTTTATTTTCCTTTCGATGGTCCTTTTTCGCCAAGTGGGATTCTTAACGTAATATAGATGGAATAAACAAAAGAACTCCGTGTGAGTGTCCTTCTCTAATCCTGATGAGACAAGCAAACAAAGAAAAGCGAATGTTAAAATATTTACTTATCAAACAAGAAAAAGCAAAAAAAAACAAAGAACCTCGTTTCGTGTGAAAATCTGACACGTGTTGAGGTAACTAATCAACCAGACTACACACGTGTCCACATCCCCGACACTGACACGAAATGGTTCTCGCAGTATTCGCCACGTATCAACCGTATAACCAAGAAAAGAACGTCGTACGTGCAAACACGTCTTAACGCCCGGTTATATTCTCCGTCAAAAAATTAATTAACTCCGCCGGTTACGTCCTCGACCGGGAAATTTGTATAGGAAAAATTTAATTCTTCTCTTCACAAAAAAAACCCAACACACCGTAAAAAAAAAATTCGAAGATCCTAAATTTAATAAATCCCAAGTTTTTATGTTTTCGTCATCATCAAAAGTATTCGTATATCTATGGCGTATATTCGATTTTTTTTTTCTTTTTTTCTAAATTGTCCAATATCCTCCAATTCAATGCCAGATGAGCCTGGAGTCTTTGTGTACACGACACGTATAGTAGCAGCAATGAGATTCTTCCGATCTATGATTGAATCTTCTAGGAACAAGATGATCCGTGGCAGGTAAACAATACCGGGTTTGTAAATATCTTCCGTACGCCGGAGACGGTGAGTTCGGCGGTGAAGGTGTGACGGAAAATGGCGATTTTGGTGATCGATCTCCGCTTGACGAAGACGAAGATGATTCGCGTTTATGCGAAGATCTCGGAGGCGAAAGAACCGCTCGGATCTTGGCTCCGGTGAGGCGGTCGTACTCTTCGACGATGTTTGATAGTTCTTCTTCTGATTTAACGGAGATTAGAGTCTCGAGATCTCCGTTTGGTAATTGACATCTTAGATCAACGGAGTAACCGCAGAATTCAAATAGTTTCTTCATCAGCTCTGTAGAAACGAAATCAAAATTAAAAAAAAATCGGAAGTCGAGAATACGAAATTTGAAGTGGAGTGGAGTGGGAGACGAACCTGAGAAAGAGATAGAACGATCGACGGAGAGGACTCTGGTGTGACCTCCAACGTAACGGAGATTGCCGTCGGTGGAACGAGGGAGGATTCTGCCACCGTAACTGCAAAGAAATTTTAGATTACTACTTCCACTGTTGTTCTTCTCGTTATAATCAACCGCCACCATTGTTTCTTTTTAAATTACGAGGAGTTGGGAGAGAAGAAGAGGGAAGTTTATAAAATGTTTTGGTTGTGTGGTGTCTTAAACCGAGAAGAAAGGTTGCAGGTGTATGGGTTTTTATAGGAAGGGAGTGCGTGGGATGGGATCCTTCCGCGTATGGACCTTGTATGGGGCATTTTGGACAATTCTGTTATTATTCCAATAACGGAATATTCTTTTATTTTTGCTTGATTCCATTTAAGAAAGAAATCTTTTTTTTTTTCTTTTCTCCATAAAAGAAATCTTTTTTTTTCTTCAACAAAGTAGAGAGGGTCATTTATTGTAGACTGATTCTTCTAAACAAAAAACTAGTCATAGAAATAATCAAATACTGAATGCTGATTCGTTACTGGTCTCTTCAAATGTTAATGTTATATGTTTTGAATGTTGACTTTATTCAACTGTAAGAAAAAAAAAAAAAAAAAAGAAGAACCATACATGGTATATTCCAAAAAAAAAGAAACTGTATGGATCGGTGTAGATGGTAAGTCTGAAAAATCCCATCACTCTTCTCAAAAAATCCATGATACTTTCGTAAGAGGATCCAAGAAAAAAAAGAGAGAAGACAAAAACCATAGTCCAGTGGTGTGTAGCCCATTAAGTAGGTTACTCATGGGCCATGGCCCATCTCTGATTGCCACAACAAAATAAAGGAAACAAAAAAAGAACAAAAATAAAATTGGAAATTAGGGTTACTAAATTGGGAATATTACTGTCCAAAAACGAATCATAAAAAAAATATCTTAGCTTTTATCTTTTTTTTGTTCCGTTTTGCGGCTTTTCGTCGTCTTCCAGCACTCAATTCGAATCTAAGGTTACTACGCTGTTGAAGAACTTAAGCGAGAGAGAGAGAGAGACAAAAAAAACAACACAAGCAATCTCTAAAGTCACGATGAGCTCCTATGATCGTAGATTTGCTGATCCGAATTCGTATCGCCAACGCTCTGGGTAAGTGAAATCAATCAATCAATCAATCAACCAATTTCGTCGTTTCGATTTCCTTCGATCTGTTAACCCTTATATTTATCTGTGTTACTCTAGCGCCCCAGTTGGTTCGTCTCAGCCAATGGATCCTTCCGCCGCACCATACAACCCACGATACAGTGGTGGTGGTGGAGGAGGATATGGGCCGTCTCATGTAATGGCAGGTGACAATTCCGGTTATAATAATAATCGGTACCCATCTTTTCACCCACCCACTAGTGGTTTCTCTGTTGGTCGCGGCGGTGGAAGAGGTGGTGGTTACGGTCAATACGGGGATAGAAACAACGGAGGGAATTGGGGAGGAGGTGGAGGGGGACGTGGTGGAGGATCGAGTAATAGAGAGCTAGATAGCGTTTCTCTTCCCAAGCAGAATTTTGGGAATCTTGTACATTTCGAGAAGAACTTCTACGTTGAGAGTCCTTCTGTGCAGGCCATGACTGAGCAAGATGTTGCCATGTACAGAACTGAGAGGGATATCTCTGTTGAAGGTCGTGATGTTCCTAAGCCTATTAAGTTGTTCCATGATGCTAATTTCCCAGGTATTTCATTTGATTGCTCAAAGTTTTTGGTTGGAGATGTGATAATTTTTATCTAATTTGGGTTCTTGGTTCAATGGTTAGATAATATTCTTGAAGCAATAGCTAAATTGGGATTTACTGAGCCAACACCTATACAAGCTCAGGGATGGCCAATGGCTTTAAAGGGTAGGGATTTGATTGGTATTGCTGAGACTGGCTCTGGTAAGACATTGGCTTACTTGTTACCAGCTTTGGTTCACGTAAGTGCACAACCTCGATTGGGTGAGTATTATTATAACTCTTTATCAGTAGAATCATATTTTAGCTGCGTTCTTTTTTTTAAGGGGACATGTTTATTTATGTGTATCGTTGTGGTGTTTATAGGTCAAGATGATGGACCAATAGTGTTAATATTAGCACCCACGAGAGAATTAGCTGTCCAGATACAAGAGGAATCAAGGAAGTTCGGGTTACGGTCTGGTGTTAGAAGTACTTGTATCTATGGTGGTGCTCCTAAAGGACCTCAGATTCGTGATCTTAGAAGAGGTACTTTATTTTTCATCTCGAGTTTGTAGTATTTTCCATGTCTGGTTCTTGGATGGAGCATAAAACTTTATGATTCATTTATCTTGTCAGGTGTTGAGATTGTAATTGCTACACCTGGTCGTTTGATCGATATGCTGGAGTGCCAACACACTAATTTGAGGAGAGTGACTTACCTTGTGCTGGATGAGGCTGACAGAATGTTGGACATGGGATTTGAACCTCAAATTAGAAAGATTGTATCTCAGGTATTCTTGTACTTCCTCCAAACCTATCATGTATGTAGTGTCATTAAGAAAGGGTGCTCGACCAATGAGATTCAATCGCTCATCTTTGTTCCGTCCTATTTGTTAGATAAGAACCATTACAGATTTTGTTGAAATTGTGTCATGTTCGCAGATCCGACCTGATAGACAGACACTTCTTTGGAGTGCAACATGGCCACGAGAGGTTGAATCTCTTGCCAGGCAGTTTCTACGAGATCCATATAAGGTTTAACTTAACATCTGTTTAACTTAATTAGGATTGATTTGAATAAAGTAGTGGATGTTTATGTTGTGCACTGAAAACAATTGTGTTTCGTAGGCCATTATTGGATCAACAGATCTAAAAGCTAACCAGTCTATCAACCAAGTAATCGAGATTGTACCAACGCCAGAGAAATACAACAGGTTCTTAACTTTTCTGTAACTAGAGAAGTAATCTTTCTTTGCCTTCTTTTTATGATTTTGTGCTTATGCTTTTTCTCGTTTGATAGGCTCCTTGCACTGCTTAAACAGTTAATGGATGGGAGTAAAATTCTAATATTTGTGGAGACAAAGAGAGGGTGTGATCAAGTGACTAGACAATTGAGAATGGACGGATGGCCAGCGCTTGCCATACATGGTGACAAGAACCAATCGGAAAGAGACCGAGTTTTGGCAGAATTTAAGAGTGGACGAAGCCCGATAATGACTGCCACTGATGTAGCAGCAAGGGGACTTGGTAGGATTTACCATGTGATACAGTAGAGAGGATTAGAGTTAGACCATTTCGTTTTCTTGGGGTTAAAAGATTAGAAAAAAAAAATGTCGCCTGGCTGCCGCTTTCCACAGTTTCCTCTGGTACTAGAAAGAAAAGGAAAAGGGAGTTTCTTTGAAGAATTTGTTTCCCGCATCCATCTCCCGGGCATGGAGCTGATTGGTTTTTGAGCAGCCTGGGCGACTGACACCCGATTGCATAAATAGTGTTTTAACGACAGTCACACACACTCCTTATCCCTGCAAGTTAAGGTGGGCACATTTACTTGGAAAAATGTGTTGCTCTTAGTTTCTTGATCTTTTCAGATCTGCAGATGTAGGGATAAGGGGTTCTGTTCATCCTCCTAGGCTTTAAAACACCAAATTCATTTACACAAATAGTTTTCTGTTC
>NC_025686.1:26723487-26727383 GCF_000633955.1 Camelina sativa | reverse complement strand
AAAAAAAAAATGTCGCCTGGCTGCCGCTTTCCACAGTTTCCTCTGGTACTAGAAAGAAAAGGAAAAGGGAGTTTCTTTGAAGAATTTGTTTCCCGCATCCATCTCCCGGGCATGGAGCTGATTGGTTTTTGAGCAGCCTGGGCGACTGACACCCGATTGCATAAATAGTGTTTTAACGACAGTCACACACACTCCTTATCCCTGCAAGTTAAGGTGGGCACATTTACTTGGAAAAATGTGTTGCTCTTAGTTTCTTGATCTTTTCAGATCTGCAGATGTAGGGATAAGGGGGTCTGTTCTCCTAGGCTTTAAAACACCAAACTCATTTACACAAATAGTTTTCTGTTCTTTTCCTGCATTTCATATCAGTCTATGATCTACACCTCTCTCAACTGTGTGTTTCTTCTTTGGCTTGCAGATGTGAAGGATATAAAGTGTGTGGTTAACTATGATTTCCCAAACACCTTGGAGGATTACATCCATAGGATTGGTCGAACAGGGCGTGCAGGAGCTAAAGGAATGGCCTTTACATTCTTTACACATGACAATGCTAAGTTTGCAAGAGAGCTTATCAAGATACTTCAAGAAGCTGGTCAAGTTGTACCTCCTACTCTCTCCGCACTAGTGCGATCATCTGGTTATGGAGGTGAAAACCCGTTTCTCTTATCTCATCTTAGTTCAACAAGTCTTTCGCTTAGTGGGTCTGACGATCTGATTCAATTTTTGTTGACTTGTTCAGGTTCTGGTGGTGGACGAAACTTCCGGTCAAGAGGAGGAGGACGTGGTGGTGGTGGTGGTGGGTTTGGAGATAAACGGTCGAGATCAACGTCGAACTTTGTACCTCACGGTGGAAAGAGGACTTGGTAGAGAGAATTAGTCACGTGATTGATTCTCTGGTTTGTCCTTAGATAAGCTTTAATTATGATAATACTTTATGATCAGTGTTTATTTTGGAGTTGAAGTTTTCTACAATCTGTTGTAGAGAGCAAACTTTTACTATTTAATTGTTACCTGATTTCTCTTCTTCTTATTCTTGAAATTATCTTAACATATTTGCCTTTTCAAAAAAAAAAATTATAACACATTTGCCTTTTTCTTAATTCTCTTAAGTAATATTGTCTTAAAAGTTAAAACTACTTCAAAAAAAACTGTTTGTGCCTTTGTGGGTTAGTTTCAGAGGCACAAGTAAACTCTAAAAGAAATTAGACAAATGTTGGCATGTAAAACTAGAACATGTTTTCGATCTTTGTCCAAAATCGTACTAGATGGAGTCCAAAATATGAAATTGTCGGAGATATCTTTCCATAAATGCTTATTATCCTATATCTTTCTGAATCAGAAATTATGTTCCTAAATCTCTCCGAATTCATAATTCTCATCAATTTCCCCATAACCAGCAGCTGTAGCATCAAAGAAGGAGATGGAATAAGGTTCTTATGTATGTCTTTGCTCTGTTCGATGAAGATCAGAAAATTGAAGCCGCCCTGGAGATGGGGATTGCTTTACGGTAATGGATCGAAGAAGTATGATGTGAATATCTCGCCGCCGAATTAAAGTTTTGAACGGCTAAGAAAATGAGATAATGGACAAATGGGAGTTCTAGATATATTAGCTCGGGTCGGGCTTTTAATGGTTTTAATTTTTTTATATTTGGTATGAACGGTTTTCTATTGGGGTTTACTCTCTAAACCAATAACACCCAGCTTTATAAGTAAAATAAGTGAGAACTATCAATTCGGGAATTTATAAGATGAGAAGCGTTTGTAGAAAAATATCTGGAACAAAGTCATAATTTGGACTCTATCTGATACGATGTAATAATAGTTCTCCTAGATAAATAGGACGTTTTCCCAAGGTAAAATTGGTAAATTCACTCCAAAATTAGGTTTAACTTATCTAAAAAAATACTTTACATTTATTTGTCAAACAGTGTCTACCGGCTACCATTAGGAAAACCAAATTAAAATGGAGCCCAAACTATGAAATCGTCCGAGATATCTTTCCATAAATGCTTATTATCCTATATCTCTCTGAATCAGAATTTTATTCCTAAATCTCTTCGAATTCATAATTTTCATCAATTTCTCCATAACCAGCGGCTGATTTAGCATCTGCGAAGGGGAATAATGTCCCTGTGTATATCTTTGCTCTGTGCGATGAAGATCAGAAAATTGAAACTGCCGTGGAGAAACACTAGAGATTGATTTACGGTAGATCGAGGAAATACGATGTGAATATCTCGCCACCGATTTAAAGTTTTGAACGGCGAAGAAAACGTGATGATGGGCAAATGGGAGTTCTAGATGTATTAGCTCGTGTCGGGTTTTTAACCTGAGTCGAGTTTTAATTTTGGTTTCATATTTGATATGATCGGTTTCTATTGGGTTTACTCTCTAAACCAATAACACCCAGCTTTATGGGTAAAATAAGTGAGAACTATCAATTCGAGAATTTATAAGATGAGAAGCGTTTGTAGAAAAATATCTGGAACGAAGTCATAATCTGAACTCTATCTGATACGGTGTAATAATAGTTCTAATGGATAAATAGGACGTTTTCCCAAGGTAAAATTGGTAAATTCACTCCAAAATTATGTTTAACTTATCTAAAAGAAAATACTTAACATTTATTTGTCAAACAATGTCTACCGGCTACCATTAGGAAAACCAAATTAAAATTAGGAAAATATGCTAATTCAGGAATCGAATGTATATGGATTCTCTCTTAACTAAAATGTTAATGTGGCTGTATATAAATAAACCTCGCTAACAATTCCTGCTAGGCTTACTTAAACAAATTTTGCTCCGAGTTAATAAAAAAACTTGGGAATAGAGAGACTCTGAGTCTGAGAGAGAGAGAGGAAGGAACCATGGAGGCAGACGAGAGCGGTATCTCCTTGCCGTCAGGACCCGACGGTCGTAAGCGGCGAGTCAGTTACTTCTACGAGCCAACGATCGGTGACTACTACTACGGTCAAGGACATCCGATGAAACCTCACCGGATCCGTATGGCTCATAGCCTAATCATCCACTATCATCTCCACCGTCGCTTAGAAATCAGCCGTCCTAACCTCGCCGACGCCTCCGATATCGGCCGCTTTCATTCCCCCGATTATGTTGATTTCCTCGCTTCCGTTTCGCCGGAATCTATGGGCGATCCTTCCTCTGCACGAAACCTAAGGCGATTCAATGTCGGCGAGGACTGTCCTGTCTTCGACGGGCTTTTTGATTTTTGCCGTTCTTCCGCCGGTGGTTCCATTGGCGCCGCCGTCAAGTTAAACAGGCAGGACGCTGATATCGCTATCAATTGGGGCGGTGGGCTTCACCATGCCAAGAAAAGCGAGGCCTCTGGGTTTTGCTATGTTAATGACATCGTTCTTGGGATTCTTGAGTTGCTCAAGATGTTTAGGGTAAAATTCTCGATTCCTTCTCTTAGCTTTGTTGGTAGAGAACTTCTAGTTGTTCTTCTGTAAATTTTAGGGTTTAAAGCTTATCTTTGTTGAGTGGTTTGAAAGCTTTGATTCTTTCATGTTCCTTAATTGCATATTACCTTTAGGATCTTGCATTAGGTCAAGTGCATCACAGCTGCAACTTATATTCTTTGTTGGTTTATTTGGGAATTTGTCAGAGACATAGCCTCTTTGTTTACATTGTATTCTGATAGCATCCTTTATAATGTTGAGTATGCAACAATGTTTCCATTGCTTACATCTTAGTGCTTTCATCCAATTTTGTTTTGCAGCGGGTTCTCTACGTAGACATCGATGTCCATCATGGAGATGGAGTGGAAGAAGCGTTTTACACCACTGATAGAGTGATGACTGTTTCTTTCCACAAATTTGGGGACTTTTTCCCAGGAACTGGTCACATAAGAGACGTCGGCGCAGAAAATGGGAA
>NC_025686.1:26676940-26722316 GCF_000633955.1 Camelina sativa | reverse complement strand
CCTCTCATGGTCTTGGGTGGTGGAGGGTATACTATACGAAATGTTGCCCGTTGCTGGTGTTATGAGGTCTTTTCATCTCTTTTGCACTTCTTCTATGTTTTTTGAGATAATTTTAAAAGTTTTTGTTCTTGAAAGGTTTGTTTTTTGTTGCCTCGTTGCAGACTGCAGTAGCGGTTGGAGTAGAGCCGGACAACAATCTCCCATTCAATGAGTATTTTGAGTATTTCGGCCCAGATTATACGCTTCATGTCGACCCAGGTCCAATGGAGAATTTAAACACTCCAAAAGATATGGAGAAAATAAGGTAATATCTCCTACTTCCCCTATTATGGTCATTGTACTTGATTTTATCTATAAGCTGGTTCCACTAGTTCACAAAAGCTTCACAATGCTCATAGCTTTTAACCACTGAGTCTCCGTGGCTTTGTCGATGAGGTAATTTGAACTTAGAGAAATGAGTTGTTGAAATTTCAGGAACACATTGCTAGAACAACTTTCGGGACTAATGCATGCACCTAGCGTGCAGTTTCAGCATACACCACCAGTAAATCGAGTTTTGGACGAGGTAATTTTCAATAATCTGTTGATGTGTATCTCACTCTGCTGTTTTAGTTTCGTCATGTTCTATTGGGACTGACTCAATATCTGTTTATCTGAATGAAAATCTTTAGCCGGAAGAAGACATGGAGACGAGACCAAAGCCTCGCATCTGGAGTGGAACTGCAGCTTATGAATCAGACAGTGACGATGATGATAAACCTCTTCATGGTTTATCAGGTCTTGATGGCCCAGCTATGGACAGGTAAAAAAAAAATGCTTCATCCTACTTACTCCAACCTCATTGTAACAAGTGAGTTTTAGAATTTAATTGATCTCTTTTAAACCTCCAGGGACTCTACAGGTGAAGATGAAATGGAAGACGATGATAACCCAGAGCCGGATGTGACTCCTCCATCGTCTTAAAACTAGCTTCTATATATTGGTGGTGTGTCTTTTGCATATGGTAATGTCGGGAGATTTAAGACACTAAAAGTTAGTAGGGGAATTGATTCTTTTGATGTTTTCTTCAGCACCCTTTTGAGTACTGTGAAAACGCTTGCATTGTTAGAACAGTGAGTGACTAGTGGCCTTCGAGTCCCAAGTTAGAAAATCAGATGTGAAAAATGCAATGAAACTTTTTTTTTTTTTCTTTTCTGTTTGTTTATTACTGTTTTACTTTTACCATTTTTCTGGTTACCAAAACGGAACAGAAACAGATTGCAATAAACCCCAAAAATAAACCATCGAAGTCTGAAATAATCAATTTGGATAATTGAAGCAGAGCCATGGCGAAGGAGCTTATTTCTCTCCAATATCTCCGACCACCACTTCACTTCTCTCGTCAATTCCTAAGCCTATCTTCTCCTTCTTCAACTCGCAATCTCCGCCGTAAACAACCGCAAAACCCAATCTTTATCCGCACCACCTCTCACCGGAACAAAACTTCTCACGACGACGACGGAATCCCAGCCGACGAGGTCAAAACCATAGCCAAATTCAAATCACGCCACAACTACATCAGAGTCATCGAAGTTTCGCGAAAGACCAATCACCCACTCGCCGGTTCTCGTCTCCTCCTCCTCGACAACCCCGGTAACATCCACAGCATCTCTTTCCTTCTCAAAACCTTAACCGATAGTTACTTCGACGTTTTCGCTACTCTGCCTCCGATCATACCTCCAGGACCCATCGGTATTCTCGGGTTCGGAGCTGGTTCAACTGCTCGATTGATTCTCGAGCTTTACCCTCCTGAGTTCACCGTCCATGGATGGGAGCTTGACCCTTCTGTGATTGACGTCGGTAGAGAGTTCTTTGGTCTCTCTAAGCTCGAAAGAGATCATAAAGATCGGATTTTTATCAACATTGGTGATGCTTTAGACCACGCTAGTGTTAAAACAGGGTTTTCTGGTATTTTAGTTGATTTGTTTAGTAAAGGGAGTGTGATCAAAGAGCTTCAAGATACAAAAGTGTGGGAGGATTTGAAAACTAGGTTGAGGAAGAGAGGGAGGATTATGGTGAATGTTGGAGGTAAATGTGTGGAAGCTGAGGATTCAGAGAGAGATGGAGGTTTGGTTATGGAGGAAACGTTGAAGGCCATGAGTCAGGTGTTTGGTGATAAGCTCTTTGTGCTAACGCTTGGCAATGGGAATGATAGCTCGGTGGCTTTAACAGGTGATTTACCTGATCTTGATGCGTGGAAGAAGAGATTGCCGCGTAGTGAACTGAGAAGCTATGTTGATATGTGGATACCTTTTAGAGAATTCAGCTTGAGATATTAGTCTTTAATGATATTTGGTAAGTAAGCAGTTTAGGTTTTGTGATGGATGCTGCAATGTCTTTAATATCTCATTTTGGTTCTGTTTCAGAGAGTGTTTCAAGTGTACAAATTATTGGCTTGACCATTGTGTCTTTTATTGTTGATGAATGGCTGACTATTCTTTCCCGGGGATTGAGATTTACTCAGTAATGTTAAGTATGATTCGTTCTAGTACTTTGAAGCTAAATTCGACAAAGATCTTGTATCACTGTTTTAATCAAAATCGAAAGTATGAAGCTTTTGCAGTTTATAGTCCTGCAGGCAAGGCAAAAAGCATTACAGTCTCATTTGTTCTTCGACATCATCATTGAGCTTTCGAACGCAATAAGTAAATGCAAAAACCAAACCCCCCCCCCAATAGAAAAATCAGTTTGTGTTTTTTTTTACTTTTGACAATCTTTGTTTCATTAAGATGATTAATGGATTCAAGTTCATTCTATCATCTCAAGCTATATTTTTTTTTTGAAGAGATACATCTTAAGTGCAAGTTCTTGATCTGAGCCTGGTAATCAATATTTTACATATGTAAGATATAGACCATAGTCCCTACATCACCATTTAACATGCTAATAAAAGTTGGTGTATAATTACAGATAATAAAAAGTTACTAATAGCTAGAGATATTAAATCAAACGCATGCTTCTTGCTTACCCTAGGCTTTTTCCCATAGGATACAAATTCCAATTAGTTTGCATAGTGTCATAAGAGTTAATAAACACAGTAGGTTTATTTTCTAATCATCTTTTTCACTATTTAAAGTTATATAGAATTATAATATATTATACAAGACTGAAAGTCATAAATTTTAAATTTTCAAATCTCTACATTCCAAGCCTATTTGATCTATCACTCTTATAATACTTGATAGGGCAACTATTGAGAAATAAACTGTGAACTAAATTGGGTAGGCTAAGAAAATAACAATTGTAGCATAAATACGACAATTTCATTCATATCATAGTAAGCTAAAATTATAATTACTGTATGGGAGGTTGACGTTGTTTGACTCTAGCATGTGGTTACTGCAGCTATAAGCAATCCCGAGGGAGAATAAAATCTCTATCCAATTCTCTTTAATTGATTCATTTTTGGTTTATATAGAGAATTATACTAATAAATTCCATATCAGTGAGGATGTATATTACAACTTGTAATTCTAGTTCCAGCAAAATATTAAAATTTAAGAATTTTTTGATCATGTTAATCAAATGAGCTAGTATTTATAGTTTAATGGTTTTTAGTTACCCTTATCTGTTTTCACATAAAATTTTACATTTGGTGAAATGTAAGTGTTAATTTTAAAGAACGAAATCTATGTTTAAGTTATAAAATAAATAACTTAAACACAAAAGACATAAGTATATACAAATATGTAGGTTGATGAATCTATGTTAAACTTAACTTAGTGATATTAGTTAATTCTATCTCTTCTAAACTTTTCCTTGCTATGTGTGTTTCATATTCATGATTGTAATTTTTTTATTTATTCGGTTCTGCATACATACAAACAAACAACAAAACAAAAGGATATATTCACAAAACTATTCCTCCAAGTTGCATCATTGACCTCTCATGATATACCTCTAACTTTACCTTCCATATATAATCAGCACATGCAGATTTATTAATTAAACATTATCTTATGTGTGTGTTGTTTCATATGAGACCATATATATAAAATGTGGTTTCTAGAGATTCTTAGAGTCACATGGATTAAATTAAATTACAAGAAGAAAAATAAAATGCGAGGGACAAAGTAGTACTAGTCTAGTTTTAGTAGATCATATGTGTGAGGAGGACCCATATTCTCTCTCTCTCTCTCTCTCTCTCACTCTGCAAACCCTTTATAACACTTCATACCCCCACCTCTCTCTATTGTATATTTTTTACATCCCTATATGCAACCTCTATATATATATCAATACCCACTCTAATCGATTACTTAAAGCTATTGATGGTAAAATTTGTTATGTTTTTTTCTCTATTCTTAAGATATGTTGGTTTAGTGATGAATTTAATGTCTCGAGATACAAACTTTAATTTATGCGGATCTTTTGTTATCAAGATACATGTTAGACTTATAACAAATCCACCAAATCATGAGATCATTGTTCTTCAAACAACTTTCAAATTAAACTTGATCGATTTTTAGCTATCAGAATGCCGAAATCAATAACATTGAATAATCAGCTAAGTTTTTGTATATGAGAGAGGAACTATACACACTCCAAGTACGAGACTAGTTTCCTCTTTTGGAAAAGAATAGGACCTCTATTTTCGAACCCTAATCCCGATATTAGGGTCGTCATGACATTAATATTTTTGTTTTAAATATGAAGACATTAGTTTGGTGATAAAGCCTAGATGCTTCACTTTAGTGAATTACTAAATTCCCACCACTAACCACAATCATAACTTGGACCAAAACATAATAATCTGAGGGATCTTGAAAGTATTCCAAAGGTTAATATTACCACACAAATAATTTTTCTTATTATTTCTCATTTACAATTGCATATGAATTTTCACAGTCTAATTCATCATGAAAATTAAAAGCGTTCCAAGAGAGAACGAGTCATCCCCAACTAGTAGCCTAAGATATGAAAATACAACATTAGTCTGAGTTAAACTATATAAGTATCGAACCATTTTGAGTTCTTAGACCAAGAATCTACTAACGTCATCTGATAATATATATTATTGATTCCGGCAAAAAATATATATTTGTTATTCAAATTTGTGCGAAAACTAAGTAAGAAGAAGACACTATTCCAATGTCTCAATCGGTTGTCACTTCCAATAATATATACTCTAACACAAGTAACTGTTGGTATGATACTAACCCTAGCTATAGCTTCAAAAATCTTTGGACCCCCTCATAGTTTTTTTTTCCATTACAAAAGTTCTGATTTTACTAAACCTATTTAAACTTGACTTGAGTTCACATGAAATCGCTTGACTTTTACTGATCTTCCTGTCTCTACTTTGCTACTGTGTGGTCTCAAGACTTTATTCAAGTTCATATTAATTATTTTTGATCGATTTAATCAAACTTCAGAATTATTTTGCAATTAACTGCTGTCGAATTTAAGATGTGAAGATTTTTTTTTGGGTCACGACGTACGAACACGGTGAACATAACAAGTATTACATCCACAAAATTACTATTAACAATTATTTCTTTAATCATCATATTCCAAATCAGGTTTTGTTGTAATATTCAACTAAAGTCGAGATTGATAGAGATGTTTAGGGTTTGTTGAGGCTCCGGCCATCAGTGTGATGACAGGTATATATAGAGAGATCAGAGGGATATATATATACACAAATTGATGCTTGATTAGTTAGCTTAGGGTTGATTTTGGGACTGTTAGGGAATATTGTTATCATTGAATGCATGAAGAAAATTCACAAAAGCTAAAGTTAAACAAATTAATCTAATGGGAGACAAAAGTGAGCACAGTGAAATGATATTACTATTATTCTTGAGATGAAATGTCATAGTCATTCTTTAAGGGACATACCCTCTCCTCCTCTTCCTGTTTATTAATTGTTCATTTGTTATTATTACACTTTGTCTTTTGCTCTTTCTTCTTCTTCTCCACTAAAAATTTTCTCTATTTTTTTCCCCTTTTATTTGTTTGTTTGGTTTCTTTAAATTCTCATCTTCTATACAAATCTTTCTCAATTCTTCTTGAAATTAGGGTTTCCCTTTCTTTGAGAGGGCTAAAACCCTAATATCTCTCTCTTTGACTAAAGAGTTAAGCCTACTCTATCTACTTTGGAAGCGAAATTCAAAGGGTAAGAAAAAAAGCCCTTGAAAGAGGAAGAAAGATACAAGATCCTCAAAGAACATAAAGATCTAAAGGCAGGTATATATATAAATCTATACATATACGCTTTAATTTGATGTATTTATCTAAATAAATCCTAGATTTATGCATAGCTTCCTTTCATCAAAGACGTAGTCAATTTCTAATCTATGTTTTTATTTTCTATGTTCTACGTGCTATTGCTTATATATGTGTGTATCTACGCATTTTCACTTTCATCGTTCTGTCACTTTCTTTTGAATTTCTACTCTAATAAAGACTTAAAAAAGGTGATCTAATTGTAGCACATAAGACAAAGATATGTAAACACATGTGTAACAAACCTTCATCATAATATGTTATCTCTTTGAATTGGAATTATAACTAAGGCCAGATCTAAAGTTTATATACATATATACATCCAAATTAGTATAGACTTAAGGTCAGTAGTGGAATTGCTTCATCTCCACAAGGGAAATGAGGGATAGGAGGGAAAGCGAAGGAGAGGGAAAGATTTTAACTAACTGATTTACTAAAGACAACTTTGAAATTCCCATGACCAAGTTTAATTTTGGGGCATACAAATAGAATTTAAAGAATGGGTTCCCTTTCTTAAGTTAATTAGTTTATTTTTAACAAATCTAGGGTTGAAGAGAGAGATCGGAAGATGAAGAAGATGATAGAGCACATAAGGGCATGCACAATTTAATTAGAATGAAAAAAATGTTTGATTTGGGTAATATATGTCGTATATATATATATGTATCGAACAAAAAAAAAGTATAATTTATATGTAGAATTCATATAAATACTAGAGGGATGATACACAATCATCTGAATCTGACATTTAAAAAAAAACTAATTTGACTTTTTTTTTGTCCAGGGAGTTTCGGTACAAACACTTCACTCTCATATAGTTTGAATTTAGTCTTCAACTGATCCACATGTATGTCGTCTTATATACGTTAGAAATAAAAGTGTGTGTGGGTACTCTGTTACGCAAATTCTAATAAATTAGCTAAATTTTCTGGATTCTACTTTTAATCATTGTCTCCTTAATTCTGGAGGGAACTTAAGAAGCTATATAGATCAGACCAGGATTCCTAAATTTATATATTATTTATATAATTTGAAAAATTCTAGCAAATTTAATTTATGTCAATAAGGTTTATTTAAGAAAAATATTCAGAGACTAGAGTTTTAATTTTAACCTTTTAAATGATAGCTTAGTTCATTGGGAAAACACATTATGTGATACCAAAGTAACTAATAGTTTCCAGCATGTCCTGGAGAATCTCGTGTTCTTAACATGTTTATTATTAAATCTTCAATTTGGTTTTAGATTTTTGTAAATATATATAGTATACATGATTTTCGTTTCCTTAGATTGGATGTTGGACATACATATTAACGTGTGTGTATATATATATATGTGTGTGTGTGTGTGTATGTATGTATATGGTGATATAGATATTTGCAGACACAAATAAATATATAATCATAAAACGTACACATGCATATATACAATGAAAGAAAAATTAAAAACGTAGAAAGGGTTATCATGAAAGACGTAGAAATTCTTTTTTTTGTTATAAAGACGTAGAAATTCAACAAAAAAAAGGGAAAAATATAATTTAAGTTTAGCAAACCATTCTAATTTAAGTTTCAAGAAGATGAGTTATATGAAAAGAAACACAACTTGTAAACGAAATCTTGGAGTTTAGCAAATTCAGCTTATATATATATATGTAGAAGTGTCTGTGACAGTTTAAATGCGTATTTAACTTTTTTATCATGTGCTAAATGTTTTTTTAACTTAATATTAGGTGTAATTAAGAAACCAAAGAAAAAAAAAACAAATGGCGTCATCATCAAACTCATACAACTCACCATGCGCGGCGTGCAAGTTTCTTCGCCGGAAATGCATGCCGGGATGCATATTCGCGCCATATTTTCCACCGGAGGAGCCACACAAATTCGCCAACGTCCACAAAATCTTCGGAGCAAGCAACGTCACGAAGCTCCTCAATGAGCTCCTCCCTCACCAACGTGAAGATGCAGTCAACTCTTTAGCCTACGAGGCCGAGGCACGTGTCCGTGACCCTGTCTATGGCTGCGTTGGAGCCATCTCTTATCTCCAGAGACAAGTCCATAGGCTTCAGAAGGAGCTCGACGCTGCTAATGCTGACTTGGCACATTATGGTTTGTCTACGTCAGCCGGCGGAACACCTGGCAACGTCGTGGACTTGGTTTTCCAGCCTCAGCCGCTTCAGTCGCAGCAACCACCTCCGCTGAATCCTGTTTATCGACTTTCAGGGGCGAATCCGGTGATGAATCAGCTGCCACGTGGCACCGGAGGGTCGTATGGGACTTTTCTTCCTTGGAACAATGGTCATGATCAGCAAGGAGGTAACATGTGAGTGTTTATAACTTATGTGTACTCATCCTCTCATCTCTCTCTTTCTATATATTTATGAGAGTGTGTGTGTGTGGTACGAATACTACTATATTATTTATTTAATGCATGGACTGTGTGGTACGAATGTTTTATTTATGAATTTCCTGTCGAAGTATAAATGCATGGACTGTTCTTGTTTATTTATGATATGCTATATACATTATTGTTTTTGATTATTTTTCGTTTGGTATTATACAACGTCTAAGCTAGGATGTAGTTATGTTGGTCATTTTAGGCTAACAACAAACAGGATAGCTCTACAAAAAAAGACAAACAGAATACTTATTTTCTTTTGATTTTGTAAAATTATAAGTACCTAAGATGATATTCTACCCGTTTCATTCTAATTACTGTATTTTAAAAAATTTATAACGGAAATATCGATTTTAGTAAGGTTAATATTTCCTAGTTTTTTTTTTTGGTTTTTTACTATTACTGAATATCCAGAATTTTGTTCCATGTGATTTGTGAAGCAAGGTATTCATTTATCATGAAACGGAAAAGTGTTTTCCTAGTGGCTTTGGTGGATTATATTAGTATTTCATCAAAATTTATAAATAATATATATGGTGCTGATTGTTATTTGCCTTGGTGGGTTCAATACCTAAACTAGGATGGTGGTTGGCGTGGATGCATGTTTGAGAGAAGTTAATAATTGAGGGATACTGTTTTATTATATATATTAGTTTAACTTCTTTAACTAT
Source organism: Camelina sativa (assembly GCF_000633955.1). Classification (NCBI taxonomy): domain Eukaryota; kingdom Viridiplantae; phylum Streptophyta; class Magnoliopsida; order Brassicales; family Brassicaceae; genus Camelina; species Camelina sativa. The sequence continues at coordinate 26,712,986 of NC_025686.1, read as the reverse complement.
ATATATCGTAGAAAAAAAATGTGAATGATATAGAAGTGGTACTCATGGTATGATTGTTTACGTGATATATATGTATCTATTTAAGTGTGTGTATATGTAATGTATATTATTAGTTATGTATAAAAAAAATTGACGGGTAGAGCGACGGCTAGGCATGTGGATTACGAAGTTTCCTTTTCTCTTTATAAATAATATATAGTTTTGGTTATAAATTTGTTGACAAAATATATATATATATATATATATATATATATAGTTTAGGTTATTAATATATTACTGTGGGTGCAGCCTATCCGTCATATAAAATATGATCGTCATAAAATGTTAATGCATGAAATTATTAATGATAATTACTATGGAATTCTTCTTCTTCCTTTTTTAATCTGATTATGGAGTCATCATGTGAAAAATTTTGTATACCAAATATAGTCCAAGTCATGAGTAGTGAAATTGAAGTAGCAATATATACAAAAAGGGACAATTTTGGGATTTAAATTCCGTACAAAAACAAAAGTATGTTTGTCACATAGTCCCTTTTTTTTTTGTCAACATTTTGTTTTATTTGCAATACAAGAAAGTGAGCATTTTGGAACTAAAAATGCTGTTATACAGTATACTGTATGTAAGAATATGGGGTGATTAATGACACCGTATCCCGTATGTATTCATTTATTTTTCGTAAACCTACTTGGATGCCTATTTTTTTGGTCTATACGTACATAACTACATAAGGCAAACCTTATACTATAATTTAAGTCGAAAGTTTAGTATATATAAATCATCCAAACTTGTGAATTGCAATAATTAACACTTAGTGGTATAAGTAAGCATAATTTGTCCCCCAAAAAATATTCATAATTAATTTGTCAAAAGATATATATTATACTAACATCCGTTTCTTTTGCCAAATCTAGTTAAATTTAACATGCGTAGTTTAACATGTAATTCTATATTTCAATCTTAAGCCCATAATTACCACTCTTTTTATCTAGGCCCAAACAAATACATTCACCATATCCAAAACTAGAACAACTCTTTGCCATTTTTTTTTCAATCCCATTCATTTATATATTCTGTAAGTTTTCATATTAGTTTGAGACTTTGAGCTTGAGGTGATATGCTAATTAGAGAGGCATACAGTTTTGAAAGTATCTCTAGCTAGAGACAGCTATACTCGTTAAACATCTAACAAAGACACGTTAAATAAAAAGTAATAAATGTGTTTAAAGAAAAAAGAATAACATAGCCCATGCATGGGAAATAAATGAATTTAATTAGCTGCAACGAGGAACTATGTATATCATCAGAATAAAGGTTCATGCTCTTATATTTGGACAAAAAAAAAGGAAGATAAAAAAGGTTTAATGAAAAAATTATCTTACAGCGGAATAGTGGATATGTTCTTGTATCAGATATATAATTATGCATCAAACCGATATATATGTAAAAATTATATATTATTTAAATGTTGGAAAAGGACTTTTGGATATTGTCGCGGAGAAAATAATAGGAAACTCATCGAGAATCCATCAAACCCATCAATCAATCGATGTCTTTAAAGACGTGAAAAGGAAGCAAACTCTGAGTTTCTGCCTTTGAGCTAAACTACAAAAACCAAACAAGACATTTTCTTTTTACATTGTGCATTGCGGGTCCGATCCTTTGCTACTTTTTACAATTATAATTCATCAAAAACTTAATATATACATATATCTGTATATATACACATATATCTAAAAACAAATAGAAATTTAGTTTCGACTAGAGTCAAAAATTCGAAGTCCGAGGATTAAAATCAATCTTTTCATACCCAATGGTTTTCAGATTAGTCCTACTTTGTGTTGGTCCGGACCTCGCTATTGTTAGTTTTTTTTTTTTTTTTTTCAGTCATCATCTAAAATTTTGGATCATGATGGGACCAATTCTAAGTTGTTTTGATGGAGTTAATGTAAAACATTAACATAAAATTATCTTGACAATGTCAAACGGAATGGAACATTTTTTTGGTCCGAACGGATTAGAGCTCGAGATAGATTATTCTGCTTGTTGTACACATATATAAATTCAGTTATTAAAAATATGGAAATAGTTGTATCATATATAAATATTTTTTTTTTGTTGTATAACTTTCACGAGAAATTACATATATAAAATAGATGAGCTTCCATGTTTTTTAGTTGCCTTTGTAGTAGTTGGTGCATTTGATCATATATATATGATCATTAGTCTTTTTATAAAAAAATAAAATAAAGAAAGAATGATCTTTAATCTTCCAATGATTGGTTTGCAAGAATATTAGGATTCAATAATGATAGAACAATAAATTAATAACGTTATAACCGCCGACCATTGTCTCGATAGATTCTAATAATAGTGGGTTGAGATTTGGATTTCGAATATGCCTCCTTTTAGTTCCACTTTATCTAGTAGTATAATTCTTTCACAATCATAATTTATAGTATTTCTAGATTTAAGACTGATTAAACAAAATTTTAAAGAGTGGTTGTTCTGAAAAAAAAAAAAAAACAAAATGTTAAGAGTATATATAAAGATTATTATTTTTTGGTTGCAAACTGGTATTTTCTCTCCATATAGATTTTCTGGTTACAAAACTATTATTTCCTTTATATATTCCATACTTAGTAGTGGATGTCAGATCAGTAAGTTCTTTTCACTTAAGTTTTGTTTGAGAATTTGACTCAACTAAGGAAATATATGTCTTTATCAAAAAAAAAAAACTAAGGAAATATATGAGAATGTGAAGGCATACATACATACTCCTTTCTGTAGTTTGACTGTTCCCAAAAATACGTAAAACTTTGGTAAACTGATAACTAAAATAAATGCTCACTCAAGTGTTAATTTTTAATTTGATAAATAATTTTGTGAATACCTGAAAAGAGTTATCAGACGATTTATAGTATCAAACAAAAGTCGGTATCAACAACTGCTAACACTAACCTGGTGCATGAAAATGTTAATATATGTGTTCTTTATCAGTTATTTAGAGTAACTATATATTGGTGGTATATTAAAATAACATTACTCCACTTACTTATTAGTCCACTAAAGTATTGTTGTTGTTGTTGTTGCTATTTATATGCATGCCTTTGAAAGGAAATCATGGCAACAATTATTGAGAACTCTTTTGTCAATCATAAGCACTATTCAGGATTCATTAGATCTGAATTCCCAACTATTTCAGCCATCGTGTCATACGAATAGATTATACTGAAAATGGAAAATATAATAATAATCATGATTGTTAAAGCCGCATGCATTGAACAGAACCACAAAAATGATTGATTGATAGATGGATACATACGAGAATCTGAGGATTTGAAAGAGGTCCAGTTAGATTTCTGAAAAAGAATACATGAAGTGTGTTTCCATGTATAATAATTTAAATTTGATTAGCAGTTTCTTTGTCTTAAGCAGAAAGGAGAGATGATAATGATTATCGATTAATAGAGTTTTGTTTGACTAATCTTTTGACTAAATTATACTAATGAAAAGGCAAATATTCTCAGTTGAGTTGCATTACTGAATCCAACCGACACACTTGACGAAATTCACATGGAATTAAAAATTAGGCTGATGTTGATGTTAAGACTTTTATGCCAAAGCAAATTTGTTTAGAAAAGGATCTGAAATTATTTTGAAAACGGTTCTGAAAAGTATCCATAATTATAATTTTTGAAATATCTCTACACTCGCATATCTTCCATCCCTTTAATCTTCATCCTGCATTATTTGTCACCATATATTACAAACCATGTCAATTTTACTATTACACAAGACACACACACACATACATACATGCTATATACATTCAAAGAAACAGTTTAAAGAGAAAGAGATTTACTGCGAGTGTGAAGTCGAGTGAAAGGTATTTGTAGATGAAGGATGCTCGCATTTGGCCATGCACTCTTTAAAACATTTTGACGTGAACTCTGGATCGCGGCATGTGATTTCACATTTGAATACACACAAATGATCTACTGCTTCTGTTCCAATTACAGCCAAAACGATCATCATCATCATCACCACCACACTCAATTTCTTCTCCATTTCTCTTCTTAATTTGAAAACTTTATGTATATAATATGATATATAATGCTTATATTTATTCAGTGGAAACCGAAGTTTTCTCTATTTATTAAGACAAAATCACCAATCCTTTGACCCTGATTTGTGAAGAGTTTTAAGACTTTAAAAGCATTTAAAAGTCTTAGCTCTGATTGGGAGAGACTTTAAAGACTTTTTAAAGACTTTAAAATTAATTTAAAGTCATGCTTTCTTTGCTTTATTATTTTAACAGGCTTAAAAGTCTAACTGCCCATTTTTTTATTTTATACGTACAAATTTTTAAAATCACAAATGTGAGACTTTTTTGGCTGAAAAAATAAATAATAATAAAAGTGTAGTTATTTTTTCTCTTTCTTATTTTTCATGATGATTAAAACATTTTTTTCAATCTATGTATAATTCATCACAAATATACTATAATTTATTAAAAAATAGATTTTTTTATTTTTGTTATTTTGAGATCTATTTTTCATAATTATTTTTGCCTCAACAACCATTATAACACATCATCAATTATGTCATATCTTTATATTTTTTAATTTGTTGAAAATATTTATCTATTCATTTATATGAGTTTTTGTATTTTTCAAAAAAAAATCTTTTTAATAAAATTCATTATGTTGCCATATAGATTTATTCTTAGCATGATTTATATTTATGAAAAATATACAATAAAAATAATAGTTATGTTAAAGTTTTAACAGTTAAAGTTTCTACAACAGAAGCCTCTACAGTCAAAGTCTTTACAGTCAAAGTATTTACAGTCAAAGCATCTACAGCCACAAGTAACAGCCGTTACCAATCAGGACATTTATTTGCCAATCAGGACATTTATTTGCTAATCAGACTTTTATGATTTTTCTATTTTTTAAAGTTTCAACAGCCACTTTAATTTTTTCCTTATTTATTTCCTTCTCTTTTTAAACCTTCAAAATGACGCTTTAAAATTAATAAATTTTTTAAAAATTTTTTTTCTTCCTCTATCATAATTAAAAACACTCTATAAATTTATATATTTTTTTGCACAAACTTTTTTTTACAGATTAATTATCAGCATTTTTTTCCTTTCTTTTAACATCCACTTCTTTTCACAAATTTATTATTTTTATCATTTTTTAATATTTTCTTACAATTTTGTTATTAATAAAATTACAGTCACAGCTTTAAATTTTTTTTTTTAACAATCAGATTTTAACAGTTAAAGTATTTACAGCCAAACTTTCTGCAGTCAAATTTTATACAATCAAAATTTTACAGTTAAAGTCTCTACAGCCTAAAATAATAGTTGTTACCAATCGGGTTGTTAACTTTGAAAATTGACGGTAGAACTCTTAACAATCTCATATGGAAGTGAATATTTTTTGACTGGCTATTTCAAAGAGAGAATATGACGACCAATAATAACCATATAAGAAAGGATATTGACCGGATGCGATCATACCAGCACTAATGCACCAGATTCCATCAGAACTCTGCAGTTAAACATGTTTGGGCAAGAGTAGTACTAGTATGGGTGACTTCCCGGGAAGTCCTCGTGTTGCATCCATCCCTCTTTAAAAGTTAGTTAAAAAAAAATAAAAAATCGGTTCCGGAATTCAACACATCACCGTTTAATCTACAGTGAGCCATTACATATTGGGCCAATAAATGGGCCGTACTAATTACAAGAACCTTTTAACCTTGTTCGTTAACCGCAGCGTTAAGGTCTGGACAAAATACCCGGATTCGAAGATCTGATCCGAACCCGATCAAAAAAACCCGATCTGAACCCGTATCCGAAATTGTAAGATACCCGAACGGGTTCTAAATCTCTAAATCCGAAAACTCGAACCCGAATCCGATCCAAACCAAAATCCGAACGGGTATCCGAATATACCCATATTATTAATATTTAGTAGTAATATATTAGTAATATTTATAATTTTAATAATAAAAGTGTCCAAAATATTCAGATTTTTAGATATTTTCGATAATTTGAAGTATTTAAACTGTTTATTAGTAAACTTGGGTTAAAAATACTCTAAATTTTCAGATATACTGCGTATTATTAAATAATTTAGACTAAATTAGATACTAAAATTTTGAGTTTTGTGAACTTCGGGTACTCCGAATCCGAACCCGAAATACCCGAACCAAACCCGATCCGAACCCGAAGTCTAGAAATACCCGAACGGGTCCTATACATCTAAATCCGAAAACCCGAAACCGATCCGAATCCGATCCGAACCCGAACGGGTACCCGAATACCCAAGCCTAAGAGGAAGTTTCTAAAGTGAATTAGAGAGTCTCTTTTGTTCTTCACCTGTCGTTATCAACTTTACCGGCGACTTTGATCGGAGGAGGTTCTTCACCGGTGGTAGCGACGAAAAGTTCTAGAGAGTTGGGGGAAATGGGAATAGAGATTATAGGTCAAATTGAGAAAATCAATGCTAAAGATTTGAGTTATGACGCTTTTGCGGAGAGTTAGTTAGGCTGATGTTGATGTTAATTAAGACTTTTATTCCAAAGCAAAAATGTTTAGAAACGATCTGAAATTATTTTAAACATTTTTTTTGTGGTTTGTTAGAAAATTTAAAATAAATTTATGTTACTTTTGGGTTTTGATAAACTAAAATAAAGGAATGACGTTACAAAAAAAAAGAACTAAAGAAACGATACTAACTATAAAAAAACGTCTCTGAATTAATTTTTTTTACGTTTTATGCGAATAATAACTTTTGCCGAAAAGAAAATAATTACTAACACCAAACTGATTCAAAGGAAATTATTTTCTAACTGTTTAGAAATATTACAAAATAGTAAATCAGTGTGAATATTAGAAAAAAGTTAGATGAAAGAAACCTAACAACAAGTTGTTGTCAGAAGTCTTTAAATTAACATCTGCTTGATCCATTACGGAAGTAAACAGAAAGCTTTCACCTTAATCGCTTAGCCAACAAGTAGGTTGAGCAATGTTATAAACTCTTACGAGAGTTCCATAACATTAAACTATATATATACACTCACAAACAACAATCAAATCAGAAAGGAACTTACATTGTTCGAAGGGTAAGCTGAGATACTTATTATATTGGTAACGTCCTTAAGGCGATAGCTAGGATCTGGGAAATACTACTCTCTACGTTAAAATGATCCTCTATCATGTTGCTGATTTTGTAATTTGCGAAAAATCTTGGATTCCTTGTTTTGTGAACCAAACATGCATGTGTTCGCGTTCCTCAAATTTAACATAAGTGGAGAGCAAATGCAGAGATGCTTGAAGTTTTCTGATAAAGATTTTCTGAATGTATTTACAACTCAGAAAAGTCACATACAAGTTTGGTGTTAGAATTTCCTTCATAAATATTTTATTCATGCGCGTGGAAAAGTCATCTCCGATCCGTAGTGCAATCTGAATGAAAATTCACGAGACTTATTTTTTGTTTTGTTTTATATATTTTATTTCTAACTCTGTTGCTTAGATGCATATCTATGTTCGCCAACAGTCCAACTAATGTGTCGCCAACAGTCCAACTAATGTGTAACTCTTTAAATTTGTAAAATAATAATAAGTTACAGAAAAAAACATTTGTGTTTCTCATTTACTGATTTGCAAGTTTACGACAAATCATTTTTTTGCAAATCAGCAGATGTCGCGCTATGTTCTCCGAATTTATAATACTTGTTCATCCCATATAATTTTCTGCATGAATATGAGAAATCTTGTTTTTTATTATTATTAAATCTTGTTATATATATATATATATGTTTTCTTAAACACACAGAAAGAAAAGTACGTGAAAGATTGCTGTCAAAAAACAAAAAAAGTAAGTGAAAGATTCAATCATGAAAAATTTGGAAAACTTTCTCAATGCTTTGATTCTTCAATCACTCTAGTCTTCACCCTGCATCATCACCATAAAAACCATGCAATTAATTTCATTAAACATTATATACACACATAATATGGTGATAGACACACACGAATGCTATATATATAGAAGAGAGAGAGAGAGAGAGAGAGAGTTACTGCAGAAGGGGAAGTAGAGTGAAAGGTATTTGCAGGTGGAGAGCATTTCCTTCGTACACAGTCCGTGTAACATTCCCGAAAGTAAAAGTAATGTTGACCACTGTTGCAGAAAGATCTACATTCCTCTTCACATGGGATCTCGCATTCCCTTTCTACACATAGTTTGTAGCATCCTGGCAGTAGCGGACCCAAGATTAAAATTTAGGAAGGTCAATTACAGGAAAAAAATATTAATATGACATATTGGGGGTTCGAACTCGGGTTTGGGGAGGTCAGCAGTACTAAATTTACTATCTGTGCTATTGAAATTTTACGTAAACACATGTAAAAACTAACTATTTAATTAGTTACCCAGGTCAGGTGATCCACCTTCCTCCTGAGTGGATCCGCCGTTGATGGAGGGTATACCGCATGATAATTGACAATTCAGTTCACATATATTCTGCTTTTCCTCCCATGGCAACCATCACTACTACCAAAACCAACATCATCACAACAGTACTCCACTTGTTCTCCATTTCTCTCTTCTTATTTTTTATTTTGGTTCAAAAGTTATTCGTATATATATGATGGAAAGCTCTCACTCGATGTATATATACAATATAAAGATGGAATGACCAAATCTTTTGTATTCTTTCCGTTACATGTCATGTAATTACTATGACGAGCCTTATTTATTATTGTAGCAAGTCATTTATTTGTGAAGCGTTCAAACTTTGAGTAGCGTACAAAATGCATATGGAAACATAAAACTATCATTTTGCATTTTGTAAGTTTTTTAGATCAGACTGATCACCTGATTTTGCCTTGTTCTTTGTCGTCTCGTTCTATTAGTTAAAATTAAAAGCAATGAACCTAGAAGAGGTACTTACGATCCCATGTATGAAAGATAACAATAAATCCAATAAATAAAGAGTAGACCAGTATCAAATAAAAAGGCTCACACTTTATAAAAGAGTACGACTAAATCCTAAAATTGGGGATATCATCATAATTTATTGTCATTGTCAAACCTGACTAGACAAACTCAGCAATTTTGTTTTACCGGTGTTATACCGATAGTGATACTAGCTAGTACCACAAAAAGAATGACCTGATGATGGGGTTCTTCTCCAAGATCGATCACAACAAAGACAACCATATCTAAGATACAAACTAAATTACACAAATTTTAAACAAACCTAGAAGAATACAAATGGTCGGACACAACCGAGCCGAGATTCTTCTTGACTACGAAAATTAAGACTTCATCTGAAAGAGAACCAATATAGTCGAACATGTGGACATGAAGAGTGAAACCACGTGGCGGCAAGCACACCACCACTGTTTCTCCAAAAATACTTTGTTTAAAATTGAAATATGATAATATCACTTAAAATATTTGTTCATCGATCCCATTTTCACATGAATCTAAAGAAACTTAATATTATTATTAATATTCATCTTATTATAGATATCCGTTTACATGTAGAAGAAAAAAAAGAAAAGAAAACGTAAAGTATCCATAACTAGAATCTTTTTGAACAATCTTCTCTACACTCGCATTTCTTCCATCCCTTTGGTCTTCATCCTGCATTATATGTCACCATATATTACAAAAAACCATGTCAATTTTACTATTACACAAGACACACACACACACACATACATACATGCATATATATACATTGAAAGATATAGTTTAAAGAGAAAGAGATTTACTGCGAGTGTGAAGTTGAGTGAAAGGTATTTGTAGATGAAGATTGACGGATGCATTTGGCCATACACTCTTTAAAGCAGATTGACGTGAACTCTGGATCGCGGCATGTGATTTCACATTTGAATGTACACAAATGATTTATTGCTTCTGTTCCAATTACAGCCAAAACGATCATCATCATCATCACCACCACACTCAATTTCTTCTCCATTTCTCTTCTTAATTTGAAAACTTTATGTATATAATATGATATATAATGCTTATATTTACTCAGTGGGAACGAAGTTTTCTCTATTTATAAAGACAAAATCACCAACCCTCTTTATCTTCATTCTGTTAACTTTCGTAAACTTCTATATATGTCAGTCAAGCCATTAAAATGGTAACTTTGAAAATTGACTGTAGAACTCTTAACAAACGCATATGGAAGTGACAATTTTTTGACTGGCTATTTCAAAGAAAGGATATTCGAATCTTTTTAGTATAGATATAAAATTGACCCACCCGGTTCCGGAATTCAACAGGTCACCGTTTAACCTACAGTGAGCCATTACATATTGGGCCAATAAATGGGCTGTACCAATTACAAGAACCTTTTTAACCTTGTTCGTTAACCGCAGCGTTTTAGGATAATTTTTAACTAAACACCGCGTTTTACTTTTGTCGAGGAAGTTTCTAAGTGAGTTAGAGAGTCTCTTTTTGTTCTTCACCTGTTGTTATCAACTTTACCGGCGACTTTGATCGGAGGTTCTTCACCGGTGGTAGCGACGAAAAATTCTAGAGAGTTGGGGGTAATGGGAATACAGATTATAGGTCAAATTGAGAAAATCAATGGTAAAGATTTGAGTTACGACGCTTTTGCGGAGAGATACTTAGCCAAGAACCAGCCAGTAGTAATCTCCGGTCTCACTGACGATTGGAGAGCTCGTGAAGATTGGGTTTGTAAGAATGGAAACCCTAATCTCCACTTCATTGCCACTCACTTCGGAAAATCTAAAGTCCAGGTAAAAGGTTCATGCTTTCATAAGACTATTAGTACTTTGGTTAGCTTTAGCTCCCATAATAAAAATTGAATCTTTTTTGGTTTTGGGAATGAATTGTTTGTTCATTGACTTGGTGGTGTTGGTTATCTACAGGTTGCAGATTGTGATACGAGAGAGTTCACAGATCAGAAAAGATTAGAAATGTCTGTTAGTGACTTTGTGGAGCAATGGGCCAATGATTCTATCAAGGAATCTGTCTTGTATCTGAAAGATTGGCACTTTGTCAAGGTGCATATCCGAGGTCACGGTTGTTACTTTCTCTTTAGCTTAAGTGAATCAAAGAGATTGCTTTATATATGTAAATCAATGTGAGAGTTGATTGTTCTGAATGCAGGAGTATCCACACTATACAGCCTACCAAACGCCGCTGATGTTTTCTGATGATTGGCTTAATATCTATCTAGACAATTACCATATGCATAAGGATAGAGATAATTTTCAGAAGTATGATCAAATTAGCTGCTCTGATTATCGGTTTGTTTATATGGGTGGAAAAGGTCTGAGTAAGATCAGACGAACTGTTTGTGTTGTTGTTGTCTGTTTGAGTGTTTTGGCCTTTGGAGAAAGCTGATAATTTCTGAACTCTTTTGCCTACAGGATCTTGGACACCTCTACACGCTGATGTATTTAGATCTTATAGTTGGTCAGCTAATGTTTGTGGTAAAAAAAGATGGCTTTTTCTTCCTCCTCCTCAAAGTCATCTTGTTTATGACAGGCAAGTGTTTTTTTATCCTATAGGTCATGTAACCTTTCTGTGAATTGTCTGTGATCCACATTTCTTCACTCATGTGTTGTTAGCCTTATAGTTAGATGATTTTTTTCAGGTACATGAAGAATTGTGTTTATAACATCTTTGAAGAGGTGAATGAAACTAAATTCCCCGGTTTTAAGAAGGTAAAATCAGCTGGTCTGACTCTTACCCTCAATCTCTAAGCTCGTCTTTCACCACGTGTTTATTTACATTTTATGGTTTGCATTCAGACCACCTGGCTTGAGTGCATTCAAGAACCCGGTGAAGTTATCTTTGTTCCCAGTGGATGGCATCATCAAGTATATAACTTGGTATCTCTCTCTTTCCCTCTTTCTCCTTTCCTCTCAATGTATGTACAACAACATTGTTTTCTTGAATTTTCTCGAATAATTTTTTACAGGAAGACACGATATCTATAAACCACAATTGGCTCAATGGATACAACCTATCTTGGGTGGTAATGACTTTGCGACTTGTGTTTCTAATTATCTATACAAGGAAATATGAAAATGAACTAAAATAGGAAGTACTCATGTGAATGTATGCTTGAGTTTCAGTGGGATCTACTGTGGAAGGACTACAAGGACACTGAAGAGTCAATAGAAGACGTCAGAGACATATGTGAAGATTTCGAAGCTATTTGCCAGCGTAATCTTGCTGCCAACACAGGTTCATGCGTGATTTTATCTCCTTTTCGTAATTTGATTGTTAGTTGGAGCTCTACATTTCTTTCTGAGATCTTTCTAGTGAAAATTTTCTATATCTTTGAGATATTTAAAGCAGAGATTACATCTATCTGTGTAGGATGTTTGGAGAACTCACTGTGCAATAGTGTCATAGTGAATAAGTGTTGACTGCATGTATTCTTATGAGTGTATAATCGAACAGTAGAGATTCAAGAATATCCTTGAGAGTTTTGGATATATCATATATGAACATGATGATCCTTATTTTGACAGCTTCTCTTCTATTATCATCTACAGGAATGAATTTGAATGACTTTTTCCTCTTCATGTCACGGTTCTCTTTGGGCAACATGGTTCTCCTGCAGTCTTACTCTGACAAACACAAAACCCTGAAGTCGTGTTCATCAGCAATGGCACAGAATCTGTTATTGAATCTCTCGACTATAAAGAAAACCATGCTGATGATGATAGCTGCAGGCGGCGTAACTGCAAAGGAAGTGTATCTGGACTTGCGAGAAACACTGGAGAATCCACAGTTTCTCAGTTTGGTCAGAGACATGGGAAGAACTTATGCAATGGTTCACATGGAAGAAGAGGATCAGGTACTCTCTTCGGAAGAGTTATTACAAAAACTCAGTTGTTTTGCAGATCCAAAGATGCATATATGTTCTCCAAAATATCTTGTTGAACTGATAAATCATCATAATCATTTTTTCTCTCATCTCTTAGCATAAATTGTAAATATGAACTGTGAAAAAAATGTAGAAGAAGGAAATATCTATATCATCATCACTTTCACTTACTTGGTCTCCATATCTTCTTTGGCCTTGACATTTATATGTTTCTACACACGTTCAATGGAATGAGTAATATTTGTTTGTTTCTCTAGATTTATGAGGTATTGAGAGGTACTATTTTTTATGCGATGTTCAAACGTGGCTATACGAATTTGCATATACAGAACCATGCAAAAGATAAACTATATAAAGAGTAGAGAATTGACTAATTTTCTTTTTCTATTTGTAATGAAATCAAAAGGTAAGTCGACAATAATTTTTCAATCTAAAAATTTTATAAACCCTGTGACAAAAAAACAAATAAAACATAATTATTCTTTTCAATGAGATTTTTTTTTAAAATATGATCAATCTCCGGAATTGGTAACTAGATTCATTTCTTACAATCTAACCATCAAAATTGTTAAACTATTAATTTGATTATAGTAAAGGTTTATAATAAACTAATAATTCAATCATCTAACTATTTTGTTGTACTATTTATATTAATTTTTATGAATATAAAAAATTAAATAAATCATTGAAGTGAATATTACATTTTTATGGGAAACAAGATCAAATAAAACTTTAAATTTTCGAAACATTAAAACATTTTTAGTTTTCGTAAAAAAAAATTGTCAAGTGCAATGACATTTTGAATTTTTGTTAAAACAGTTTGCCGCAAAATAAACCGAATATTTTTCCTCTATTTACGTTTAGCATATGTGTTTAAATTAGCGAAAAAACAATCCATCTCTTAACATTATTCCCATAGAGCTAGAAAACGATCATCATATATTCATTTCATTAGTTTTCAATCAAAAGTAATTGCAAACAAACAATCCAAGGTTGCCCATTAGTTATTACAACACACAGATATATATAATATAAAACACTAGATTTTCAATCAAAAGTGGTAGATTTGTTCTTCAGAATACCTTGTTAAGTTGATATAAGATCATATGTAAATCAATTCAAAATAAAATTATTATAAGCAAAATTATTATTTGGGATTTAAGGTGTCAAATTTGTTTGAAATGGTTTACTCAAATTTGTACTCACCGTGTCAAATTTTCACGGAGATGTAAGTTTACTCAAAAAAATTTTCTTTTGTTCAAATTTACTTCTAATTTTTGAAAAACAAAAATCTGTTTTCTATTTAAAATTTTCAATGACTATTCAAATATATTTAAAATTTTATCAAAAAATAACTACCACAATAATCATAATAATAAGATATTTGAATAGTCATTAGAATTTTTAAATAGGAGACAGATTTTTTGTTTTCAAAATTTAAATTGGTGAATAAATTTAAAATTGTGTACAAAATTTTATTTATTTTTAAGATTATTGTGATAATTAATGTTTTAAATATACTTGAATTGTCATTAGATTTTGTAAATCATAGAATAAGTTTTGCATTTCAAAGAGTTAAATAGATAAATAAGTTTTTAATAGTTTGTGAAACGTAATTTACTTTAATAATAAAATATCTTATAAAAATGATAATTAAATAATTAACTATATTTTCTGGTTTTAATAGTTGAATAATTCTTGCAGTTTTTAAAACTAATAGAAAGAAACTTTATTATATTCTAATGACATATTTATGTAAATAATAATGAAATAAATATTTCCTTATATATTTTAGTGGCACATTCAATAAATTGAAAGACTTGTTTTTGTAAATATGTTTATCTTGAGATGTTAACTGTAATTAAATTTTCAAATCGTTCTAGCGACGACACATCAACATTTTCAATAAAGTGCTTCTCTATTAATATATAGGGGATATGTAATACTTGTTCATCCCATGAATTTGAGAAACCATTTGGCTGGCTATAGCCTGCTAATTGATCTTATCGAATTTTCTTTTACATATATAAAAAGAAAACAGTTACATGATGACAAGCCTTGAACCACCCTGATTTATTTCATTCTCTATATCCCCCAAATAACTTGTATTTCAATATTATAAACCTTGTCCATTTCGCTACAAATAGAGATAACCTAGATAAAAACAAAGACACAGAGGTACAAACAAGACTTCATGTGCGTACTTATAGTCATTTAATATCTGTATGATGGTTTCAGGTGGATAGTTGCATTTCTCGACCAGACACCAATTATGGCAGATCTTTCTTGTGAACCTTGAAATGCCGCTATACTGGACCACACAGTTCGATTCACATGATCCGTCGTCTGCCTCTACTTCCATGGCTACCATCACCACCAAAATCATCATCATCATCACCAAATTCCTCTCCATATCTCTTGTTTCTTCTTTGGCCTTATTTTATGTATTCAATGGACGTTAATTATACATGTATATATGTATGTATAACTTGACCGAACCTTTATTGGTGTTCTTACTGATGGTACACGTATGAGGCATATTTATGGCAAGCCATTTGTTTTTGCATTTCTCATGTTGGACTAATTCATATATTTGCGAAATGGTATAGACATAAATTGAAGTTGAATTTTGAGTGATATATATATCGAATGAAGTAGCTAAGTTATTTCGTAGAAATAGTTGGGATAATTTCATACGCAAACAATCAAAGACTCTTGACTCTTTTACGAAGCATAAAACATTTCAAGTTTTCGGACAAAAAACGTTTTGTCAAGTACAATGACGTTTTGAAATTTTTGTAAAATAGTTTTGCCGCGAAAAAACAGAATATTTTTCTTCTATTTAAGATTATTATATGTGTTTAAATTAGCAAAATATTTTTTTTCACAAACAATCATATTTTTTAAATATCCTGTGACAAGAAAACAAAATGTAAACAAATAAAATATAATTGATTCTTTTTATTTAATGAGATTATTTATTAAAAAAAAAACAAAACCAATCCGGAATTTGTTAACTAGATTCATTTTTTACAATCTTATCATCAAATTTGTTTATATTAATTTGATTATAGTAAACTATTAATTCAGTTGTCTAATTATTTTGTTGTTTTACTATTTACGTTAAAATTGTGATGAATATAAAAATAAAAACCATTGAAGTGAATATTATATCTTCATGGTAAAACAATCAAATAAAAATGTACATTTCTGAAGCGTAAAACATTTCAAGTTTTCGGGGGTAAAAGTTTTGCCAAGTACAACGACATTTTAAAATTTTGACTTAAAATAGTTTTGGCGCGAAATAAACCGAATATTATCCTTCTATTTACGATTGTTATATGTGTTTAAATTAGCAAAAGATTTTTTTTTTAATGTCATTGACATCTTTTATAAAGTAAAACACCCTAAATATAAATGCCACCAAACAATCCATCTCGCAAAATTATACACATAGAGCTAGAAAACGATCAGGATATACTCATTTCATTAGTTTTCAATCAAAAGTAAATGCAAAAAAACAATCCAAGCTAGGTTGCCCAATAGCTATTACAACACATGTATATATAACACTAGATTTTCAATAAAAAGTAGTAGATTTGTTCTTGAGAATACTTGAGTTGATATAAGATCATATATATAATACTTGTTCATCCCATGAAGTTGAGTAAACCATTTGGCTATAGCCTGTTAATTGATCTTATTGGATTTTTAATTTCTTTTACATATATAATAAAAAAAGAGTTACATGATGATAATCCTTGAATAACCACCCTGATTTATTTCATTTCTCCCAGATAACTTGTATTTCAATATTATAAACCTTATCCATTAATTTCGCTACGTATAGAGATATGTACCTACATATACACAAACACACAGAGACACAATCACGAGTAGATGTGCGTACACATAGTCAGAGAATGTCGGTTTGGTGGTTTCAGGTGGATAGTTGCATTTCTCGACCAGACACTGATTATGGCAGATCTTTCTGGAGTAGCTTGAAATGTCGCTGCAGTGGTTCACACAGCTCGATTCACATGATTCGTCGTCTGCCTCTACTTCCATGGCTACCATCACCACCAAAATCATCATCATCATCATCACCACGTTCCTCCTCCTCCTCTCCATATCTCTTCTTTCTTCTGTGGCCTTCTTTCATGTATCCATCCAATGGACGTTAATATATAACTTGACCAAAAACCACAATAGCAAAATCCTTTGACTCGTGGGCCAAACCGTTTTCAGCCCAAACTTGTAATTGGACTTTAGTTGTCACTTTCATTTTACAGCAAATTATGGCCACACAACACAAGAGTAATAATAAACCGGATCAGACCGAACTGCTTAATCTGTATAATTCATGCATTTGTTCTACCCGAGTTTTTAGGGTCTTAGAACCAAATATTTATTTTCATAATCGTAGTGATAAAAACTAAAATGTTATCAATTTTATCCTCATAACAAGTGTTCTAATCAAATTGGTTCACATTATATTGTGTTTTTTTTTTTTGTTTTTTCTTTATAATATATGAATTTAAAGGTTAAGCTTAAGAAAGTAATTAACATATATGGATCAAATTGAAATTATTATATATTTATTACAAAATCTGAAGATCAGACTAAAATATGCTATGTTAAGAATAAAACCAATAATTTTTATTATCTTCATATCTTGACATGTTTAGTAGATGGCAATATCCCATAAATAGATTACAAGATTAGGGAATATTAATTAATTTTTATAATATTTCAAAAGTATTACATTTACTCTGTCAATTTTTATAATTAATTAGTTTCCGATATTCTCGTCGATCCCTACTCCAGATTTACGATATCTCCCAAGTCCCCCCAACGCTCTATTGTATAAATATTAGTGAAGCAAACGAAGGAATCCTCACAACACCAATCTCTCTCTAATGGCATATTCTATCTTCTTGCAGAAAAATTCAAGTTTCAACAATGGCGATAAACGAACCAGAGTTTGCCACAGCCGTGGCGGTGACGAAAAAGGAGAGAACATTCAAGAAATTCTCATTCAGAGGATTCAACGTTGATGATCTTCTCAAGATGTCAAACTTTGATCTCGCTAAGCTCTTCAACGCTCGTGTTCGCAGGAGGTTCTACAGGGGACTAAAGAAGGGACCTCTGATTCTGATCAAGAAGCTACGTAAGGCGAAAAAAGAAGCAAGTGAGGAGAACAAGAAGAAGCCTGAAGCTGTGAAAACACATTTAAGGAACATGATCATTGTCCCTGAGATGATTGGAAGTGTTGTCGGAGTTCATAATGGCAAGACGTTTAACGAAGTCGTGATTAAGCCTGAGATGATTGGTCATTACCTTGCCGAGTTTTCGATGACTTGCAAGAAGGTTAATCACTATAGACCACGTATTTGTGGTTGTGGTTGTTTCCGTCGGTCCACTAGGTTTATTCCTCTTAGGTGATGAAGCAACAGGTCTGTTTTTTTATTTCAATTCAGAGAGATTTTTACTCTCTTTTTTTCTTTTGGGACCTTTTTGTTTCTGCTTTGTGATTTCTGTCTTCTCATCTTTAGAATATCTCTTAAAGCTTTAAATAAAACTCAATACTATGAAGCAAATTGAGTACAATGACTATGAAGCAAGACGACCATCTCTACTTTAACACAAAAGTTTCACTACAAGTAATCTATTTGGTTCTTATGATCATTAGAGCACTGATGTAGATGTTTTAAAACATATATTACTTTGTTGAAATGATATAATTATAATGTTTCTTCATCCCATTTTTTCACATGATCATAAGAACTTGTTATTATTATTATTAGTATTCAACGTTTATAGATTTTAATTTCTTTGACATATATAGAAAACAAAAGTAAATTCAATCACAACAACTTCAAATATTATCTCTAGCGCCTCTTATTTCTTCAGCCATCCAGCAGTCTTCATCCTGCATTAATTGTTACCATTAAAGCCATGTCAATTTCACACTATTGACATACACACAAAAGAAAGTACATACATCAGAGAGGGAGAGAGGTAGATTTACGGCGAGCGTGAAGAAGATACGCGAAAGGTATTTTTAGGTGGAAGATGCTCGCATTTCTCTCTAATGCACCGGTCGTAACAACCAGTAAAGAAGTTCAGTTTGCATTGAAATTCACATTTGAATGAACATTTAAGACTCACTTTTTCTTCTTCTTCTTCTCTAGTACTGGCTCTGGCAGCCACCACTACAAAAACGAGCACCATCAGCACCACAACACTCCATTTGTTCTCTATTTTTCTTCTTAATCAATTTATTTGGCTTGATTAAATTATAGGGTACATCTTTATAGGTGTATATATATTCAATGAAAATCATCATATCACACATATACAATACCAAAATATGCATTTCTCAAATAGAATGCCATCTCATTATTATTTTTATTTTATAGCAAATATTATATTCCGTTTTAATGTTATTTAATTTTCTGAAATTTGATACCAAATAAATTTAAGAAAAAACAACTAAAGACTAAATTTTTTAATCTGTGAGAAAATAATTTAACTATATCATAGTTCATGTAAGCTGCCATTTTATTATTCTTTCTTAAAAAAAAAGAGAGTGAAAGAGAGATTTATTACTGCGAGTGTGAAGTTGCATAGGTGGTGGATGAGATCTACAACTTTTCAAACACCCGTCTAAGCATATCTGATGAAAGATTGAATCTCTGCAGGTGATTGTACATTTTGTTTCACATGAAAGATCTGCTGATTCTCCTCCAATGGCAGCCATCACCACCAAAACGAACACCATCATCACCACACTCCATTTGTTCTCCATCTTTCTTCTTAATCTATATGTCTACCCTCAGAAATATATATGTATTTCATTGAAAACTGTCATAGCATCTACATATATATATTGTCAACACATTCATTGTAGTTAAAAATATGTTTAATTAGTCAAATGAAACATTATTATTTCAACGAGCAAAATCAGTTATCCTTTTAAGTCAAAATATTATTCAATATTCAAAGATCAAAATTTTTTAAAATTACCAACTTTCTTTCGATATATTATATTTTTATGATTTAAATTAAATTATTACTATGTTGGTATTAAATATGGTCAACAGTCAATACAGTTTATTTTTTTTTTTAACATCTGAATATTATTAATTTGTAACAGTCAATACAGTTTATTATCAACAACTTGTTTTAGTTTGAATTGTAAAATCAAAACAAATATAAATAAGCGAATGAATTATACTTTCAAAGTGATATTTGGTATACAAAATAATATAGAATAAAATACTACCTAATTTATTCCTAAATTAAATCATACCATAAACTACAGTCAAATCAAAATCAAAAATTATCTATGAATATTGCAATTTCATTTGTTAAATTTTGATTTTTTTCTATATTTTGATTATTCTCTATTTTTAAAGTTACTTTTAAAAATCTTATAAATTTTTTGCTACATATCAAAAGGTAACGATTTGTTTTACATAGAGAAATAAAAATAAATCGAGCATGAACAATGAGAAACTATCTCTAGCAGCACTCTATGCATGCATTTCTTCCATCCCTTTAGTCTTCATCCTACATTAAAACCACATAAACCATGTCAACTCACTATACACAGAAGCATATACATATATGATATTGATATATTATATATATAGAGTGAGAGAGAGAGGTTACTGCGAATGCGAAGTAGATTGAAAGGTACTACTACTCGGTGGAGGATGCTTGCATCGCTTGTTATAGCAGATTCGAAGGCAGATCGGATGTATGGGGCCGACTCGGCCGCAGTGTTTTAAACACATCTGTTCACATGGAGTCGTGATTGCTTCTCCTCCAATGGCAGCCATCACCACCAAAACCAAAACCATCATACCACTCCACTTGTTCTCCATATCTCTCTTCCTTAATCAATTTCTTTTGCTTAAAGAGTTATATGTATATATTTGATAGAAACTCTTCATATATATATATAGAAGAAAAGGTCAAATCTTTGTATTGCTTCAACAATATATTTTCATTGAAAAACTGTCATTGTATCTATATATAGTCAACACATTTATTATTGTTAAAAATATGTTTAATTAGTCAAAAACAAACATTATTATTTCAACAAGAAAAATCAAATATACTTTTTAAGTCAAAAAAAAATAATAATATTCAAAGATCACACATAGTTCAAAAGTACCAACTTTCTTTCTATATTATAAATCTTAAAATATTTGTATGATTTAAATTAAATTATTACTTTGTTGGTTTTAAATATGGTCAATACAATTTATTATCAAACATTTCTTTTTATCTGAATAATAATTTTAAAATATATATAAATAATTTTAAAAATATATATAAATATATATATATAATTTCAAAAATATGTATTTCATTGAAAACTGTCATAGCATCTATATATATATTGTCAACACATTCATTGTAGTTAAAAATATGTTTAATTAGTCAAATGAAACATTATTATTTCAACGAGCAAAATCAGTTATCCTTTTAAGTCAAAATATTATTCAATATTCAAAGATCAAAAAATTTTTAAATTACCAACTTTCTTTCTATATATAATATTTTAATATTTAAATTAAATTATTACTATGTTGGTATTAAATATGGTCAACAGTCAATACAGTTTATTATCAACAACTTGTTTTAGTTTGAATTGTAAAATCAAAACAAATATAAAATAAGCGAATCAATTATAATTTCAAAGTGATATTTGGTATACTAAATAATATATAATAAAATACTACCTAATTTATTCCTAAATTAAATCATACCATAAATTACAGTCAAATCAAAACCAAAAATTATCTATGAATATTGCAATTTCATTTGTTAAATTTTGATTTTTCTATATTTTGATTATTCTCTATTTTTAAAGTTTCTTTTAAAAATCTTATAAAATGTTGATACATATCAAAAGGTAACGATTCGTTTTACATAGAGAAATAAAAATAAATCGAGCATGAACAATGAGAAACTATCTCTAGCACTCTATGCATGCATTTCTTCCATCCCTTTAGGCTTCATCCTACATTAAAACCAAATAAACCATGTCAACTCACTATACACAGAAGTATATACATATATGATATTGATTTATATATATATATATATATATATATATATAGAGAGAGAAAGAGAGGTTACTGCGAATACTGCGAAGTAGATTGAAAGGTACTACTACTCGGTGGAGGATGCTTGCATAGCTTGTTACAACAGATTTGAAAGCAGGTCGGAACTGTGGGGGCGACACTGCGGCAGTGTGTTAAACACTTATCTTCACATGGAGTCGTCGTTGCTTCTCCTCCAATGGCAGCCATCACCACCAAAACCAAAACCATCATACCACTCCACTTGTTCTCCATATCTCTCTTCCTTAATCAATTTCTTTTGCTTAAAGAGTTATATGTATATATTTGATAGAAACTCTTCATATATATATATATATATATATAAGAAAAGGTCAAATCTTTGTATTATTTCAACAAGAAAAATCAATTATACTTTTTAAGTCAAAAAAATATTTAATATTCAAAGATCACACATAGTTTAAAAGTACCAACTTTCTTTCTATATTATAAATCTTAAAATATTTGTATGATTTAAATTAAATTATTACTTTATTGGTTTTAAATATGGTCAATACAATTTATTATCAAAAATTTCTTTTAATCTGAATAATAATTTTTAAAAACATATAAATAAGCAAAATCAATTATACTTAAGTCAAAATAATATTTAATATACAAAAAGTTATATAAAATAAATATTACCTAATTTATTCCTAAATTAAATCATACCATAAACTAACAGTCAAATCAACATCGAAAATTATCTATGAACGTTGTGATTTCATCTGTCAAATTTTGATTTTCTATGATTTTAAGGGAGTACATAACCAGTTAACCACTCTAGGGTCGGTCTAGTAAATCGAGACGTTGAACCGAACCGGATCCGAGACCCTGAACCGGATCGAAAACCTGATGAAGACCCGTACCCGTGTGTATAAGAAACAAAGAGTCTATAAAAGGGTGAAGCAAAAAACCTCATGCCTCTCTTTTGCTACTCTATAAATCCGCAAGATTCCAAATTCCGAACTCACAATTTCTGAATTCTTTACTCTGTGGTGAGCAAAAGCCCAGATTTTTCAATCAAATTTCTGAAATTCAAAATTCCAAAAGAGTTAAAGTTCCCTTTTTCTTTCCCATCATCAATGTCGATCCGTTTCGGCTCAACCCTCGTTGCTGCTTCAGTCAACTTCAAAAATTCGACGAATTTGAGCAGTAATCGATCTCGAAACTGCAAATTCTCTGTCCGAAGTTGCGTTTCTGAATCCCAACATGCTCACAAGGTAGATAGAGAGAGAGAGACTCATGGAAATTGGATGAATGTTACTTACGAAGAAGACGTTACTTGTTTTTAATTTCTTACGCAATGGGTTTCTTCTCCGTATATGTCTTTCTGCTTTCTTGTGTGTTGTTGTCTGATGTCCTCTGTTTCAAGTTGTCCTCTGTTTTTTATAGCTCTGTCTGAGGGCCCAAAAAAAAAAGACTTCGTCTTTTGCTTATGTGGTCTCAGGATTGGGGTTCTTGACATTTCCTAGCTGTTATTAAAGATATCATTTTAGAATTATTACATTGATTGTTTAGAGTATAGAGTTGTGTCTTTTGAGGTAAGAATCGTGTGATGAAATTTTTTGTGTTGTGAAACTTGTGGTGCAGCTAGTTTTGGAAGTTAAAGAACGGCTTGCGAAAGATTGTACTAGTCTTCCGATTGGTAAATACGGAAGAGATGATGAGGAGATGATTCTTTGGTTTCTGAAAGATCGGAGATTTTCAGTTGATGAAGCCATTGGAAAGCTAACTAAAGCTATCGTATCCTCTTTCCTTGTAGACATATCTTCACTATAATCTAGAAAAGTGGCCATAGATATCGTATCCTGTTTTGGTAATATTTGATAAGGTCAGATTCTACGTGATCCTTTACCTGAAAGCTTAGAAATGGCGTCACGAGTTTAAGGTAGATGAGCTATCTGAAGATTCTATCAAAGTAGCTACTGACACAGGAAAAGCATATGTCCATGGTTTCTTAGATGTTAAAGGTCGACCTGTGGTTATTGTAGCTCCTGCAAAGCACGTCCCCGGGGTAAGTTAGAAACCATTTTTATTAAAAAAAATTATTATGTTTAAGCCAGTAATGCTGTTTTAGGATAACTGTGAAATGTCTGGCGTTTTTGCAGCTGCTTGATCCTATAGAAGATGAAAAGCTTTGTGTGTTCTTACTTGAAAAGGCTTTGAGTAAGTTACCAGCAGGACAAGACAAGATACTTGGGATATTTGATCTCCGTGGATTCGGATCTCAGAACGCAGATCTTAAGTTCTTAACTTTCCTGGTATTCCTATCTTCTTACAATGTAAATGGTTTGGTATCTAGTGGCTGAGAAAAAGATAATTCTTTGATCTTACTGTTTTCTTCTCGCAGTTCGACGTATTTTACTATTATTATCCAAGCCGATTGGATGAAGTCCTTTTCGTAGATGCTCCATTCATATTCCAGCCAATTTGGCAATTCACCAAACCGTTGGTGAAGCAATACGCTTCTCTGGTAACTTCCATTCCAAATCACTTAAGTTTTGATGTATCATTTCTAATTATTATCTTCAAAATCCGTCTTGTGGTGGCATTACTAGCTTTTTTAGCACATAGGGTTGTTATTTCCGGTTAAGCTCAAGTCCTGTTTGATTTATGGGTTTGCTCAGAGGATTTGTTGTTATACTTGATGGATTTATCTAGTTTGCTTTATGTGAAGGTCAAGTTTTGCTCCGCAGAGACTGTGAGAAAGGAGTATTTCACTGAAGAAACATTACCATCAAACTTCGGGAGCTAAAGTGGTTATAAGAGACCTTCAATTATAAGAGACCTTCAAACACTAGTTGTTTCTTCTTTTGTCGTGTCTCTAGATATGTCGATATAAATGTGTATAGATTATTGATTCTAAGTTGAATTAAAGGGAACCTTGATAGTAAAATAACTCATTGTAAAACCTCAAAAAAAGGTAACAGTATACATAGAGACAACAGCATAAACATGAAAAGCCTCCTAAAATTAAGAATGAAAAAGGGTAAACAAAACACAGAGAGATAGATCATAGAGAAGCCCTGAGAAGTCAGAATTTGAGAGGTTCTATGTTGCAGAGCTTCAAATCAGGTTAGCTCTCTTCAGGAATCTGATAGTTCTGCAGTAATAAGGCCATACAGATTCAACAAAATCCAGGTATTTCTCAATGATCCATTCTTGGAACTGTTTCAGTTTGGTGCGTGTGAGCTCTTTGTAGTCTGTGTTCTTGATGGCCGCCACTGGTCGATACACTAGAGCTTTCACGTCGTCTTTGAGCTTTCCATGGGCAATGTAATGGTATGCTACAAGGTAATAAGATGGTAAGTTTCTTATCATCTTGATGGTTTGGTTGAAGCAGAAGGCGTAAAGGGCACATAGTCCTTGAAACATTTTGATATAAAGTGCAACAATCAAGGGGCCGGCCACCCACATTGGGGATAACTCCTTTGTAACTTCAGTTCCATAGATCGCGTTAACAGCTAGGAAAGCTGGAACACTGCAAAATGGTCAAGGTAAAATAGTATAAGTAATACACATTATGACAGTTCTCGATCAGAAGTTTACATCCAGTTGATTTTCTACTATTAAATTTATCTGTTACCACATCGAACAAAGGAAAAAAGATGCTACGATGCTGGTACTTACAATAACAGTAACGGAATCTTGATAGCTGCATCTAGACTCCAAAACCAGGACCAAACTGTATTTTTTGTACTCTGGAGGCTTTCTGTCTGGATTTCTGATTCAGTTTCTGGCTTCGTCGTTTGTGGAACCTGTTCTCCTCCCAAAGCCTCGTCAATCACTTGAATAGGGGATTGTGTGCGCAGCATTGTTAACCATTTCTTAAACAGTTTCTGGATAGCAGGTTGCCCTGTGACTGAATCTTCTGTTTCTGAGGTATATGAAAACGAAGTGTTTTGTGCCTTTGGAGAGCCGTTCACATTATTTTCGTCATCATCTGAGCGGTAAGATAGCTTGACTGAGTTATTTGTAACTTTCTTCCCACCCTCACTTCCTCCTGATTCATTATTTTGGATGCCACCTTTGAAAGATGTAACTCTGAAAGCTTTGGCTTTCAATCCACCATTGCAAGGGGACCCTAAACTGCAAAAGAGTTTTACAGAATTTAATGATTCCGAGAATCAATTGCAAAGGGAATTATATATGAGCTATAACTTAATATCTATATGGTTTTCCTAAGGGATCCTAAGTCTATTATGGAGTACACCAGATCCTATGCAGTAACCGTATCTCAGTATCTAACAAGGAATCTGTCAGCTAACAGTTAGGTCTAAAGCCTACAACGAGGCATATTTCCATCCAGAATATACTAAGTATCTACCTTCCAAGAGTATTTAGAGAGTGTGAGTCTCAAACTAAGCAGGGAACTTGTTATGTGGGATTCTCACCTAAAACAACATTTTTGCTTCAATCGTAAATGCTTGTCCTTCCTCTCAACAAAGTGCACAGTCGTAACAGGTCTCCTTAAACTCAAGCCTCTGGTCCATGTTGGTGAACTCCAAGGAGACAACACATGTGAACCCTACATGAGATAACATGGGGATTGTAAACATTTATATTTCTAGAGTGGAGAGTAAAAGAAGGCTTCACAAGAGTGACCCCGAAGGCACAACACCGTTTGCAAACATGAACATTACAGAGATACAAAGACACATGGAATTTAGAACTTTTCAGATCAATGTCATACCTGCAATTTATGGGTTACTAACACCATTGTCTCTAGCTGAGCAGTAAATCATTTACTCAAAGGTCACAATCTGTCCATCATTTACAAACAAACAACATTAGTTACTTAATATTTGCATATGTAGCAACTAGCAACGACAATAAAACCAAGAAATCATCAGGTTTGCCAAATTCCAAGAAACTATCCAGGAAGAGAATTGGATTGGAAGGCAACGTAAAGGATTGAAATTGATGAGTGTAACCTCCAAAAATGATCAAAATCACAACATCAAAATGCAATTCCATAGACTAACTCAAAACAAAATTACTTAACTTGAACGAAGCAGACCAAAAAACCGAGATAAGATATCCTCGTTAGCGAACTCAAAATTCATAAATTTTCCAAATTTTCCAACAACCAATTCTCCAAAACCAGATTAGATTACACTAGAGCATAAATCTAAAGCGCAACCACAATAAACCTGGAAAAATCCTCTGGGTTTTGGTCACTTAGCAAACGAAACATATCGACCAAGAAAAAAAAGTACCCAAAATCCATTAAAAGAGATTGAAAACAATAGAATACAGCTGCGGAGAAATTGAGTGAGAAAGGGGAGCAAAAAGAACCGACCTCAATCATGGAGCTCGTTGTCTTCGTCCGTGAGAATAAGAAAGAAAGAAAGGTAGAGAATTTGTCGAAGAGAAGGTGGAAATAAGCAAAAGGGTAAGAACCCTATTGAGAGCTTTGAATAAAAAAAGTAATGAGAAAGATTGGAGTTTGAGAGGGAAGGAAGAAAGGGGGAAGCGGATAGAGATGATAGAAGAGAAGAAGGGATTGGAAGAGATAGGAAGAGAAGATTGATTTCATCAGGCAAAGCGGTTTAATATTTCTTAACGACGTCGTTTTACGTGGTATTAGTTTTTATTTTATTTTTCTTCTCCATTAAGTCACAAATTGAGTTTTCCATTTAAAATAGTCAAAATAATCATATAACGAAAACATCTAAAAAAAATATAATGACAAAAAAAAATTAAATAAAAATATAATTTCCACAACAACAACAAAAGGACTCCTTTACATTGATTTAGTGATGTTTTGTTTCTATTTTCAATATGAAATAATATTTTTCGTAATCATTTTTTAAAATACGTGATGTGAAATAACTAGATAATATTTTTAAAACTTGAAATCCTTTTTTCCTATTATTTTTGGGTAATCATTGTGTTTTTATATTTGTGTTGGTTATATAATTATTTCTGAAAATAAAACACCACTTAATTAGCTTGTCCTTTCTTGCAACAAATAGAGAGAAAAACAACTTAAATCTCGGACGGTAATCTCTCATACCCCTATTCATCAAAACAATTTCTCAAAAATCCCTCAATGATAAAAAGACAATATTATCTTTAATGAAGGTTGTTAAAGGTTAAATATAATTAAATCGGTAAATGTTTAACGAAAAACACAATAGCTCAGTGGTTGCGAGTTCCATGTGCACCCGCGCGCCCAGAGCTCGAATCCTACTATGCGGGGTGCAACTAGTACAACTAGGGTGCGACAGGTATAACTAGGGTGCGACGGGTACAACTAAGATGCGATGGGTACAACTGGTGGTACAACTAAGGGATATCCAGTACAACTGGATGTAGTTGTACGTTCAATTTTCTTTTCAAAATTGTTAGAGGGTAGTTTCGTTATTTCATTAAAAGAGAGGGTAGTGAGAATAAGTGGAGGTGATGCAGAAAAGAATTTCTGGTATAGGTGCCCAGAGAATTAAATCCTTAAATCTCTCGGTTTCGCTCAAAGTCCTTTCAATATACATATGACACTTTGATCATAATCAAGTTGTACTACGGCCCTATTGATTATAAAAATTGGTCATCAAAAGCATAGTAATTTCCATGAAGCTTGCACACTCTACTACACAAACTAAGCTTGTGTAAGAAAGAGAAGAGTCTGACGCATACTTTATCATCTCCTCTCATAAGTCATAACTTACGCTTTCTCTAGCTAGATACTGCTTGCTTTGTGAAGTAACTAAAAAGAAGAAAACGTTAGAATCTTGGTAAACAAATAATACACACCAAAGAGACATAAACCATCTATTGATGATGAATAAAAACGTTGCAGAGACTTGCTTTATGTCCAAAGAGAAACAGTAACACCAGTCAATATATACACCCAATATAGCTCCAGCCATAATCATATGTCTTTACTTCATCATATCAATTTGTAAATCATTTCATCATATCAGTTGTGATATCAATTTTACAAGTCGAAACATATCCATCGATCGTTTACAAGTCTAGCGAGAGAGATCACGTCATGACCGGAGTGACACTCGACGACGACATACAGAGGAAGTGGAGGAATCGATCGGAGGAGCGGAGATGAAAGAGAAGCTTTTTGGACTGGATTCTCTCAACTTCTCAAGCCCATTACGCAAAAGGTTTTTCATTCCACCAAAATAGTCACAAGCCCATTAACAAATTAAGGTCTATTCCAGTATTCCATATCTCATCTTATTTTTTAATGAGTTTTTTTTTTTGGATAAAATGGTGTGATTACTAACCGGATATCGGATCCAATTTAATTTTGCATCATCATGTATATTTAGCATTCAAGCTTTTAATTTATTTTAAAAATTATAAAATTTTCTTTTATTTCTTTTTGGATTTTTAAAAGCTTTTGTATGAACCAAAGAAACCTATTATTAATCCAACAAGGTGTGGTCGCATGGTTATCAAGTTGGAAAGGAAGTATGACTAGTCTTCCTGCTTTGAGATTGATTTCAAATTAGCATGCCATAAATTTACCATGCATTTTCGTATTTGGAATGTATATAGATTTTGCCCCAATGCAGCTTAACCTGATGAAAAGACTTGCGAGAAACTCCTCTTTAGGCTAAGGGAGGGAGGGACCTTACAATTACAAATCGACTCTGTATTATACAAGCTTACAAAACTTGAAAGGAAACACAAATCAAACGAATCTAACCAAAACCGAAATTGGAAAAGAAAACAATTAGATTAGTAAACCAAAATGAACCGGGAACATCAAGTTGCTGAATTGTTTAATTGACCGGGCAGCAGCTGCCCAAAATATCCCAATTTCTCTTTGAAGATGCCATCTGCCCGCTGACAAAACAGATCTCCTTCATTTCTTAGGAAATAAATTTCCACTTTTATACTATTTCCATTTATATTTATATTTCAACCGACTAAAAGGACACCATTGACCTAATTTCCCAAGCCTTCTTCTATATAAAAACCAAACCTCCTTTTGCATATTATCCTCTCATAAACTTTAGAAGCCTCCTTTGTGTCTCCTCCTTATTCGATTCCTATGTCTTTCTATCTTTTTCTTTTTATGTTTTAGCCTCCTATATACGTTTTACTTGTCTCTTACGCGTTTATTAATACTTGTCATATCTTTAGTAGTTGGATAACAGATCTGAATCTTATGCTTAGAAAATTGTCACAAGTTTTGTTTTGTTGGTGCGTTCTATAGTTCTTTCTGTTCTAAATCTTAGCTTTTGCTAGTTTGGTCGATTCATACTTGTCCATTCCAATAGTAGATACAGTTTTATGTCTTTTGAACTAGATATGTGCAAAAATCTTCCATCCGCATGTCATGACTCTTTCGTAGGCAGAGCGGCCATCTTTTGCATAGATTGATTTATAAAGTGCCTTTTATCATGATTGACCCTTCGGTGTGTAAAAGATCGTTATTTCAATATCTTTTCAGTAATATTGAAATCGATTTTTTACCTAATGGCATATATTACTATTCTATCTATGTTTTTAACCTTTTTTAAAAAAAAATCTTTAGTACGGTTTAGCGATGATTGTGTCTAGTGCGGTTGTGCTACGTGGATAAGTTTGAAGTCCGCAAATGACTAACGCTTCCTTTGATATTTGTATAAACAATATGCCGAGGACTTGATTACTTGAACAATGAGGATTAAAGGATGACTTTGGGAAGTTGAATGTTCGGATGAAGTTTATGCAACCAAACCCTAAAAATAAAGCAATTTGAATAAAACAATTATGGACTTTTTTCAGACAAGATATTCACATTCCCCTAAAAGTAAGATACCATTACTATTTTCAGGAAGAAAATCTAATTGCCATTAACAGAAAAGTTTTGGACACTTTTCAAATTACTACGATTCCAAGAAAATGTGTTAGTCACATTGGCACCTCTCAAAGCATATTGAAGCATAATTTTTTTCTTTCAACAGTGAGTTTCTCTACACTTAAAGAACTTGAAAGTTGAAACAGATGTGTTATATATTTCTCTGTAAAAATTTGAACTGGACTTTAAAAGCAGAAAGCTGTTTAATACATCAAGACTGGTTTTGGGAAGGTGATGATAACCACATGAGGAAACTTGATATAGACCAAATTGAAATCACACCTAAAACCTGTATCACATTCAAAAGTGTACCCAGCGATTTCTTGATTGCCAGATTATTAACAGTTGACTCTGCTCCTTTAACCGTAAATGACAATGCTGTTACTAATTGTGCCGCTCTGTTCAGCTGATGCAGTCTGTATACCTACAAAATCAATAAAGGTTCCTTCAAAAAATGTGTTAAAGTGAGATATTTTGGAAGTGTTTGGTTTTAAAGAGAGTGATTTACATACCTGAAAGATGATGGGGATGACAGGAGATGATGGAGAATTGCGGTATCTAGCATACTGTTCAAATGCAAATTGAACAACGATACCAACAAGGTACGGTGCAAGAGTAGCAGATGCTGCAGGTCCAGTCCATGGCCAGACGAATCCCATTGTCACCATTGGAATCATAAGACTAAGCACTAATGTTGCTACAGAGGAGATTCTTTGTCCTAGCTGAGAAGGATTGGTTCGGTTCTGAGGAATAAATCCGGATGATTTTCTTGAACGGTCTATTATCATAAGAAAAGCAGCAACTCCACAGTAGAAGAGAGCCTCAGTGAAGAACAGTATGAGGAAGTCTGCATATAGAAGAAGAAAAATTCAATGACTTTGTCTCTGCAATATTGGAGGAGAAGGTCAGAAGTAAATCGAAAAAGGGAGAAGCAAGAATTAACCTGTTAGCAAAGAGTCTTCAAAAACTGCTGAGACTATTCTTCTTAAGTAAACCGGAGGTAAAATGAAAGATGAAACTAAGACAGCAGGACCAATGAGCCAGAGAAGGCTTCCCCATTTACTTTTCGTTTCAAGAGGGACAATGATATTATTCTCGGTTTTATTCCGTTGATTATAAAACGAAATGAAACCCGGTTTGCCGTCTCCATTGTATTGGATAGAGGAACTACTGTCTTGAGGCGCAGCTTCAGGACCAGTTTGGTGACCTACTGTTTCTGGATCGTTGGGTGGTTGGTCAGTGTATTGGAACTGGTCTTCTGCAGTAGCAAGAGGCAAATAAGCTCTCTTTTGGGAGATTTTTCTTGGTTTTTGTTCTCTGAAGGAAATGTGAAGAGAACTAACTGCTCATAATGAATGAAACACGATCAGAAATCTTACTCAAAAGTCATATAACTCATACCTGAAAGCGGTATAAAACCAAAAGGAGCTTACTTTTATCACGTTTAAGGTGCAGAGGATGGTAATAATGAAGATGAGCAGGTTGATGCCTTGATGAACGAAACTGAAGTTTTGAAAAGGTGAAAGTCAGCACATATCCACATAACAACAAGAAGAACAATAAATGAAACAAACACTTGATTTCATTCCATCATAAACTAATAAGCATATTTGATCAGATGAAGTTGACATGATGTAGAGAGAACAGAGATTGCATTGTCAGAATCAACTTTTAAGTTAGAATTGCTCTTTAACTTCACTTCAAACTCACTGATAGTTCAATGTCACAAACAAAGTGTTCCTAACTATAGATCACATGAATTTTGAATAACAAAATTGGTTCTCACTCTCTCAAACCACATTATCTAAACGAACAGTACAAGAAACATCTATCCAGACAATACACTGGGAGCAAGAAACACAGATGCAGCATAGAAAGATTGATTACAAAAGTGTGTTACCTGAAAGGAATTGCGAGGTTGAAACGGTGAGAAAAAGGATGGAATCACAGAAGAAGCCGAGGAGGACACCAGTTTAGCAGCCATGACCGGTGAAAGCAATACACAGTTGATGCCACTTAAACCCTAGCGGAGCAACAAGGGTTTGATCTATTCTATTTATCACATAAACGGGCAAAACCCCATGATATAGATAAACCCCAAAGACAAAAACTTTCGAATAAAAATCAAATCTTTTCTCCGCTACGGAAAGAGAAGCAGAGAAACAAAAATTTGAAAACTTTCCGAGAAATTAAAGAGAAAGGCTATTTGGGGAAAGTGAGGAGAGCAATGGCTTGGGCTTAGCTCAGGGATTGTTGGATGTATGTATTATTTCATTTGAACAAATCTCCATCTTACACAGACCTGTCTAGGTTTCTCTTCTCTCTTGTGTTCTAAAATCCAAAAAGTTTTGTCTTTTGTTCGTTCTCTCCTCTACTACTTCACAGGTCAATTCAATTTCTTTAAACTTTAGACCCGGTCAGAATCCGGTCCGAGTTTGATTCTGAAGTCAGCCTCTTTAAAATCCGAACTAAACCGGATAAATCAAGTTATGAATAACCGGATGGAACCGGTCGATTTGTGATTTGACTGAATCCCATATTCTTCTCCTCGCCGTCACGATTCTTTTTAAAAAAGTAAACGACAATTTCCGAATTCGATTCGTTTCTTCAATTCCTTGGTTTAGCCAAAGATTGGCACGAAACACGAGCTGAAGACATCTGTTGTCGCTGTGTCCGATTTCTGGTGGATCCTTGAAAAAGATATAGTCTTTCGCAAAGAGAAGGAATGGGTTCTATGTTCAGTGCAAACCGATTGAGCAAGGAAGAGATGGAGGTCACCATGAACAAAGCCAAAGAGATCGTCTCCTCGTACCCTGTCGTTGTCTTCAGGTCTTTTTAGTACTCGGACTTTCTTTTTTGTTTTTCCTAAGTTTTCTCAATGATTGTGTATGTGTTGTTGTGATCCGTAACCATTGATAATTTGGGTATTGTTGGAGATGCTATTGTCCACCTTCTTAGGATGTCTTCATATTTTGAGGTTTAGTTTTATCGAAAGCTCGAGTCTTTTACCATGTTTCTGGAGATTCTTCTGCAAAATCAGGTCATAGAATTGAACTGGCTTTTCTTCA
The DNA here is from genome assembly GCF_000633955.1 of Camelina sativa. Classification (NCBI taxonomy): domain Eukaryota; kingdom Viridiplantae; phylum Streptophyta; class Magnoliopsida; order Brassicales; family Brassicaceae; genus Camelina; species Camelina sativa. Next base: position 26,679,060 of record NC_025686.1, on the reverse strand, counting down.
GCAAACATAGAACATCTTACTACTTGGCAATTATCTCCATAAAGAAGCTAGGCAATTGTAAAAGAGAACAGTACTGGATCCAATTCTCAACTTTAGGAAGCTAGGGATCATCACTAGTTGACTAATTGTTGAAATCTCACTGGTTTTTACTAAGGTGGCAAAGTTAAGTGCTGTTAATGGTTGAGCTTCTATGAATAGAATGGATCCGTGCATGCTACTAAAGGGGTTTCAGATTTTTCCGTTTGCTCCCACTCTTTCAGCTTTTTTGAGTCTTAGTTTTGATCCATATGTTCTCTATCGCAGCAAGACTTACTGTGGTTATTGCCAGAGGGTGAAACAGTTACTGACACAGCTAGGAGCAAGTTTTAAAGTATTTGAGCTCGATGAGATGAGTAAGAAACCAAACCCACCCTGTCAACCTCAATACCTGTAGTAATGATATTCTCTAAGGTTAAAATATGATCTCTAGAGAAGCACTGTTTCATTTAGACGTGCTGAGAGAATCTCTAATACTGTGGTTTGTGGTATCATACTCTTAACAGGTGATGGAGGTGAGATCCAATCAGCTTTGACAGAGTGGACTGGACAGAGCACAGTTCCAAACGTCTTCATCAAAGAAAAACATATCGGTGGATGCGATAGTAAGAGAAAACTAGAAAAAAGCTATCTACACCTTGATTGAGTTTTCAAGTCAAAATATCTAAAGTAACTGTTCATTTTGGGTTTTGCAGAAGTGATGGAGAGTAACAAGCAAGGCAAGCTTGTGTCTTTACTTACTGAAGCTGGTGCTATAGCCAATAACTCTTCCCAGCTTTGATGGAAACTCGAAACCAGCGTCTTACTTAGGACTTCAAAGATAAAAGTATGTGAAGAAGAATGAGAAATGTATGTGTGATGTAATCAAATAAAGAAGGATCCTTGTCCTTGTTTAACTCTGTTTTATACAATAACATCAAAAGTGTGCGCTTCACGTTGCTGGTGTTTGGTTAATGGGAAAATTGATTCGAGTAAAAAGCTGTTACGAGTTTCTAGTTCTAGACCACTGGACATTACTTTGTGTTATTATTATAGCAAGACTTTTACTTCTGAAGTTGACTTCGTACAAATGTGCTGATTTAACTAAAAATCCAATCTCGAAGCAATTTGACTCGATTCAACCAGAAACAAAAAATGTAAACAACAGCTTGATACAACCGTTCTTGGAGCTTGATTCAAAATGTAAACAACAGCTTGATACTTACCAGTGTAATGCCAAGAAGTCATGGAAGGGAATCCGACGGCTGGCACAATAAAAAATGTTTTCCGGGGGTTTGCTCTCCTCACGGTGCCCATGACAATGAGTTTTCCACATGTTATTATTATTATTACCGGTAATAGCAAACCCCAAAGACTTTGTGATATGGATTTTCTAATGTCTCTGCGATAACATCCAACATGTTCTCCCTCATGTATGGACTTGGTGAGTGAGTGTGTAATAATCAAGATTCGTAACTAATTGCAGCATATTCTTGGTTTGAAACAATAACAAGGAATGTTTTATGTGGTGGTGATTGATAATGAAAGTAATTAAGCGACCTCAAGTGAAGAAGATGTTTCGCATACATAAACTGCCTCCAACTCCTCCAGGTCAACAACAATCATTTGACCTTTTTGCAGCTCTGAAGAAAATGAAAGCCATGACGCAGGTCCATTCGCAGAAGCAGACACTGCCACCTTCGCCAGTAAACCAGAGGGCATCTCCAACAACATCGTTGAGTCCTGTTAGTAAGAGGCTGAAGGCTTTGGAGAGCCAAGTCAAGGGAAGAAAGAAGAACAGCAGCAAGAAGAGGTGATCCAGAAGGGTGCATATACTACTATTTTTGCTAGCCGGCCAGAGGAAACTACTCTGAGAGCTATAAAAAGAAGAAGCTGGAGGTGCCAGCTAATATACTAGTGTCTAGTGAAATCATATGTGTTCCTTGATATTATTTTATGGAACGATAGGGTAAGATTGTTTTTTATAGAAACAATTTGAATAACATAGGCTCCTTTAATTATCTTGTTTAAGTAACAAAACATCAAATAAATTTGAACATGTTGTATATGGGAGCGGTTTAGAGAGGAGAAGAGAAGGTGCGAGA
>NC_025686.1:26669502-26671873 GCF_000633955.1 Camelina sativa | reverse complement strand
AGTGCCCCCATGCATCTGGTCTCCATAACCGTTTCAAATCTCCCGAGAGGTATCATATGGCTGTGCTTGGGGCTTGGTTAATTCTCTATCCATTTCTTCTTGTTGAGTTATTATTTCTCAGTTTGTTTGTTCTACATATGAAGATACTAAAATCATGTTCATGTTCTCATACAGATCCCTTTTCAATAGTACTAACGTGTGGCTTATCATGGATATGTTGCAGATTGTACATGATGAGCAAGTCAAATTGATGGGTGGAGGAGAAGTATCTAAGCTACACTTCCTTGTAGTCAGTGGATATTTCAATCTATGACATGTGGTTGGTGATGTCATACCTCTCAACATTGGAAATCAGGTAGGTGATCTGTTCTCTTCTTTTCATTATGTTGTCGTCCATGTGTCTAATCGAAATTAAAATTTATGTTTAGGTTCTTGCGCATCGAGTGCTAATATCTGGCCATTCCCTTGCCCTTGATGAGTCTAGCATGACTGGACAGAGCAAAATCGTGTGTGTTTTTCTTTCCTATCATAATAAAACTTGTTGACTTTCTCGTCCCGCTTTATGGTGATTCAAGAGGTGGTGGTGCTGCTTTGAGTGTCAAGGAGGTTTGTGTTCTTCTTCTTTGATCAGTTATGTCATAGAAAGTTACTTTATTAACGTTTGATTGGGTGTCAATAGGTATCGGAGAAACCGATTAAACTGGTAAGATGTGGAGAGCGAATGGAGGATCTTGAACCCTTTTTATCCTGATCGAATGGCTGTACGAATTCTATGAATGGCAACAGAAGCTGTAAGTTCTTCAACCATTACATTTTTTGTCTTGCTTGTGTGTTTACATACTCAGGTAAAAGGATAAGTCTATGAACTTAAACTTATATTTTGTGGCATTTATACTTGGTTCCCTCTTTTTTCTGCCGTATGCTGCATCCTTCAGTAGTCTATTCTATGATCATATGCAACTGATGAAGCCACGGTTGGAGACCATCCGGGAGGAAATGCAAAACAAGGTATGTAAACTTTTCCATTACAGCCATACATCATGTGACTCCTCCTCACTTTTGCTACTCTGCCAAATAGCTTTATGTTCACTTTCCCTAATCGATTTGCACTGACTACATGTCTACTCAGCTTTAGCTCCGAATTTTCTTATCTAATTTTCTCCATATCAGTGGAAAACATATCGGTGGAAGCGATAGTAGAAAACATTTTAGACAACCTCTCTGTCGGAGCATGGATATGTTGCTCCGAATGTCATGTTTTAAATCATGAGAAACGTATGTGTGATGTAATCAAATTAAAGAAGGATCCTTGTCCTTGTTTAACTCTGTTTTATACAATAACATCAAAAGCAGGCGATGGAAGTAAGATCCAATCAGCTTTGTCAGAGTGGACTGGCCAGAGTACTGTTCCAAGCGTCTTCATCAAAGGAAAACATATCGGTGGAAGCGATAGTAAGATAAAATTTTGAACAACCTCTCTGTCTCTGCACCTTAATTTAGACTATGGTCGAAAATCAAACCTGAAAAATTACACTGGTCATTTTGTGGTTGCTCTGTTTTTTGCAGAAGTGATGGAGACTTNGTAACTAATTGCAGCATATTCTTGGTTTGAAACAATAACAAGGAATGTTTTATGTGGTGGTGATTGATAATGAAAGTAATTAAGCGACCTCAAGTGAAGAAGATGTTTCGCATACATAAACTGCCTCCAACTCCTCCAGGTCAACAACAATCATTTGACCTTTTTGCAGCTCTGAAGAAAATGAAAGCCATGACGCAGGTCCATTCGCAGAAGCAGACACTGCCACCTTCGCCAGTAAACCAGAGGGCATCTCCAACAACATCGTTGAGTCCTGTTAGTAAGAGGCTGAAGGCTTTGGAGAGCCAAGTCAAGGGAAGAAAGAAGAACAGCAGCAAGAAGAGGTGATCCAGAAGGGTGCATATACTACTATTTTTGCTAGCCGGCCAGAGGAAACTACTCTGAGAGCTATAAAAAGAAGAAGCTGGAGGTGCCAGCTAATATACTAGTGTCTAGTGAAATCATATGTGTTCCTTGATATTATTTTATGGAACGATAGGGTAAGATTGTTTTTTATAGAAACAATTTGAATAACATAGGCTCCTTTAATTATCTTGTTTAAGTAACAAAACATCAAATAAATTTGAACATGTTGTATATGGGAGCGGTTTAGAGAGGAGAAGAGAAGGTGCGAGAGCTCGTCGATCGTAAGATGGAAGTGGATCTAAGCAAGAGATCTTACCGTAATAATTGTAATCTTACCGTTGTGAATCTTGTGATCATTTATTATAATCTTACCGTTGTGAATCTTGTGATCTGATAGTACAGTTGCAAAAAAAAAAAAAAAAAAAA
>NC_025686.1:26618437-26669477 GCF_000633955.1 Camelina sativa | reverse complement strand
AAAGGCAATCCTATTTATTTTATTGTTAGGAGTGAGTAAACCCTACAAAATCTTATAAATAGTCTTTACATCATCACTCATCGGAAACACAAAAATCATATCTTTCGTCTATTTTTATTTTTTTATTTTGGTTTCTCTCTGCGAAGAGCGAAGCCGCTCTGTCGCCGCCGGTGGTTTTTCTCGAGTCTCGAGACGATGATGAATCGATGAAGCCGAAGGGATGATCTGATTGTTTGTAGTAGAGATATACGTTCTATCCAAGTTAAGTAAGTAGGCTTCCCTACTCTCTGCTTTTCTCCTTCTTCTCAGAATTTAACGGATTTCCAAAATTTCTAACATCTGATTTTGTTGTTAGGTCTTGTCTTATCCAACGGTGGAGATTTTTTTCAATCGAGGAATTAGCGAAGACGACGAGCCCTTCTTCTTCTTCTTCTTCTTCTCCTTGTTTGGTACTCTCTCTTCTCTCTCTTTTTCCATCCGATCTTCTTCTTCTTGTCTCTGCCTGATTATTGTTTTTAGGGTTTTTTTTTCTTTCGGAGAAGATTGCAAAACCATCATCGAGTCGAGACGTGTAGGAGAGATTGCGTGTCTGCTACTCTGTTCTTGCTTCCTCAATCCTCACCCACCAATTCAATGTAAGGAAAGCAGCGACCCTGATAGCCTTTGCCATTGGAGCCACGAGCAGACTGCTGTTGAGAGCCACGCGAAGCAGAGCGATTCGAACGTGAGGAGTTATTGTTACCAGAAGACTTGTAAAACGCCGCATTGGCCGTGACAGGAACCACGGATGAGGCAGAAACTTGTGCTTGAAGTTTCAGCTCATAATTAATGAGTTTCTCATGAAGAGCAGGCATGGAAGGAGGAGTATCCCGTCCTTCAATCTGTTCAATAAGAGGCTTATAATCCTCCGAGAGACCACCAAGCAGATATTCAATCTGTTCTTCGTGTTCATAGGGCTTACCAAGAGTTGCAAGTTGATCGAAACGAGCGACCAAGCCCTGAATGTACTCATCAACACTCCGAGAACCCTTCCGCCACTGTTTGATTTGTTCTCGAAGCTGTTTGATATGTCCCCACGTCGGCTTAGCGTACGTTGAGGAGAGAAGGCTCCAGATCTCCGCCGTCGTGGAAGCCTTGGAGAGCATGGGTTGGATCTCAATCGAGATCGCACCGACAAGGCTAGCAACAATAAGTTGATCTTGCCGTTCCCAAAGAATATACTCTGGATTAGTGATCATGGTCTCACCCTGTCGCACAGTAGCTTCCGGTGCAGCCGTGGTGCCGTCAAGATACCCCGCAAGACCGTAACCCGCAAGTAAGGCACGAACCTGACGGTTCCACATCAAAAAGTTGGAAGCGGTGAGTTTAGTAACATTCGACATGTTGATATTGTGAAGCTGAGAAGCAGAAGCAGGGTTGATAACATCAGAAGGAGAAGCAGCCATGGTAGACAAGATCGAAGGAGGAAGAAAGAAAGAAGAGAAGCGGCGAAAAAAATTTTTAGGTCTAGGATTTTACTGCTCTGATACCATGTAAGGAAAGCTTATGTTATACATGTGTTGGTGTTACAATATATATAGTGAGTAGGAGTAGGGTTATACAATCCCTAATTACAACATTAGTCCCTAATATATTTATCTCTCTCTTATATTCAACTCGTCTCGATCTCTCTCTTCTCCCCCACGGTTTGTCTTCCCAATTTTTGCTTCTTGTTCCGTTTTCTTCGTTTTTAATTTCTGTTGATTGTTTTTTTTCTTGTGAAGCGACGAAAGTAGATTCAGACCATGGTCGCTATGCTAGGGTTTGAAGAACTGACGAAGAAGATTCAGAACCAACACTGAGATGCCTTACAATAACAACATCAAACAAACTGGTTCCTCTTGTTACTCTCTTTTATGTTTTGTTTTCATATGTTATCCACCTTATACTCTCTTTTTTTCTTTATCCACCGTATCACCTTGACATAATTTTTTCTGTGTTTTGTTTTGTTTTTGCAGATTGAACCCTAGATGCCGACGAGCTATAGCTCTCTGGTGCTCATCCTGCTCCTCCTGAGGTACGACAGTAGCTCTCTGGTCTGGTGTGTGTCTTTACTTGTCAGACTTTAAATTTTGTAATTTGGTAAGCTTACTATTACTAAAGTTTCTCTTGTAGTTGGTTTCTGAGCTTTTTTTTTTTACTTTCCTGTGTGTTAGGTTTATAGTGCAGCCGGGAAAGTGGATTTGGTTGGATCTTCCAATCATAACACGCTTTTGGATCCTCTGATTGGAGAGAACCCCTTCAATGTTAAAGTTGCTCAAGTGGGTGAAACATGAACTCTCAGGTACTACTAGCCTATCAAAACCTTTATTGCTACTGCGAAGTTGTATTACTCTCAATTCTCACTTCTCTGTTCTATGTTGCAGCCATTTATATTGGTGGACAGCTTCTTCTCCCACGGCCCCGATGCATTTGGTCTCCATAACCCTTTCAAATCTCCAATGGTTTCTTCTTATTTTGTTTATTATTTTCGCAGTTTTGTTCTATATTCGAAGAAACTAAAGTTATGGTCTATGTTTTTGTTCTTACAGGTACCTCTTGTATGGAGATATATCTCGACCAAGACAGCTCATATGCTCGCCTTACCTCCAAGGTAACACATTCTTCCTATATGTTTGTATTTGATGACAACTCTGTTTTGTGCTTTGTTTTGAAATCATAGATTTGTGTTTGATGCAGGTAACGATTGTTAAACCATTTAGTTTACCGCTGGAGATTCCATTGGGTGTCTGCTACTCTGTTTTTGCTTCCTCAATCCTCACCCACCAATTCAACTCGTCTCTCTCTCTCTCTCTTCTCCTCCCCCCACGGTTTGTCTTCCCAATTTTTGCTTCTTCTTCTTTTTTTCTTTTTTTTGATCTCTGATGATTGGTTTTATTCTTTTTCTTTTGAAGCGACGAAGTAGATTCAGAACCAATACTAAGATGAACTACTTCGCCGTACAGTAATAGCATAAAACTGGTTCCCTTTTATGTTCTGTGTTATTATTATCCACCCTTGTACACTCTTTTTTTTTTGTTATGTATCTTATCAGAATCCAACCATATTGACTTAATTTTTTGTGTGTGTTTGGTTTTCTTTTTGCAGATTGAACCATCCAATTACCTTTTGCTACCCTAGATGCCGACGAGCCAGCTCTCTGGTGCTCATCCTGCTCCTCCTGAAGCACTACAGAGCTCTCTGGTGTGTGTGTGTCTTTACTTGTCAGACTTTGAATTTTGTAATTTGGTAAGCAGCTTACCGTAAGCTTATTATCACTATAGTTGCTCTTGTGTTTGGTCTCTGAGCTTATTTTTACTTTCATGTGTGTTATGTTTATAGTGCAGGGAAAGTGGATTTGGATCTAACACGCTTTTGGATTGGTGATTGGTGAAGATATCCTAACTGCTATGGCTACAGAGCTCTCTGGTCTTGTGTGTGTCTTTACTTCTCAGACTTTGAATTTTATAATTTGGTAAGCTTGTTACTAAAGTTGCTCTTGTGTTTGGTCTCTGAGCTTTTTTACTTTCCTTTGTTATGTTTAAGCTTGTTACTAAAGTTTCTCTTTTGTTTGGTCTCTGAGCTTTTTAACTTTCCTTTGGTATGTTTTTAGTGCAGGGAAAATTGGATTGGATCCTCTCAATCATAACACGCTTTTGGATCCTCTCAATGGAGGGAACCCTTTCAATATTAAAGTGGGTGAAAACAGCAATTCTCAGGTACGTAGTGGACAGCAAGGTACGGTATTAATTATTCTTCACATTGAATATAGTATCTTCCTAATTGTATTGGTTCCATCTGTTTGAAGTAATACAAAGACGACGAGCCCTTCTTCACATTGAATATAGCTTCTTACTTTCCTGTGTTTTGGTTTCTCTTTGCAGATTGAACCATTCCTTACCTTTTGCTACCCTAGATGCCGACAAGCTATCTGGTGCTCATCCTGCTCAAGTACTACGAAGCTTTGGTCTGTGTGTGTCTCTCTTTACTTCTCAGATTGTATGGTAAGCTTCTTACCAAAGTTTCTGTTGTGTTTGGTCTCTGAGCTTTTTTTTTTTACTTTCCGGTGTTATGTTTATTAGTGCAGGTAAAGTGGATCCTCTGATTGGAGAGAACCTTTCGTATGTTGTCATGTTTTATACAGATACCCTTTGTATGGAAATATCTCGAGAAAGGCTGCTCATATGCTCGCCTTACGTAAGGTAACACATTCTTTCTATATGTTTGTATTTGGTGACAACTCTGTTTTGTGCTTTGTTTTGAAATCATAGATTTGTGTTTGACAACTCTGTTATGTGCTTTGTTTCAGCTCACAGTCAATGTCACGTCACTGCCCTCATAGTTAATGTTGTAGATGCTATTTCAAGGGGTGACGTTCCACTTACCGGTGTGCAGGTTTGAATTTCTGTTGCATTTAGCTCTATTCTACTCTCTCTTTCTCTATATATCTAGTTTTATTCATACATTTGGCGTTTTCTTTAGTATACAGCTTCTCTGAGTTAAGGAGTCTGCTTCCAGAGCAAAAAGGCCAAGGTTCGATTTTTTTATCTGTTTTTTTTTGTTCCCTTGAGCTCAATTTAGGATTCTCTTGGCAGTTTTGCTAACGAGTGAGTCTCCCTGTTGTTAGAAGGTGTTAGTGATCTAGCCCTTGGATGAGAGTCATTCGTGAAGTCAGACCAGATCAGCAGTTGGTGAAGGTATTTTTGGTTTCTGTTTCATCTCATTTGTCCTTCCACATATTTTTTCATTAGCATAATGGTTTCAATAGTAGTAACGTGTGGCTTATCATGGATTTGTTGCAGATCGTACCTGATGAGCTAGTCAAATTGATAGGTGGAGGAAAGCTACACTTCCTTGCTCAGACCTGCATTAACTAGGCTGGGTAAAATCGAAGACTGTTGGCTATGGAAGATACATTACAGAAGGAGCCAAGTGAAGAGCCAATATGTTTGTTCAGTTGACTGGTGGACTTGAGGACGCTGCTTGCATACCAAAGTCAAACTCAAAGGCCAAGGTTTGCTTTTTATTTTCCTCTCTTTCTATATGTTTTTACCCTTGAGCTTAAATTAGGATTCTCTTGCCTACCAAAACCGTTCTTTGTGCTTTCAATATTTGTATCCGTCTCAGTTCTAACTTTTATTTTTCCTCTGTTCTATGTTGCAGCCTTTATATTTGTGGACAGCTTCTCCCAGTGCCCCCATGCATCTGGTCTCCATAACCGTTTCAAATCTCCCGAGAGGTATCATATGGCTGTGCTTGGGGCTTGGTTAATTCTCTATCCATTTCTTCTTGTTGAGTTATTATTTCTCAGTTTGTTTGTTCTACATATGAAGATACTAAAATCATGTTCATGTTCTCATACAGATCCCTTTTCAATAGTACTAACGTGTGGCTTATCATGGATATGTTGCAGATTGTACATGATGAGCAAGTCAAATTGATGGGTGGAGGAGAAGTATCTAAGCTACACTTCCTTGTAGTCAGTGGATATTTCAATCTATGACATGTGGTTGGTGATGTCATACCTCTCAACATTGGAAATCAGGTAGGTGATCTGTTCTCTTCTTTTCATTATGTTGTCGTCCATGTGTCTAATCGAAATTAAAATTTATGTTTAGGTTCTTGCGCATCGAGTGCTAATATCTGGCCATTCCCTTGCCCTTGATGAGTCTAGCATGACTGGACAGAGCAAAATCGTGTGTGTTTTTCTTTCCTATCATAATAAAACTTGTTGACTTTCTCGTCCCGCTTTATGGTGATTCAAGAGGTGGTGGTGCTGCTTTGAGTGTCAAGGAGGTTTGTGTTCTTCTTCTTTGATCAGTTATGTCATAGAAAGTTACTTTATTAACGTTTGATTGGGTGTCAATAGGTATCGGAGAAACCGATTAAACTGGTAAGATGTGGAGAGCGAATGGAGGATCTTGAACCCTTTTTATCCTGATCGAATGGCTGTACGAATTCTATGAATGGCAACAGAAGCTGTAAGTTCTTCAACCATTACATTTTTTGTCTTGCTTGTGTGTTTACATACTCAGGTAAAAGGATAAGTCTATGAACTTAAACTTATATTTTGTGGCATTTATACTTGGTTCCCTCTTTTTTCTGCCGTATGCTGCATCCTTCAGTAGTCTATTCTATGATCATATGCAACTGATGAAGCCACGGTTGGAGACCATCCGGGAGGAAATGCAAAACAAGGTATGTAAACTTTTCCATTACAGCCATACATCATGTGACTCCTCCTCACTTTTGCTACTCTGCCAAATAGCTTTATGTTCACTTTCCCTAATCGATTTGCACTGACTACATGTCTACTCAGCTTTAGCTCCGAATTTTCTTATCTAATTTTCTCCATATCAGTGGAAAACATATCGGTGGAAGCGATAGTAGAAAACATTTTAGACAACCTCTCTGTCGGAGCATGGATATGTTGCTCCGAATGTCATGTTTTAAATCATGAGAAACGTATGTGTGATGTAATCAAATTAAAGAAGGATCCTTGTCCTTGTTTAACTCTGTTTTATACAATAACATCAAAAGCAGGCGATGGAAGTAAGATCCAATCAGCTTTGTCAGAGTGGACTGGCCAGAGTACTGTTCCAAGCGTCTTCATCAAAGGAAAACATATCGGTGGAAGCGATAGTAAGATAAAATTTTGAACAACCTCTCTGTCTCTGCACCTTAATTTAGACTATGGTCGAAAATCAAACCTGAAAAATTACACTGGTCATTTTGTGGTTGCTCTGTTTTTTGCAGAAGTGATGGAGACTTACAAGCAAGGCAAGCTTGTGCCTCTCCTTACTGAAGCTGGTGCTCTTTCCAATATCCCTTCCAAGCTTTGATGTAACCGCTCAAACCAGTGTATGTTATTAGATCATGGAAATGTATTGTCACTTAACCCAAATAAAAGAAATATCCTTTCTCTTTGTTAACTCTGTTTACACAAAACATCCCAAGGTTTGGCTAGATTAATGGAAAAAAGATTTGAGTTAACACTGTTCTACTCTCCTTTGCTGAACCACTGGACCGGAGTTGTTATAGCAAAAATTTTGCTTCTGTATTCAACTACGTAAATTAAGGACTATGTGCTGATTTAACCAAATCCAATCATGACTTGAAAACATAGTAATTTGAAATTCGACAATCTAGGCAACAACAATCAAACAATAGCAATGTTAATATTCAAACTTCAGAGCTCAAATGCAGTTTTCTGGCATCCATAACCGAAGAAGCCGATCATAGAACGAACAAGTTGCCACAACGCTTTGCTTCTGATCTTTCCCTCTACACCAATCTGCTCCATAAGCAAGAGAATCATGCTTGTTATAACTCTCCAACACTTCACCTTTCCCATCACTAACCTTGGCTACAGCAAAACCGTTGTGCATACAAGCAGCCAACACAACACCGCTCAGAGATGGATGATGCTTGATTCTCCACACTCCTCCACCTAGAGACAACGATGTTTCGTTCACAGGTCTAGTAACAGACCTCGTGTCCCACACTCTAAGCATTTCATCATAGCTTCCAGTGAATATAGAGTAAGGATCACTTGGACTTGGAGAAATACAGCAAACACCCATTGTATGAACTTTGGAATTCTGAAAAACACGATTGTCCGCTGGATTATCTCTGATATCCCAACAGCTGAACTTGCAATCATCTGATCCAGTATAGACCAAATTAGCATTGTTGAGATCAAATGTGGCCGTCCAAACCTCAAAGTCATGCCCTTTCCATTCTTGGACTGTTTCTAGATTAGAATCAGTGAATGAAACAACTGAAGCAGAGCCATCTGATAAACCAACTACGATTGATGTTGATGATTGATTCCAATCCAAACAAAGACACATTGATGAGCTTATCTTTTCACCAGCGACTTCTCTCAGAGAGTAACCTGTTTCAAAGGATAAAACTTTACTCATATCACAAACAAGCTAACAAAACAGAACTTAAATGCACATTAAAAGCTTCAATCTTGTTTCAATAGACTACTCAATACTCATCAGCAGCATCAAAAGAAGAAGTTTTGACCTAAGTTACCATGTTCATCTACTCTAATGAGCTTACAAGATTTTAAAAACATTACCTTTAACTTCAGCGTCATCAATCTTGTAAACTCTCAAGCATCCATCAGCATCAGCTTGAGCAAGCGACACGTTTCCGCCGCCATCGTTGTCACGACTCCACCGGATATCGAAAACTCCGGCGGTGTCAATCTTCTGAAGAAGATTCAAACCAACATCTTCCCCATCTCCGACGTCAAATAGATACACAGACCCAGATCGAGAGGGAGAATCTCCTTCTTGGAGTGTGTAAGTAGAAGCTGCAAGCAAGTTTGAGTAAGGCTCGTGAGGACAGAACTCTACAGCGTCGGCGTTTCCTTCGAGATAGCAATGTGCTGCGTCCATGGCCAACTCTTTTTTTCCCGGCGGCTAAAACAAAACAGAGAAGAACAAGGCGCAAGGAAGTAGGTAACGACGTCGTTTGGGAGTTAAAACAAAAAACAAAGAATTGGTCTAATCGACCGGTTAAGAGAGATTTGGTCGGTTTAGAAAAAAATTATCGGTTAAAATTTGATCGCCGAAGATTAATGAAAACGTTCTGGTCGTCTTCTACCTTTAGAAGGACTGATCGAGAAAACGATTACGGCGGAGGGGGAGATTCGAACTTCATCTTTCTCGTTTACTGTGGCGACTCGACACCGTTAGATCAATGGAAGCGGTAGAAAAATCTGAAGAACCCATCCCAGGCGTGAGATTCTTTTGCTCTCTCTCTCTCTCTTACTACGGGTTTAGGGTTTTATCAATGCATTGATTAGGATCATACGAATTGGGATCACTTACTTGAAATTGCATTTATTTTCGATTTTACGCATTGACAAAATCCCGGATTTTGAATTTGTTGTTCTGATTGTCATTATGGAAAGTTACGGTTTTTAAAGTGGTTCATAGGTTAACTTGTTGTGTTATATGAAACAGAATTCTTCAAGATTAGCTGGGAATCCAAACTGGGGAACANGTAACCGCTCAAACCAGTGTATGTTATTAGATCATGGAAATGTATTGTCACTTAACCCAAATAAAAGAAATATCCTTTCTCTTTGTTAACTCTGTTTACACAAAACATCCCAAGGTTTGGCTAGATTAATGGAAAAAAGATTTGAGTTAACACTGTTCTACTCTCCTTTGCTGAACCACTGGACCGGAGTTGTTATAGCAAAAATTTTGCTTCTGTATTCAACTACGTAAATTAAGGACTATGTGCTGATTTAACCAAATCCAATCATGACTTGAAAACATAGTAATTTGAAATTCGACAATCTAGGCAACAACAATCAAACAATAGCAATGTTAATATTCAAACTTCAGAGCTCAAATGCAGTTTTCTGGCATCCATAACCGAAGAAGCCGATCATAGAACGAACAAGTTGCCACAACGCTTTGCTTCTGATCTTTCCCTCTACACCAATCTGCTCCATAAGCAAGAGAATCATGCTTGTTATAACTCTCCAACACTTCACCTTTCCCATCACTAACCTTGGCTACAGCAAAACCGTTGTGCATACAAGCAGCCAACACAACACCGCTCAGAGATGGATGATGCTTGATTCTCCACACTCCTCCACCTAGAGACAACGATGTTTNGATGCATTTGGTCTCCATAACCCTTTCAAATCTCCAATGGTTTCTTCTTATTTTGTTTATTATTTTCGCAGTTTTGTTCTATATTCGAAGAAACTAAAGTTATGGTCTATGTTTTTGTTCTTACAGGTACCTCTTGTATGGAGATATATCTCGACCAAGACAGCTCATATGCTCGCCTTACCTCCAAGGTAACACATTCTTCCTATATGTTTGTATTTGATGACAACTCTGTTTTGTGCTTTGTTTTGAAATCATAGATTTGTGTTTGATGCAGGTAACGATTGTTAAACCATTTAGTTTACCGCTGGAGATTCCATTGGGTGTCTGCTACTCTGTTTTTGCTTCCTCAATCCTCACCCACCAATTCAACTCGTCTCTCTCTCTCTCTCTTCTCCTCCCCCCACGGTTTGTCTTCCCAATTTTTGCTTCTTCTTCTTTTTTTCTTTTTTTTGATCTCTGATGATTGGTTTTATTCTTTTTCTTTTGAAGCGACGAAGTAGATTCAGAACCAATACTAAGATGAACTACTTCGCCGTACAGTAATAGCATAAAACTGGTTCCCTTTTATGTTCTGTGTTATTATTATCCACCCTTGTACACTCTTTTTTTTTTGTTATGTATCTTATCAGAATCCAACCATATTGACTTAATTTTTTGTGTGTGTTTGGTTTTCTTTTTGCAGATTGAACCATCCAATTACCTTTTGCTACCCTAGATGCCGACGAGCCAGCTCTCTGGTGCTCATCCTGCTCCTCCTGAAGCACTACAGAGCTCTCTGGTGTGTGTGTGTCTTTACTTGTCAGACTTTGAATTTTGTAATTTGGTAAGCAGCTTACCGTAAGCTTATTATCACTATAGTTGCTCTTGTGTTTGGTCTCTGAGCTTATTTTTACTTTCATGTGTGTTATGTTTATAGTGCAGGGAAAGTGGATTTGGATCTAACACGCTTTTGGATTGGTGATTGGTGAAGATATCCTAACTGCTATGGCTACAGAGCTCTCTGGTCTTGTGTGTGTCTTTACTTCTCAGACTTTGAATTTTATAATTTGGTAAGCTTGTTACTAAAGTTGCTCTTGTGTTTGGTCTCTGAGCTTTTTTACTTTCCTTTGTTATGTTTAAGCTTGTTACTAAAGTTTCTCTTTTGTTTGGTCTCTGAGCTTTTTAACTTTCCTTTGGTATGTTTTTAGTGCAGGGAAAATTGGATTGGATCCTCTCAATCATAACACGCTTTTGGATCCTCTCAATGGAGGGAACCCTTTCAATATTAAAGTGGGTGAAAACAGCAATTCTCAGGTACGTAGTGGACAGCAAGGTACGGTATTAATTATTCTTCACATTGAATATAGTATCTTCCTAATTGTATTGGTTCCATCTGTTTGAAGTAATACAAAGACGACGAGCCCTTCTTCACATTGAATATAGCTTCTTACTTTCCTGTGTTTTGGTTTCTCTTTGCAGATTGAACCATTCCTTACCTTTTGCTACCCTAGATGCCGACAAGCTATCTGGTGCTCATCCTGCTCAAGTACTACGAAGCTTTGGTCTGTGTGTGTCTCTCTTTACTTCTCAGATTGTATGGTAAGCTTCTTACCAAAGTTTCTGTTGTGTTTGGTCTCTGAGCTTTTTTTTTTTACTTTCCGGTGTTATGTTTATTAGTGCAGGTAAAGTGGATCCTCTGATTGGAGAGAACCTTTCGTATGTTGTCATGTTTTATACAGATACCCTTTGTATGGAAATATCTCGAGAAAGGCTGCTCATATGCTCGCCTTACGTAAGGTAACACATTCTTTCTATATGTTTGTATTTGGTGACAACTCTGTTTTGTGCTTTGTTTTGAAATCATAGATTTGTGTTTGACAACTCTGTTATGTGCTTTGTTTCAGCTCACAGTCAATGTCACGTCACTGCCCTCATAGTTAATGTTGTAGATGCTATTTCAAGGGGTGACGTTCCACTTACCGGTGTGCAGGTTTGAATTTCTGTTGCATTTAGCTCTATTCTACTCTCTCTTTCTCTATATATCTAGTTTTATTCATACATTTGGCGTTTTCTTTAGTATACAGCTTCTCTGAGTTAAGGAGTCTGCTTCCAGAGCAAAAAGGCCAAGGTTCGATTTTTTTATCTGTTTTTTTTTGTTCCCTTGAGCTCAATTTAGGATTCTCTTGGCAGTTTTGCTAACGAGTGAGTCTCCCTGTTGTTAGAAGGTGTTAGTGATCTAGCCCTTGGATGAGAGTCATTCGTGAAGTCAGACCAGATCAGCAGTTGGTGAAGGTATTTTTGGTTTCTGTTTCATCTCATTTGTCCTTCCACATATTTTTTCATTAGCATAATGGTTTCAATAGTAGTAACGTGTGGCTTATCATGGATTTGTTGCAGATCGTACCTGATGAGCTAGTCAAATTGATAGGTGGAGGAAAGCTACACTTCCTTGCTCAGACCTGCATTAACTAGGCTGGGTAAAATCGAAGACTGTTGGCTATGGAAGATACATTACAGAAGGAGCCAAGTGAAGAGCCAATATGTTTGTTCAGTTGACTGGTGGACTTGAGGACGCTGCTTGCATACCAAAGTCAAACTCAAAGGCCAAGGTTTGCTTTTTATTTTCCTCTCTTTCTATATGTTTTTACCCTTGAGCTTAAATTAGGATTCTCTTGCCTACCAAAACCGTTCTTTGTGCTTTCAATATTTGTATCCGTCTCAGTTCTAACTTTTATTTTTCCTCTGTTCTATGTTGCAGCCTTTATATTTGTGGACAGCTTCTCCCAGTGCCCCCATGCATCTGGTCTCCATAACCGTTTCAAATCTCCCGAGAGGTATCATATGGCTGTGCTTGGGGCTTGGTTAATTCTCTATCCATTTCTTCTTGTTGAGTTATTATTTCTCAGTTTGTTTGTTCTACATATGAAGATACTAAAATCATGTTCATGTTCTCATACAGATCCCTTTTCAATAGTACTAACGTGTGGCTTATCATGGATATGTTGCAGATTGTACATGATGAGCAAGTCAAATTGATGGGTGGAGGAGAAGTATCTAAGCTACACTTCCTTGTAGTCAGTGGATATTTCAATCTATGACATGTGGTTGGTGATGTCATACCTCTCAACATTGGAAATCAGGTAGGTGATCTGTTCTCTTCTTTTCATTATGTTGTCGTCCATGTGTCTAATCGAAATTAAAATTTATGTTTAGGTTCTTGCGCATCGAGTGCTAATATCTGGCCATTCCCTTGCCCTTGATGAGTCTAGCATGACTGGACAGAGCAAAATCGTGTGTGTTTTTCTTTCCTATCATAATAAAACTTGTTGACTTTCTCGTCCCGCTTTATGGTGATTCAAGAGGTGGTGGTGCTGCTTTGAGTGTCAAGGAGGTTTGTGTTCTTCTTCTTTGATCAGTTATGTCATAGAAAGTTACTTTATTAACGTTTGATTGGGTGTCAATAGGTATCGGAGAAACCGATTAAACTGGTAAGATGTGGAGAGCGAATGGAGGATCTTGAACCCTTTTTATCCTGATCGAATGGCTGTACGAATTCTATGAATGGCAACAGAAGCTGTAAGTTCTTCAACCATTACATTTTTTGTCTTGCTTGTGTGTTTACATACTCAGGTAAAAGGATAAGTCTATGAACTTAAACTTATATTTTGTGGCATTTATACTTGGTTCCCTCTTTTTTCTGCCGTATGCTGCATCCTTCAGTAGTCTATTCTATGATCATATGCAACTGATGAAGCCACGGTTGGAGACCATCCGGGAGGAAATGCAAAACAAGGTATGTAAACTTTTCCATTACAGCCATACATCATGTGACTCCTCCTCACTTTTGCTACTCTGCCAAATAGCTTTATGTTCACTTTCCCTAATCGATTTGCACTGACTACATGTCTACTCAGCTTTAGCTCCGAATTTTCTTATCTAATTTTCTCCATATCAGTGGAAAACATATCGGTGGAAGCGATAGTAGAAAACATTTTAGACAACCTCTCTGTCGGAGCATGGATATGTTGCTCCGAATGTCATGTTTTAAATCATGAGAAACGTATGTGTGATGTAATCAAATTAAAGAAGGATCCTTGTCCTTGTTTAACTCTGTTTTATACAATAACATCAAAAGCAGGCGATGGAAGTAAGATCCAATCAGCTTTGTCAGAGTGGACTGGCCAGAGTACTGTTCCAAGCGTCTTCATCAAAGGAAAACATATCGGTGGAAGCGATAGTAAGATAAAATTTTGAACAACCTCTCTGTCTCTGCACCTTAATTTAGACTATGGTCGAAAATCAAACCTGAAAAATTACACTGGTCATTTTGTGGTTGCTCTGTTTTTTGCAGAAGTGATGGAGACTTACAAGCAAGGCAAGCTTGTGCCTCTCCTTACTGAAGCTGGTGCTCTTTCCAATATCCCTTCCAAGCTTTGATGTAACCGCTCAAACCAGTGTATGTTATTAGATCATGGAAATGTATTGTCACTTAACCCAAATAAAAGAAATATCCTTTCTCTTTGTTAACTCTGTTTACACAAAACATCCCAAGGTTTGGCTAGATTAATGGAAAAAAGATTTGAGTTAACACTGTTCTACTCTCCTTTGCTGAACCACTGGACCGGAGTTGTTATAGCAAAAATTTTGCTTCTGTATTCAACTACGTAAATTAAGGACTATGTGCTGATTTAACCAAATCCAATCATGACTTGAAAACATAGTAATTTGAAATTCGACAATCTAGGCAACAACAATCAAACAATAGCAATGTTAATATTCAAACTTCAGAGCTCAAATGCAGTTTTCTGGCATCCATAACCGAAGAAGCCGATCATAGAACGAACAAGTTGCCACAACGCTTTGCTTCTGATCTTTCCCTCTACACCAATCTGCTCCATAAGCAAGAGAATCATGCTTGTTATAACTCTCCAACACTTCACCTTTCCCATCACTAACCTTGGCTACAGCAAAACCGTTGTGCATACAAGCAGCCAACACAACACCGCTCAGAGATGGATGATGCTTGATTCTCCACACTCCTCCACCTAGAGACAACGATGTTTCGTTCACAGGTCTAGTAACAGACCTCGTGTCCCACACTCTAAGCATTTCATCATAGCTTCCAGTGAATATAGAGTAAGGATCACTTGGACTTGGAGAAATACAGCAAACACCCATTGTATGAACTTTGGAATTCTGAAAAACACGATTGTCCGCTGGATTATCTCTGATATCCCAACAGCTGAACTTGCAATCATCTGATCCAGTATAGACCAAATTAGCATTGTTGAGATCAAATGTGGCCGTCCAAACCTCAAAGTCATGCCCTTTCCATTCTTGGACTGTTTCTAGATTAGAATCAGTGAATGAAACAACTGAAGCAGAGCCATCTGATAAACCAACTACGATTGATGTTGATGATTGATTCCAATCCAAACAAAGACACATTGATGAGCTTATCTTTTCACCAGCGACTTCTCTCAGAGAGTAACCTGTTTCAAAGGATAAAACTTTACTCATATCACAAACAAGCTAACAAAACAGAACTTAAATGCACATTAAAAGCTTCAATCTTGTTTCAATAGACTACTCAATACTCATCAGCAGCATCAAAAGAAGAAGTTTTGACCTAAGTTACCATGTTCATCTACTCTAATGAGCTTACAAGATTTTAAAAACATTACCTTTAACTTCAGCGTCATCAATCTTGTAAACTCTCAAGCATCCATCAGCATCAGCTTGAGCAAGCGACACGTTTCCGCCGCCATCGTTGTCACGACTCCACCGGATATCGAAAACTCCGGCGGTGTCAATCTTCTGAAGAAGATTCAAACCAACATCTTCCCCATCTCCGACGTCAAATAGATACACAGACCCAGATCGAGAGGGAGAATCTCCTTCTTGGAGTGTGTAAGTAGAAGCTGCAAGCAAGTTTGAGTAAGGCTCGTGAGGACAGAACTCTACAGCGTCGGCGTTTCCTTCGAGATAGCAATGTGCTGCGTCCATGGCCAACTCTTTTTTTCCCGGCGGCTAAAACAAAACAGAGAAGAACAAGGCGCAAGGAAGTAGGTAACGACGTCGTTTGGGAGTTAAAACAAAAAACAAAGAATTGGTCTAATCGACCGGTTAAGAGAGATTTGGTCGGTTTAGAAAAAAATTATCGGTTAAAATTTGATCGCCGAAGATTAATGAAAACGTTCTGGTCGTCTTCTACCTTTAGAAGGACTGATCGAGAAAACGATTACGGCGGAGGGGGAGATTCGAACTTCATCTTTCTCGTTTACTGTGGCGACTCGACACCGTTAGATCAATGGAAGCGGTAGAAAAATCTGAAGAACCCATCCCAGGCGTGAGATTCTTTTGCTCTCTCTCTCTCTCTTACTACGGGTTTAGGGTTTTATCAATGCATTGATTAGGATCATACGAATTGGGATCACTTACTTGAAATTGCATTTATTTTCGATTTTACGCATTGACAAAATCCCGGATTTTGAATTTGTTGTTCTGATTGTCATTATGGAAAGTTACGGTTTTTAAAGTGGTTCATAGGTTAACTTGTTGTGTTATATGAAACAGAATTCTTCAAGATTAGCTGGGAATCCAAACTGGGGAACAGCAACTGTTGTTGGGGTCTTTGCAGGATTGCTTTATGGAGGCAGCAAAGAAGCTTCTGCTTCTGTGGTATGTCTGCATTCCATTTTTCAGATTAAAGTTGGTTACTTTTCAGGCACTAGATAGGTTTAGACGATCTGAGATTCCACTATCTTTGTGTATACTAGTATTAGTAACTGAACTGAGCTCATAAGATATCAAAAGGTTAAGGCTTTTTAGCTGAATTTTATCTCCCATGCTATAATATCGGTGCTTGTGGTTTGAAACAGAGTAAAGATGCAGAAGTGATGTTGAAGATGGGTANGTTTCAAATCTCCCGAGAGGTATCATATGGCTGTGCTTGGGGCTTGGTTAATTCTCTATCCATTTCTTCTTGTTGAGTTATTATTTCTCAGTTTGTTTGTTCTACATATGAAGATACTAAAATCATGTTCATGTTCTCATACAGATCCCTTTTCAATAGTACTAACGTGTGGCTTATCATGGATATGTTGCAGATTGTACATGATGAGCAAGTCAAATTGATGGGTGGAGGAGAAGTATCTAAGCTACACTTCCTTGTAGTCAGTGGATATTTCAATCTATGACATGTGGTTGGTGATGTCATACCTCTCAACATTGGAAATCAGGTAGGTGATCTGTTCTCTTCTTTTCATTATGTTGTCGTCCATGTGTCTAATCGAAATTAAAATTTATGTTTAGGTTCTTGCGCATCGAGTGCTAATATCTGGCCATTCCCTTGCCCTTGATGAGTCTAGCATGACTGGACAGAGCAAAATCGTGTGTGTTTTTCTTTCCTATCATAATAAAACTTGTTGACTTTCTCGTCCCGCTTTATGGTGATTCAAGAGGTGGTGGTGCTGCTTTGAGTGTCAAGGAGGTTTGTGTTCTTCTTCTTTGATCAGTTATGTCATAGAAAGTTACTTTATTAACGTTTGATTGGGTGTCAATAGGTATCGGAGAAACCGATTAAACTGGTAAGATGTGGAGAGCGAATGGAGGATCTTGAACCCTTTTTATCCTGATCGAATGGCTGTACGAATTCTATGAATGGCAACAGAAGCTGTAAGTTCTTCAACCATTACATTTTTTGTCTTGCTTGTGTGTTTACATACTCAGGTAAAAGGATAAGTCTATGAACTTAAACTTATATTTTGTGGCATTTATACTTGGTTCCCTCTTTTTTCTGCCGTATGCTGCATCCTTCAGTAGTCTATTCTATGATCATATGCAACTGATGAAGCCACGGTTGGAGACCATCCGGGAGGAAATGCAAAACAAGGTATGTAAACTTTTCCATTACAGCCATACATCATGTGACTCCTCCTCACTTTTGCTACTCTGCCAAATAGCTTTATGTTCACTTTCCCTAATCGATTTGCACTGACTACATGTCTACTCAGCTTTAGCTCCGAATTTTCTTATCTAATTTTCTCCATATCAGTGGAAAACATATCGGTGGAAGCGATAGTAGAAAACATTTTAGACAACCTCTCTGTCGGAGCATGGATATGTTGCTCCGAATGTCATGTTTTAAATCATGAGAAACGTATGTGTGATGTAATCAAATTAAAGAAGGATCCTTGTCCTTGTTTAACTCTGTTTTATACAATAACATCAAAAGCAGGCGATGGAAGTAAGATCCAATCAGCTTTGTCAGAGTGGACTGGCCAGAGTACTGTTCCAAGCGTCTTCATCAAAGGAAAACATATCGGTGGAAGCGATAGTAAGATAAAATTTTGAACAACCTCTCTGTCTCTGCACCTTAATTTAGACTATGGTCGAAAATCAAACCTGAAAAATTACACTGGTCATTTTGTGGTTGCTCTGTTTTTTGCAGAAGTGATGGAGACTTACAAGCAAGGCAAGCTTGTGCCTCTCCTTACTGAAGCTGGTGCTCTTTCCAATATCCCTTCCAAGCTTTGATGTAACCGCTCAAACCAGTGTATGTTATTAGATCATGGAAATGTATTGTCACTTAACCCAAATAAAAGAAATATCCTTTCTCTTTGTTAACTCTGTTTACACAAAACATCCCAAGGTTTGGCTAGATTAATGGAAAAAAGATTTGAGTTAACACTGTTCTACTCTCCTTTGCTGAACCACTGGACCGGAGTTGTTATAGCAAAAATTTTGCTTCTGTATTCAACTACGTAAATTAAGGACTATGTGCTGATTTAACCAAATCCAATCATGACTTGAAAACATAGTAATTTGAAATTCGACAATCTAGGCAACAACAATCAAACAATAGCAATGTTAATATTCAAACTTCAGAGCTCAAATGCAGTTTTCTGGCATCCATAACCGAAGAAGCCGATCATAGAACGAACAAGTTGCCACAACGCTTTGCTTCTGATCTTTCCCTCTACACCAATCTGCTCCATAAGCAAGAGAATCATGCTTGTTATAACTCTCCAACACTTCACCTTTCCCATCACTAACCTTGGCTACAGCAAAACCGTTGTGCATACAAGCAGCCAACACAACACCGCTCAGAGATGGATGATGCTTGATTCTCCACACTCCTCCACCTAGAGACAACGATGTTTCGTTCACAGGTCTAGTAACAGACCTCGTGTCCCACACTCTAAGCATTTCATCATAGCTTCCAGTGAATATAGAGTAAGGATCACTTGGACTTGGAGAAATACAGCAAACACCCATTGTATGAACTTTGGAATTCTGAAAAACACGATTGTCCGCTGGATTATCTCTGATATCCCAACAGCTGAACTTGCAATCATCTGATCCAGTATAGACCAAATTAGCATTGTTGAGATCAAATGTGGCCGTCCAAACCTCAAAGTCATGCCCTTTCCATTCTTGGACTGTTTCTAGATTAGAATCAGTGAATGAAACAACTGAAGCAGAGCCATCTGATAAACCAACTACGATTGATGTTGATGATTGATTCCAATCCAAACAAAGACACATTGATGAGCTTATCTTTTCACCAGCGACTTCTCTCAGAGAGTAACCTGTTTCAAAGGATAAAACTTTACTCATATCACAAACAAGCTAACAAAACAGAACTTAAATGCACATTAAAAGCTTCAATCTTGTTTCAATAGACTACTCAATACTCATCAGCAGCATCAAAAGAAGAAGTTTTGACCTAAGTTACCATGTTCATCTACTCTAATGAGCTTACAAGATTTTAAAAACATTACCTTTAACTTCAGCGTCATCAATCTTGTAAACTCTCAAGCATCCATCAGCATCAGCTTGAGCAAGCGACACGTTTCCGCCGCCATCGTTGTCACGACTCCACCGGATATCGAAAACTCCGGCGGTGTCAATCTTCTGAAGAAGATTCAAACCAACATCTTCCCCATCTCCGACGTCAAATAGATACACAGACCCAGATCGAGAGGGAGAATCTCCTTCTTGGAGTGTGTAAGTAGAAGCTGCAAGCAAGTTTGAGTAAGGCTCGTGAGGACAGAACTCTACAGCGTCGGCGTTTCCTTCGAGATAGCAATGTGCTGCGTCCATGGCCAACTCTTTTTTTCCCGGCGGCTAAAACAAAACAGAGAAGAACAAGGCGCAAGGAAGTAGGTAACGACGTCGTTTGGGAGTTAAAACAAAAAACAAAGAATTGGTCTAATCGACCGGTTAAGAGAGATTTGGTCGGTTTAGAAAAAAATTATCGGTTAAAATTTGATCGCCGAAGATTAATGAAAACGTTCTGGTCGTCTTCTACCTTTAGAAGGACTGATCGAGAAAACGATTACGGCGGAGGGGGAGATTCGAACTTCATCTTTCTCGTTTACTGTGGCGACTCGACACCGTTAGATCAATGGAAGCGGTAGAAAAATCTGAAGAACCCATCCCAGGCGTGAGATTCTTTTGCTCTCTCTCTCTCTCTTACTACGGGTTTAGGGTTTTATCAATGCATTGATTAGGATCATACGAATTGGGATCACTTACTTGAAATTGCATTTATTTTCGATTTTACGCATTGACAAAATCCCGGATTTTGAATTTGTTGTTCTGATTGTCATTATGGAAAGTTACGGTTTTTAAAGTGGTTCATAGGTTAACTTGTTGTGTTATATGAAACAGAATTCTTCAAGATTAGCTGGGAATCCAAACTGGGGAACAGCAACTGTTGTTGGGGTCTTTGCAGGATTGCTTTATGGAGGCAGCAAAGAAGCTTCTGCTTCTGTGGTATGTCTGCATTCCATTTTTCAGATTAAAGTTGGTTACTTTTCAGGCACTAGATAGGTTTAGACGATCTGAGATTCCACTATCTTTGTGTATACTAGTATTAGTAACTGAACTGAGCTCATAAGATATCAAAAGGTTAAGGCTTTTTAGCTGAATTTTATCTCCCATGCTATAATATCGGTGCTTGTGGTTTGAAACAGAGTAAAGATGCAGAAGTGATGTTGAAGATGGGTAGTACACAGGATAAGCGTGAACAACACAGGTTGATGCGAGATGCTATGGAGAAAAGATTCATCCGAGTAACTCGTGGTTCTCTCATTGGAGGGATGCGTCTTGGGATGTTCACTGCGTCTTTCTTCAGTCTACAAAACTTTTTAGCTGAGACGCGAGGAGTCCATGATGTTTTCAATGTCGTTGGAGCTGGTTCTGCTACTGCTGCAGTATTTGGACTAATTAGTACTGATACATCCCACACTCTTTGCATCCTCTTTTTTTGGAGTTGTGGCTTATTAGATTTAAGAAGATGCTAACTTTTTGTGTCTCTAACGTATCGTTTATCTCTAATCAAATATGGCAGTGCCGGGGTCTCTTGCTTGGCGTGCGCGGAATGTGTTGCTTGGTTCAGTTCTTGGAGCCACAGTCTGCTTCCCTCTTNCAAATTGATGGGTGGAGGAGAAGTATCTAAGCTACACTTCCTTGTAGTCAGTGGATATTTCAATCTATGACATGTGGTTGGTGATGTCATACCTCTCAACATTGGAAATCAGGTAGGTGATCTGTTCTCTTCTTTTCATTATGTTGTCGTCCATGTGTCTAATCGAAATTAAAATTTATGTTTAGGTTCTTGCGCATCGAGTGCTAATATCTGGCCATTCCCTTGCCCTTGATGAGTCTAGCATGACTGGACAGAGCAAAATCGTGTGTGTTTTTCTTTCCTATCATAATAAAACTTGTTGACTTTCTCGTCCCGCTTTATGGTGATTCAAGAGGTGGTGGTGCTGCTTTGAGTGTCAAGGAGGTTTGTGTTCTTCTTCTTTGATCAGTTATGTCATAGAAAGTTACTTTATTAACGTTTGATTGGGTGTCAATAGGTATCGGAGAAACCGATTAAACTGGTAAGATGTGGAGAGCGAATGGAGGATCTTGAACCCTTTTTATCCTGATCGAATGGCTGTACGAATTCTATGAATGGCAACAGAAGCTGTAAGTTCTTCAACCATTACATTTTTTGTCTTGCTTGTGTGTTTACATACTCAGGTAAAAGGATAAGTCTATGAACTTAAACTTATATTTTGTGGCATTTATACTTGGTTCCCTCTTTTTTCTGCCGTATGCTGCATCCTTCAGTAGTCTATTCTATGATCATATGCAACTGATGAAGCCACGGTTGGAGACCATCCGGGAGGAAATGCAAAACAAGGTATGTAAACTTTTCCATTACAGCCATACATCATGTGACTCCTCCTCACTTTTGCTACTCTGCCAAATAGCTTTATGTTCACTTTCCCTAATCGATTTGCACTGACTACATGTCTACTCAGCTTTAGCTCCGAATTTTCTTATCTAATTTTCTCCATATCAGTGGAAAACATATCGGTGGAAGCGATAGTAGAAAACATTTTAGACAACCTCTCTGTCGGAGCATGGATATGTTGCTCCGAATGTCATGTTTTAAATCATGAGAAACGTATGTGTGATGTAATCAAATTAAAGAAGGATCCTTGTCCTTGTTTAACTCTGTTTTATACAATAACATCAAAAGCAGGCGATGGAAGTAAGATCCAATCAGCTTTGTCAGAGTGGACTGGCCAGAGTACTGTTCCAAGCGTCTTCATCAAAGGAAAACATATCGGTGGAAGCGATAGTAAGATAAAATTTTGAACAACCTCTCTGTCTCTGCACCTTAATTTAGACTATGGTCGAAAATCAAACCTGAAAAATTACACTGGTCATTTTGTGGTTGCTCTGTTTTTTGCAGAAGTGATGGAGACTTACAAGCAAGGCAAGCTTGTGCCTCTCCTTACTGAAGCTGGTGCTCTTTCCAATATCCCTTCCAAGCTTTGATGTAACCGCTCAAACCAGTGTATGTTATTAGATCATGGAAATGTATTGTCACTTAACCCAAATAAAAGAAATATCCTTTCTCTTTGTTAACTCTGTTTACACAAAACATCCCAAGGTTTGGCTAGATTAATGGAAAAAAGATTTGAGTTAACACTGTTCTACTCTCCTTTGCTGAACCACTGGACCGGAGTTGTTATAGCAAAAATTTTGCTTCTGTATTCAACTACGTAAATTAAGGACTATGTGCTGATTTAACCAAATCCAATCATGACTTGAAAACATAGTAATTTGAAATTCGACAATCTAGGCAACAACAATCAAACAATAGCAATGTTAATATTCAAACTTCAGAGCTCAAATGCAGTTTTCTGGCATCCATAACCGAAGAAGCCGATCATAGAACGAACAAGTTGCCACAACGCTTTGCTTCTGATCTTTCCCTCTACACCAATCTGCTCCATAAGCAAGAGAATCATGCTTGTTATAACTCTCCAACACTTCACCTTTCCCATCACTAACCTTGGCTACAGCAAAACCGTTGTGCATACAAGCAGCCAACACAACACCGCTCAGAGATGGATGATGCTTGATTCTCCACACTCCTCCACCTAGAGACAACGATGTTTCGTTCACAGGTCTAGTAACAGACCTCGTGTCCCACACTCTAAGCATTTCATCATAGCTTCCAGTGAATATAGAGTAAGGATCACTTGGACTTGGAGAAATACAGCAAACACCCATTGTATGAACTTTGGAATTCTGAAAAACACGATTGTCCGCTGGATTATCTCTGATATCCCAACAGCTGAACTTGCAATCATCTGATCCAGTATAGACCAAATTAGCATTGTTGAGATCAAATGTGGCCGTCCAAACCTCAAAGTCATGCCCTTTCCATTCTTGGACTGTTTCTAGATTAGAATCAGTGAATGAAACAACTGAAGCAGAGCCATCTGATAAACCAACTACGATTGATGTTGATGATTGATTCCAATCCAAACAAAGACACATTGATGAGCTTATCTTTTCACCAGCGACTTCTCTCAGAGAGTAACCTGTTTCAAAGGATAAAACTTTACTCATATCACAAACAAGCTAACAAAACAGAACTTAAATGCACATTAAAAGCTTCAATCTTGTTTCAATAGACTACTCAATACTCATCAGCAGCATCAAAAGAAGAAGTTTTGACCTAAGTTACCATGTTCATCTACTCTAATGAGCTTACAAGATTTTAAAAACATTACCTTTAACTTCAGCGTCATCAATCTTGTAAACTCTCAAGCATCCATCAGCATCAGCTTGAGCAAGCGACACGTTTCCGCCGCCATCGTTGTCACGACTCCACCGGATATCGAAAACTCCGGCGGTGTCAATCTTCTGAAGAAGATTCAAACCAACATCTTCCCCATCTCCGACGTCAAATAGATACACAGACCCAGATCGAGAGGGAGAATCTCCTTCTTGGAGTGTGTAAGTAGAAGCTGCAAGCAAGTTTGAGTAAGGCTCGTGAGGACAGAACTCTACAGCGTCGGCGTTTCCTTCGAGATAGCAATGTGCTGCGTCCATGGCCAACTCTTTTTTTCCCGGCGGCTAAAACAAAACAGAGAAGAACAAGGCGCAAGGAAGTAGGTAACGACGTCGTTTGGGAGTTAAAACAAAAAACAAAGAATTGGTCTAATCGACCGGTTAAGAGAGATTTGGTCGGTTTAGAAAAAAATTATCGGTTAAAATTTGATCGCCGAAGATTAATGAAAACGTTCTGGTCGTCTTCTACCTTTAGAAGGACTGATCGAGAAAACGATTACGGCGGAGGGGGAGATTCGAACTTCATCTTTCTCGTTTACTGTGGCGACTCGACACCGTTAGATCAATGGAAGCGGTAGAAAAATCTGAAGAACCCATCCCAGGCGTGAGATTCTTTTGCTCTCTCTCTCTCTCTTACTACGGGTTTAGGGTTTTATCAATGCATTGATTAGGATCATACGAATTGGGATCACTTACTTGAAATTGCATTTATTTTCGATTTTACGCATTGACAAAATCCCGGATTTTGAATTTGTTGTTCTGATTGTCATTATGGAAAGTTACGGTTTTTAAAGTGGTTCATAGGTTAACTTGTTGTGTTATATGAAACAGAATTCTTCAAGATTAGCTGGGAATCCAAACTGGGGAACAGCAACTGTTGTTGGGGTCTTTGCAGGATTGCTTTATGGAGGCAGCAAAGAAGCTTCTGCTTCTGTGGTATGTCTGCATTCCATTTTTCAGATTAAAGTTGGTTACTTTTCAGGCACTAGATAGGTTTAGACGATCTGAGATTCCACTATCTTTGTGTATACTAGTATTAGTAACTGAACTGAGCTCATAAGATATCAAAAGGTTAAGGCTTTTTAGCTGAATTTTATCTCCCATGCTATAATATCGGTGCTTGTGGTTTGAAACAGAGTAAAGATGCAGAAGTGATGTTGAAGATGGGTAGTACACAGGATAAGCGTGAACAACACAGGTTGATGCGAGATGCTATGGAGAAAAGATTCATCCGAGTAACTCGTGGTTCTCTCATTGGAGGGATGCGTCTTGGGATGTTCACTGCGTCTTTCTTCAGTCTACAAAACTTTTTAGCTGAGACGCGAGGAGTCCATGATGTTTTCAATGTCGTTGGAGCTGGTTCTGCTACTGCTGCAGTATTTGGACTAATTAGTACTGATACATCCCACACTCTTTGCATCCTCTTTTTTTGGAGTTGTGGCTTATTAGATTTAAGAAGATGCTAACTTTTTGTGTCTCTAACGTATCGTTTATCTCTAATCAAATATGGCAGTGCCGGGGTCTCTTGCTTGGCGTGCGCGGAATGTGTTGCTTGGTTCAGTTCTTGGAGCCACAGTCTGCTTCCCTCTTGGTAATCACTTTGCCTCTTGCATAAATATGTCTTACAAGTTAGTACCATATTAGAGAATGATAGAGAAGCATCCAGGAGTATGTATTGGAAAGTTGGCTAGAACTAAAAGTGAAAACAACATTGATTCTACAGGGTGGTTACAAGTGAAGCTTATGCAGAAAGCAAACGAAGGCAATAACGAGGACACAAGCCACCACGGCGAGGTCACGAGTGGTGTTGGCGCAGCCATTGAGAGACTGGAACAACAGTTGAGAAAATAAGAAATGGAACGCTCACAGTTTTGTATGCTAAATTTGCTTCTCTGAAGCCAATAAGAATATAAGATACCGAAGAGAAAGACTATGTTCTTAGTGTAATTGCAACAATTTTAGAGTTATACAAAATATCAAAACGTTGATGGTTTGTTCTACTCTTGTAACATGATTCTTACACTTTCACCACTAACCCCATTGCCTTCTCATCATCATCTTCTTCAACAAAATGATAGCTTTTGTACTTTCATGGATAGTCAAAAAGTCTAGATTCTCTTACAAACACACACGGCATTACTTATCCAGAAACCCTCTGACCAACCATAGTAAAACTAAAAGGTAATGACAAAGATCGGACCCGTTGGTTTACTAAACCGATAACCTAACCGGAATCACGCTCAATACATTTCGTACCCGGAATCTGGTTAACAAAACGAATTGGTATCGCCGTAATCTGGAGAAACAGAGAATCTCTCCGACCATCTGAACTCTGCAACAACGAACCGACAAAATTGTCTTAGGTTGTTATAACAAGTTCATTGCAGATCCCCTCTTATACCACCAGTAACGTTCGAAAAATAGATGAAGGAAGAAGAGATCGTTCTGGAAAATTTTTGGAAAAAAAAATTTGGACCATTTCTCGATTTGTGCGTGTCATCCTTGCGCAGGGGCCATGCTAATCTTCTCTGTATCGTTCCAATTTTATCGGATGTCCCCGAAGGGACAATCATTTACTCTACTCTATCAATATATAAACACAGCTTCTTCTTTTTACCCGAGCGATGTGGGATTTTTGGAAACTGTTAACAACCTTAATGGGCCTATTTAGTTAAAAGGCTTTCTCCCTTTTTATTCTTCGTAAGCCCATTCAAATATTGAATTTATATGATCTCTCAATTTGTGGAACAATTTCAAATATGATGATCTCCGTAGAAACAAATCGAGATTCAAATGGTTTGGTAATTAACTAATTTATTTGCCACTTGAATTACATTTCTTACCATATAAGACTAGGAGAGACAGTGTTAACTTAGACAATGTTAACATTGGCTAAAATCTAAAGTGAAACCCATATTGATTTTGACAGTTTAGTTTATAACCGAAGCTCATGGAGAAAGCAAATGATGTCGTTAGCAAAATATACACATTGGTGAAGGTACTAAGAAACTCGACCAACTACAGTTGTGAAATAAGAACGCTTAATTCACTTTTCGATCTTGTATATATAAAGCCAATGACACTAAAATAACAACAAAAATATTATCTTATTGTGTAACAAGTTAATGTCCCATGCATTGCGTGAGTTTGAAATTAATATAACAAAATATAATTATATATTTTTAAAAGAGTTTAATAAGTTATTAAATAAATTGATTATTTAATAGTTTATATTATAAAAATATTCTTTTAAATACATATCTTTCCAAACTTGTACAAAAAGTTTAAAATTTTTCCTTCAATTATTGTTTTATAGCTTTCTTAGTTCTCTTAATAGTCTTTCCACTGTCCAAAAACTCAAGAAAACTAACATATTATTTAGATTTAGTTATAAAGATAAATATGATCCGAGATGATTAATCGAAAATTAAAAACGCTCTTTTGAGATGATTGATGAAGTCATACATTAAAATCATATAGGAAATGATTCAATTGTACCAATATAAGTGAGACCAAAACCTAACATATATATATATATATATATTTACAATTCACAACAACTTGGTTTTAGTAAATTAATATAAACTATATATTATATATGTTAATTAAGTATATACTGATAAATGATACATGCTTGTAATAATATTAAAAATTGAAAAATAATTACATAATAACTTCATGTAAATTATTTCTCTTAAAATAAATACAAATTTTAAAACAAAATGGAAATACGCTACATCTCTTAAGATGACAAGTAAAACTGAAATAAAACTATCCATCATGATGTTCATAGTATAGTATTAATATATATGCAATACTAATATCCCAAAAAAAATTAAGAATGAAGACAATTTAGATGATAGAAAAATTAAATATTTCATCATATTTTTAAACAAAAATATCATACACATATATATCATATTATATCCTCCATATATATATCATAGTGAAGTTTTATTAACATAATAGCACATGCTACATATATGTATATTAAAATAAGCTACGACAATGTTTAGTTTAATACTGAAAATTTTAGAATTTATATACAAAATTATGAGATTTGAGATATGAAAGCTAGTGAGATGTGTATCTTGCTATTTATTGGGAAAATTGTAGTTATGATCATATCATGAATCTATTATTTAATTGGATAGTAGTTGTTGCACTAATCTTAATATCAATTCATATTTCATTGTCCTAGTAGTTACATAAATTATATAAGAGTTACAAAAATGCAATAACTAAATATTAATATCNGATGATGCTTGATTCTCCACACTCCTCCACCTAGAGACAACGATGTTTCGTTCACAGGTCTAGTAACAGACCTCGTGTCCCACACTCTAAGCATTTCATCATAGCTTCCAGTGAATATAGAGTAAGGATCACTTGGACTTGGAGAAATACAGCAAACACCCATTGTATGAACTTTGGAATTCTGAAAAACACGATTGTCCGCTGGATTATCTCTGATATCCCAACAGCTGAACTTGCAATCATCTGATCCAGTATAGACCAAATTAGCATTGTTGAGATCAAATGTGGCCGTCCAAACCTCAAAGTCATGCCCTTTCCATTCTTGGACTGTTTCTAGATTAGAATCAGTGAATGAAACAACTGAAGCAGAGCCATCTGATAAACCAACTACGATTGATGTTGATGATTGATTCCAATCCAAACAAAGACACATTGATGAGCTTATCTTTTCACCAGCGACTTCTCTCAGAGAGTAACCTGTTTCAAAGGATAAAACTTTACTCATATCACAAACAAGCTAACAAAACAGAACTTAAATGCACATTAAAAGCTTCAATCTTGTTTCAATAGACTACTCAATACTCATCAGCAGCATCAAAAGAAGAAGTTTTGACCTAAGTTACCATGTTCATCTACTCTAATGAGCTTACAAGATTTTAAAAACATTACCTTTAACTTCAGCGTCATCAATCTTGTAAACTCTCAAGCATCCATCAGCATCAGCTTGAGCAAGCGACACGTTTCCGCCGCCATCGTTGTCACGACTCCACCGGATATCGAAAACTCCGGCGGTGTCAATCTTCTGAAGAAGATTCAAACCAACATCTTCCCCATCTCCGACGTCAAATAGATACACAGACCCAGATCGAGAGGGAGAATCTCCTTCTTGGAGTGTGTAAGTAGAAGCTGCAAGCAAGTTTGAGTAAGGCTCGTGAGGACAGAACTCTACAGCGTCGGCGTTTCCTTCGAGATAGCAATGTGCTGCGTCCATGGCCAACTCTTTTTTTCCCGGCGGCTAAAACAAAACAGAGAAGAACAAGGCGCAAGGAAGTAGGTAACGACGTCGTTTGGGAGTTAAAACAAAAAACAAAGAATTGGTCTAATCGACCGGTTAAGAGAGATTTGGTCGGTTTAGAAAAAAATTATCGGTTAAAATTTGATCGCCGAAGATTAATGAAAACGTTCTGGTCGTCTTCTACCTTTAGAAGGACTGATCGAGAAAACGATTACGGCGGAGGGGGAGATTCGAACTTCATCTTTCTCGTTTACTGTGGCGACTCGACACCGTTAGATCAATGGAAGCGGTAGAAAAATCTGAAGAACCCATCCCAGGCGTGAGATTCTTTTGCTCTCTCTCTCTCTCTTACTACGGGTTTAGGGTTTTATCAATGCATTGATTAGGATCATACGAATTGGGATCACTTACTTGAAATTGCATTTATTTTCGATTTTACGCATTGACAAAATCCCGGATTTTGAATTTGTTGTTCTGATTGTCATTATGGAAAGTTACGGTTTTTAAAGTGGTTCATAGGTTAACTTGTTGTGTTATATGAAACAGAATTCTTCAAGATTAGCTGGGAATCCAAACTGGGGAACAGCAACTGTTGTTGGGGTCTTTGCAGGATTGCTTTATGGAGGCAGCAAAGAAGCTTCTGCTTCTGTGGTATGTCTGCATTCCATTTTTCAGATTAAAGTTGGTTACTTTTCAGGCACTAGATAGGTTTAGACGATCTGAGATTCCACTATCTTTGTGTATACTAGTATTAGTAACTGAACTGAGCTCATAAGATATCAAAAGGTTAAGGCTTTTTAGCTGAATTTTATCTCCCATGCTATAATATCGGTGCTTGTGGTTTGAAACAGAGTAAAGATGCAGAAGTGATGTTGAAGATGGGTAGTACACAGGATAAGCGTGAACAACACAGGTTGATGCGAGATGCTATGGAGAAAAGATTCATCCGAGTAACTCGTGGTTCTCTCATTGGAGGGATGCGTCTTGGGATGTTCACTGCGTCTTTCTTCAGTCTACAAAACTTTTTAGCTGAGACGCGAGGAGTCCATGATGTTTTCAATGTCGTTGGAGCTGGTTCTGCTACTGCTGCAGTATTTGGACTAATTAGTACTGATACATCCCACACTCTTTGCATCCTCTTTTTTTGGAGTTGTGGCTTATTAGATTTAAGAAGATGCTAACTTTTTGTGTCTCTAACGTATCGTTTATCTCTAATCAAATATGGCAGTGCCGGGGTCTCTTGCTTGGCGTGCGCGGAATGTGTTGCTTGGTTCAGTTCTTGGAGCCACAGTCTGCTTCCCTCTTGGTAATCACTTTGCCTCTTGCATAAATATGTCTTACAAGTTAGTACCATATTAGAGAATGATAGAGAAGCATCCAGGAGTATGTATTGGAAAGTTGGCTAGAACTAAAAGTGAAAACAACATTGATTCTACAGGGTGGTTACAAGTGAAGCTTATGCAGAAAGCAAACGAAGGCAATAACGAGGACACAAGCCACCACGGCGAGGTCACGAGTGGTGTTGGCGCAGCCATTGAGAGACTGGAACAACAGTTGAGAAAATAAGAAATGGAACGCTCACAGTTTTGTATGCTAAATTTGCTTCTCTGAAGCCAATAAGAATATAAGATACCGAAGAGAAAGACTATGTTCTTAGTGTAATTGCAACAATTTTAGAGTTATACAAAATATCAAAACGTTGATGGTTTGTTCTACTCTTGTAACATGATTCTTACACTTTCACCACTAACCCCATTGCCTTCTCATCATCATCTTCTTCAACAAAATGATAGCTTTTGTACTTTCATGGATAGTCAAAAAGTCTAGATTCTCTTACAAACACACACGGCATTACTTATCCAGAAACCCTCTGACCAACCATAGTAAAACTAAAAGGTAATGACAAAGATCGGACCCGTTGGTTTACTAAACCGATAACCTAACCGGAATCACGCTCAATACATTTCGTACCCGGAATCTGGTTAACAAAACGAATTGGTATCGCCGTAATCTGGAGAAACAGAGAATCTCTCCGACCATCTGAACTCTGCAACAACGAACCGACAAAATTGTCTTAGGTTGTTATAACAAGTTCATTGCAGATCCCCTCTTATACCACCAGTAACGTTCGAAAAATAGATGAAGGAAGAAGAGATCGTTCTGGAAAATTTTTGGAAAAAAAAATTTGGACCATTTCTCGATTTGTGCGTGTCATCCTTGCGCAGGGGCCATGCTAATCTTCTCTGTATCGTTCCAATTTTATCGGATGTCCCCGAAGGGACAATCATTTACTCTACTCTATCAATATATAAACACAGCTTCTTCTTTTTACCCGAGCGATGTGGGATTTTTGGAAACTGTTAACAACCTTAATGGGCCTATTTAGTTAAAAGGCTTTCTCCCTTTTTATTCTTCGTAAGCCCATTCAAATATTGAATTTATATGATCTCTCAATTTGTGGAACAATTTCAAATATGATGATCTCCGTAGAAACAAATCGAGATTCAAATGGTTTGGTAATTAACTAATTTATTTGCCACTTGAATTACATTTCTTACCATATAAGACTAGGAGAGACAGTGTTAACTTAGACAATGTTAACATTGGCTAAAATCTAAAGTGAAACCCATATTGATTTTGACAGTTTAGTTTATAACCGAAGCTCATGGAGAAAGCAAATGATGTCGTTAGCAAAATATACACATTGGTGAAGGTACTAAGAAACTCGACCAACTACAGTTGTGAAATAAGAACGCTTAATTCACTTTTCGATCTTGTATATATAAAGCCAATGACACTAAAATAACAACAAAAATATTATCTTATTGTGTAACAAGTTAATGTCCCATGCATTGCGTGAGTTTGAAATTAATATAACAAAATATAATTATATATTTTTAAAAGAGTTTAATAAGTTATTAAATAAATTGATTATTTAATAGTTTATATTATAAAAATATTCTTTTAAATACATATCTTTCCAAACTTGTACAAAAAGTTTAAAATTTTTCCTTCAATTATTGTTTTATAGCTTTCTTAGTTCTCTTAATAGTCTTTCCACTGTCCAAAAACTCAAGAAAACTAACATATTATTTAGATTTAGTTATAAAGATAAATATGATCCGAGATGATTAATCGAAAATTAAAAACGCTCTTTTGAGATGATTGATGAAGTCATACATTAAAATCATATAGGAAATGATTCAATTGTACCAATATAAGTGAGACCAAAACCTAACATATATATATATATATATATTTACAATTCACAACAACTTGGTTTTAGTAAATTAATATAAACTATATATTATATATGTTAATTAAGTATATACTGATAAATGATACATGCTTGTAATAATATTAAAAATTGAAAAATAATTACATAATAACTTCATGTAAATTATTTCTCTTAAAATAAATACAAATTTTAAAACAAAATGGAAATACGCTACATCTCTTAAGATGACAAGTAAAACTGAAATAAAACTATCCATCATGATGTTCATAGTATAGTATTAATATATATGCAATACTAATATCCCAAAAAAAATTAAGAATGAAGACAATTTAGATGATAGAAAAATTAAATATTTCATCATATTTTTAAACAAAAATATCATACACATATATATCATATTATATCCTCCATATATATATCATAGTGAAGTTTTATTAACATAATAGCACATGCTACATATATGTATATTAAAATAAGCTACGACAATGTTTAGTTTAATACTGAAAATTTTAGAATTTATATACAAAATTATGAGATTTGAGATATGAAAGCTAGTGAGATGTGTATCTTGCTATTTATTGGGAAAATTGTAGTTATGATCATATCATGAATCTATTATTTAATTGGATAGTAGTTGTTGCACTAATCTTAATATCAATTCATATTTCATTGTCCTAGTAGTTACATAAATTATATAAGAGTTACAAAAATGCAATAACTAAATATTAATATCTTTTATTATTTAGTTTTTTTAAATTGTCATTAATCATTCATTGCAATGCTATAAATATTATGGAAGTGACAAAAATGTTAACATAAACACAAATAAATAATTGCAGTTAATTAAAATTTAGTGTCTTAAAATAGGGATATGATTATCAATCCGAGAATTACAAAATATTTGATAGAATATGTAAGCTAATGAAATATATGAGAAAATAGTTTAACATTCCTATTTAAAATATGAATTTTCTCATATATATATATATATGAGAAAATTCATAAAGATAATTTCATTGTGAATAAAGAACTGATTTAAAAAAATAGAAAAATTCAACGTTACTATAAATATAAATATATGGTAGGAAATTCAAGCTAATCAAATTATAATTTTAAATATACATTTAGTTCTCTATTTAAACGAAATACGTATTCAGCTATTTCTCTATAAATATTTATAAATTCTATATATTAAACTATACGCTACATATTTAAACGAAATATGTATTCAGCTATTTCTCTATAAATTGCAATTTTAGAATGAAATTGTAAAATAATTTAATAATCATATTATGTGATTTATTTCTATTAAAGTGAAGAAATAAATAGAAATTTCTTATTGGAAAATATGAAAAAAAAAATAGAAACAAAATAATTTTACAATTTTGTAAGGACAAGTTTTAAAAAAAATTGTTTCAATTATAAGTGTCAGTTTTATATGAGATTGAGTACAATTTTATATGTCAATATCAGAACATCGATGTGTATTTCCTACTCTCACCATGATTCTACACCACTCTTTGCTTCATCACTGTTACTACCAGAAGAAGAAGAAAGCTTTCTACTCCAATACTCTACACTTTCACCATTATTAACCCACGCCTCGTCATCATCTTCTTCGTCGAAATGATATTCCACACCTGAATCTTCTGAATCAAACAAATTCTCAAACACATCTTCATATTCATCATCATCCAAATCACTACTAGATTCATCTCTATCATTATCATTGATATAGTCTTCTGTGTTTTTATCACCAAGTATAGCGCCTTTTCTTCTCCGTTCACGTCTATTTCTCTTACCTTCTTGAATAAGATCTACCAAACGTTCTCTGATCACTAATGTATCATCTTTCTCTAGAAGATCACCATTGTCGTTGTATGCTTCGACTAGAAACACAGAGTCTCTCGTGCCTTTTATACTCACATAGAACAGCTCTGGATGCCTCACTATCAACGCTCTTAACTTGTTTGGTAAAGAAAACTCCTTCCTGAAATGTGTCAAATGGTCTATCAGCGTTCTTTTCTCAACCGTTAACCCCAACACCTCTCTTACAACTGCGCACGCTCGCTTCTCGGCCTCAACTGACTCGTTTGCCAAACACTCAGATGCCATTTTGTAAGGACACACATCAGGTGATTCTCTGAATCTTATCAAGAAATCTTGGTGCCGCCTCTTCAAGTTTAAACCTTTACGAAGATTCAAACGCTTGAACTTCAAAGGACGATCAACAATCAAACCCCTATCAACTTCAGGACATGGCATTTGGTTCGCCAACTCTGGATCCCACGAGACAAGCTCAAGTGCTCTTCCGTAGGATGTTTCCACAGTCTTGAACTTGTCCGGATAGTCATTGCAGAGCCTTGACCTGAAATTAGGAGGGAAGCCAAAATCTGGTCCAATGTGAACAAGTTTAGACAAAAGCAACCTGCGGTGAGATGACAACATTAGCAGTTTCTGGAGCTTAGTAGCCAATTTATCAGAAATCTCAGACTTGAGATTCAATTCTTGCATTGCAAGGGATGATGCAGCCGATGTCATACGGACACAGAGTTGAGATAATGGCTTAGTGGCATTCATAGGCAAATGTGGCGTAGGTGTAGTAAAAAGCTGGAAGATTGTGGGATACCTACGGATCATGGAGATAATTGCGCGAGGGTTCTCGATGCCGAGGTAAGATCTGCACTTGTAGAGGATCTGAATTGGTATGTAATGCTTTGGTTTGGAGAGAAGTAAAGTTTTCAACTTCTGCACAAACCGAACTCTGTTCTGCTTCACTACATGTCTGTCTAAAGATGGACTCCTAACAATCTTGTGAGCTGCACATGAGATGTTTAAAGACAGACTTCCGAGTTTCTTGGAACGAGTACTTAAGCTACATCTTCGAATCTCCAGAGGGGTTGAAGGGTGGATGAAGCTGGAGAAGAAGAAAAGCTTGTCTGAAGTAGAAGGAACCAGTTGAGTAAGTGCCATCATCTACCGATCTCTCAGAAAGTCATGATCCTAAAAAGAAAAACAAAGAAAGGATCAAAATTTTAATACAAAACTATCTAATTGTCATCCACAAAACCAAAAAGCTAATAGAAAAGTAGGAAACTCTGAAGCAAGCAGTTTCTCTTAGGCATTTATACAAACACATGGTGTGCAACTAATAGAAGATGATAGATCTCATGGGATAAACTTGCCAATTGCATAAACGACATAATAACAAACACACATAGACAGAGAGAAGTACAGAGAGATTCATGGGTTTGAAAACTTCTCTACCTTTGTGTAAATTGGAGGCTGGAGAACAATAAAGATGAACAATTTATGAATTAAAAAAAAAAAAAAAAAAAAATTTTAGCATCTGAAACAATGCGTCAACATTTTGCAATAGAGGTCCTCATCTTTACTTTTTGTTAAAGATTGACCCCGTACATATTAAATTTGCAAAAATAAACACAAGTGATTAAGTGAAGCTGATACAATCTTATGAAACAGAGAGAGGCTACAAATGTTTACCATAAGTGGTGGGATCGTGTACGTATCAAGTACATAAAATACATTCATTCCCCCAAATCTCTCGATGTTATAAGTGTTATTTTTGGATATGAATACGAAAATTTCAAGGATACAAACTTAGACAAACAAACAGAAAACACAACAGAATTAAAAATTGAGATTACAAAGAAGTCTTGTTTGAGGGTAGTAGTAGTAGTAGTAGTAGTGGTTTAATCAGTAGAGCGGTTTCTGAAAATCTCAACACCTAAACAATCAATAGCGCTTTGGATAAGAGGAACATTTGGCTTCCATAGCTTCAGTCGAACAGCTTTAACCTGAGGGAATGATTCCAAAGTTTTGGACGTTATAAGTTCTGCTACTGCCTCCAGAAGGTTTCTTGATGACCCTTGTACAACTTCTTTTGCCAAGCTGAAAAATTCCACAATAGATTATAATAAACATACAGCAAGCATATATGCAAATCGTAGTTACCTAGAACAAAAAATACTAACTTGTAAATGTCGACATAGCTGATGGAATCATCTAAGTTGTCAGATAGACCAGCCTTTTTGAGACACATCCAAACATCTATGTCAAGCATAAACATCTGGCCAAGTGTCTTCTCTTCAGGAATCGCTCCATGGAAACCGTAAAATTTCAAACCTCTCAGTACCAGTTTGTCCCCCATCATCAAATTCAATGCCATGTCTTTCTCCATATCGTTGTTCTGTTACAAAATAAACAACTAGTAATCAGCTTACTATACAGTCTTTAAGTACTTTTAATAAATTTTGTGATAGTTTACAACTTAACAAAGTAACAAACACACAAAACTTGGTCACTAGTCACTGATGGTCGCAAAAATGTAACAGAACACTAATAAAAGTCAACGATCGTGTTCTTCCGAGTCCCCATTTCGTCATCAGGACCCGAGAAAATTAGGTTTCTACATCACATCGATCAGTTTGAACGAAAACGAGTTATGATTAATGATTGAACTAAAGAGAAGAGTGAAGAAGCTTACGAGATTGCGACTGAGACAAAGCGGCGCCAGAGACTAAGGAAGACGAAGAAGAAACAAGATCGCGACTGAAGTGAGCACCGACGACGACTTTGATATTTCCATTTCCATCGACCAAACCAACAACATTTTGTGATGTTGTTAGGCTTGGTGGGCCACTTTTAAGCCCAACTAAAATTAATACTTTCAAGCCCAAATAAGATAAAGTATATTCGGAGGCTATAAAAAAAAAACACATTCCTTTGGTAAACCCTAGATCATTAGTTTCTGAATCAGCATCGGTTTTGCCTATATATTGTTGTTACAAAATATTGTAGTGGATTGAAAAGATGGTGACAGTGGACAATCTGGTTACATCTTACTTTCTTTTCTTCGGAGTAGTTCTTTATATCTATCTCCTTGTCGATACCTGTTCACCGTATTTTTGGAAAGAAGAAGAAGAAGATGATGATGATGATGGTGACATTGAACTTGGAGATGATGATCATTGTTGCCGCATCTGTCATGAAGATGTGAGAGCTTTCTCCGATATTATACGTTTATCAAAGTGCGACACTATTCGTTCCATGTTCTCCCAACTTAAAAGATTGACTAGATAAATCTACTAGTTTTCGAGATTGGGAAGAAGCATCCTTTTTAATGTTTTTCTTTTGTTTTTTTTTTTTTGGTTATACATAAACTAAGATTGTGTAAATTTGTTTTTTCTTTTGTAACTTAATTTCTTGTGAGATGTTATATTTTAGTCCATGAGGTTTTTATGATCGTGTGTAAATGTAATTTTCAAAAAGGTTCTGTTTAATGAGAGTGTGGGTAGGATTGTAATTTAACTTAGGAAACTAAATCTAAAACAGCATTATATATATACCATAAGATATTCGAAGTCATCCAAATCTTAATTACTTGCATTATTTTCGATAGGAGTTTGGTTTTAATGTGGAGTGGGGATAGGATTGTATTTTAAATATTCAGGAAACTAAATCCAAAACAATATCACGTCGGAAGTTCGAAGACATCCAAATCTTAGTAATTTATATATAACTAACTGCATGTCCAAGTTTCTTAGGTAATTCTATTTTTCTATCTCGAAAATATTTTTCTAATAAATTTGAGAAACCCTAGCTTAGCTAGCTAGATTTATTTTGTTGTGTGTGTGAAGTCTGTGAAGCAAGGGGAGTAATTAATGGCGTTGACGGTGGATACAGCGGATTTGGTAAGCGCCCTTATACTGATCGGTATGTTTTTGGTTTGTCTCATTGGCATATTACCGGACCTTATAGAGGAACGTCGTGAGCTAATTCTCGAGGACGAGGAAAACAAACGCCGCAAGAAATCATCGAACCACAAAAACAACTGCTCATGCGGCGGTGGTGGAGTGGATCGGTGTCCGGTCTATCATGAAGATTTCAAGGCACTTGAGAAAGCACTTGATAAGTCCAAGTGCAAGCATATTCCAACCATCTTAACCAAATTTAAGGCTCATCCGTAGGGTTTCGTTTTTTTTTTTTTTTTTTTTTNTTTTCACGCAGTGTAATTGCTCAACGTATCTCTTTTGTTAATTTGGTGGAATTAAGACTTCAAGAAACACTTAATGACATAAAGAAACACATAAAATCATCTGAACTAAATGCAACAAAAACTCTAATAGAAAAAAACCGGAAGATGTCATTTGCAAGAATACTCAGCGATCGATTGAAATAAGAGGTTGCATGTGGGTGAAGCACGGAAACAAAATAATTTCACCTCCGTCTCCATCTCAAGCTTCTTTTGTGGATCCCACCCTAGTCCAAACAAAAATGTTGCAGTCTTTAACTGACAAGACTTTCTTAAGATATATTTCACCAGATCTTTCCCTTCTACAGAGACATGGTTATAACCTGCCCACTTGAAAGTTTGGAGACTCGACAACAAACATTGAGGAACACTATTCAGTTGCTTCCAGCAAACCGATGTGTCCATACCGATCCCATATACAATACCTCTGTACCGTTGCCTTGTATGATTGTCAATGAAAGACGCTTGACAGATGTGACAAGCTCAAGAAGCTTCTTGATATTGTGACTAGCAGTGATATTTGCCTCCTCCAGCTTAGGCATATTCTTAATCAAGCCGAATGAACTTTTACAGAAATCTTTGACTGTGAAATAGTTCAAAGAAGGAGTATCTATCCTAAACCCTTCAGAAGCACACTGAGCAGACATGATAAAGGATAAACTAAGCAATGACGGGATGATAACAGCAAACTTTCTCACATTGTCCCCTGGATATAGTTCCAGAACAAGATCTTCCAGAACAGAGGAGTTAGATAAAAGCCGTTGAAGAGATTCTTCATTTGCGTATATCACACGTCGAAGGTGCAAAGCTTTCAAGGAGGGGAGGCAAAAAGCATGAGGAACATCCACGAGAATGTGGTCTCTTAGTTTCAATGTCACAAGTGATTTGCAAGTATACAAGCTACTCGGCAGTAACGCATTAGGTATTCCATTGAAACTAGAAAATCCAACGCTTAGCTCCTCGACGCAACGAGAGATTGCAATTTCAACCCACAGTTTGATGTCTTCAGGTTGAAAACGCATCAGTGAAAAGACCGAGACGCAAACTCTCTATGACCGGAGAGCTATGTAATGGCAGATTCCTGTGAATAAAACGCCGCATCATATGGCTTTTTCCCAACTTGATAAAATAATCTCTTCTCTCATCCTCCCCTAAGTAGATATATTGGCAGCAAAATTCACCAGGATACATGATGTTTTCATCGAAGTCAAGTTTTGGTACCCGCATCCAAAGAAACTTCCATTGCTTCGACAAAATGCTTGTGCTTACCGCATCTTTTGTTGGAAGAAACGATAAGATCTTCACGAGCAATTCATCATCAGAAAACCCAATGATCTTGTCCATGTCTTAAACAAAACCCTCACCGTAGGTTAAGTATTAGAGTTTTGTTTTTTTACCTGACAGAGAACAGTAACATCAACCAAAAGCAGAGAAGAATCAAAACAGAGGAACAGAACAAAGCCCTAAGGAAATATTCAATTTGTCAAAACCCTTGGAACGGAAGTCAAAAGAATTAGACGATGAGATTGTGAAATAAAAGAGAGAATGAGATAAAATACAGATTTGG
This sequence comes from Camelina sativa, assembly GCF_000633955.1. Classification (NCBI taxonomy): domain Eukaryota; kingdom Viridiplantae; phylum Streptophyta; class Magnoliopsida; order Brassicales; family Brassicaceae; genus Camelina; species Camelina sativa. Next base: position 26,629,547 of record NC_025686.1, on the reverse strand, counting down.
CCTGTCGACCTTATCTTTAAATTATTCACTAGCAAAAAATCCTAAATTATTAGCATAGTAACTTTAAAAAAAAAACTAATCAGTAAAGAATTTGTATGAAATTATTTACCATATATGAACTAGGGAGTGGAGAGCCCATTGGAATATAACATAAGCTATATTGTCCAGAAGAAGAAGTAAGCAATTCTGAAGCATGGAAAGCTCTGTAATTATGAAAATTCAAAAACCAGATGACAACAAGTTGATATCCTATTTCCGGTATGATGGTTTCTTGTTTTTTCCGGTATCCATCACCACCAACCAGAATAGTCCTTAGAGTGCCACGGCGACAAGTCTCGGAGAAGTAACGCGAGGACACTTTTGAGGATGGTCGTGAGGTGGACGTAGCCTTCTCTTCCACCGTCCATCAGAGGTTTTTGGTCTATACAGGATATAGTGCTGAAAGCAGCTTGTAAGTCTCCTGATGACTCAGTTTCCTAACATTACAATTTACAGAACCATATCAAAATGTGGAATTTCTAGACACCTTTGGTTGTCTAATAATGCATTAGTTACTTCCATGCACCACAAAAACGACGGTTCGAGATGCTTAAGATCTAAATTGCTTGAATCCAATTTTTGTTTTTTGTAATTGAACTTACATGGGACAAAACGAATACTTTTTTTTTTTAATCAAAAGAGAGACAATAATCCACATAATGACAGAACATAATTTAATTTCAATTCTTGAGTACGTGTAAAACACAGAAAGACCTTCCATTTTTATTGATTGACATTTATCTCTACAATTAACAATAGTTATTTGCTTGAAATCTTTGAAGTCTTATATTATTATATATATATAAATGTATATGTTCGTTTAGCAAAGTTTTATTGTTATATAATATATACATACTAGAAAATAGCCCACGCGATGCGTGGGTTATGTATGCATTATTAATTTGAAATAAAAAATGAAATTTCTATTCAATTGTATATGAAATGTACATGTAATTGTTACTATATGTGTTAAAAATTATTTTTTATGATATTACAGTTTAACTATAATATTTTAATATATATTTATTATATGATGCTTCATAAAAGAGTCATTTTGAGATAGAGAAAAAAAAAATTTAAGTACACAGTATTGTTGAAAATATTTAAACAATATGTTACTATAATAATATGACCATTGTTTTAGTTACCGCAAAATTAATTTAATTTGGTATTTTCGTTAAGTAATTAAGAGAAATTATATTTATTTACACTTTTATTTTTTTTTATGGAAAAAACTGATAAGTAGTCTAAAAAAAAATTGTAAGATCTTACTATATAGTTACTTTGATAGACAATTTAATGTTGTTCTATATATTAATTTTACTTTCATCATCTAAAAGTAATACTTAACAACAAATAATTTTTTTAAAAATACCTTCTCTTGTAATCTATTTTCAATAATATCCTTATATATACAAAGTAACTAAATTCTAAATCCTAAACTCCAAATACTAAACATAGTAAACATTATCTCTCCATCCTCTTGAATTAACTTGCCTCAGATTTTTATGTTTTGTGAATGATTTTGTAAATAAAATACTTAACTTTTATAAATTTTATACTATGGAGTATTGATATACCATTTTTTCCATTGCTTGCTTTTTTTATGACTCACTTTACCTCTGTATAATTAACCATTTTGTTCGGTCCAAACATTTGAAGTGCCTTTGATATCCCTCCAACTTAATGGATAGTGATTCTCCACAATCCAGCCTGGTCAATATTGTAATATGAAACAAAATTCCTTTCATCCAACAAAATGAAAATGTTGGCACAAATCATATTCCGGTCTTCTTTCCATTTATCATTGATTTTTGTTTTTTCAATATATAATCAACAAGGCTCGATTCATAGTCAGTTCCTACTAAGCGGGGTAACACGCTCAGGACATGCACCTAGTATACATATATATGTTAAATTCCTTTCACATCCGAGGGTTAGAGACTTGTGATGTAAGAAACTTATGTAACTACAAGAGTTTTATGCTTTTGATATGGAACATTAGCTCCATCTAGAATATATATATATATACTCCAACTTGAAACAATACCATTAAATTAAGGAGCTTAAAAGGTGATAAGAGACCTTTAAACACTAGCTAGTTGCTTGATTAATTTAAAGGATATGAAGTAGACGGATACGTAAATAAACTTTGTAAAACCCTCATAGTGATTTAGTTCACATAAATACAACCTCATAATCTTTTGGTAAATAGGAAAACAAAGGAGAGAGAAGCAATGATAAGACAAAATATTTTTCTAGCTAGTTGGAGCATGATAGTTCATCTCTTCAAATGTTGGACAAGGTCTGCCAAACCAAGTTTAAATGCTATAACAACTACATTGAAAAAACCTACCAGCCACAAAGATTTCTGGAGCTTCTTTCTTTGAAGTTTAGAGTTGCTGTAGTAGAACAGAACCAATATCACATCAAACAACACAGAAGTGGCTCCAAGGGAGACAAGTATCTTGGATGGCCTGTCCTTTATCAGAAACCCCCCTATGAGGACAATTGTCCCTCCCAATAAGAAGGACAAGGCTGTGCAGCTTGAATCTTTAATTGACTGCCAGAGAGGTTCTCCCTTAGTTATTGATGTGTTGAAAGATGACCCAAAATATTGTGATATCTCCTATAATATCTCCCATATCACAGTCAATGATACGATATCAATTACATTGATAATCTGATTATGTATTTACTCTGTAATCTCTTACATTAGGAAATACTCTCTTGTATACAGTAGAACTTCTATAAATTAATACTTTTTAAATTAATATTCGCTATAAATTAATAACTTCTTTTGGTCCCGAGTTGGACCAGTGTAAAAAATGACATATTTCGGTAAATTAATAAGATAATAATATTTTTGAAAATCCTACGTAAAAATATGGTCTCATCAATATCATAAATTAATAATCAAATAATATTAATATATATATATATATATATCTAAAAAAATTAGTGAAAATGACTCTATTGTTATTTGCATATTCTTGAATTTTCATTCTTATTGGAGCTCATCTCTAATATTTTTTATTGTCATTTTTTCAAATCGCGATCAAAAATTGTGGAGAGTCTTAAATGCGATAATTAGTCCTTTACATGTAATTAGTTCTAAATTTACCGCAATATCTTCTTTGACTTCATCATTAACATGAATGGTATTAGTAGCAATTTCTTCTAAACTTTTCTAACATTTGTCATTTTTACCTAAACTCTAAACTCTAAACATAGTAATTACGATAGCCAAGATGATAAATTAAGAATATTCTTTCAAAATATGAATGAGAACATAGAATTGTTAAAATTATGAAAATTAAAAATCTCATCATAAATTAATAAAATATTAATTTCTCGATAAATTAATAATTATTAATTTATCAAGAAATTAAAACCTCTATAAATTAATAAAATTTCATAGTCCAGACCTTATTAATTTATAGAGATTCTACTGTATATGTAATGGCTCATTCATCAATAGAATCAACACAATTCAACAGATTGTCTCTGCGTTCCTATATGGTATCAGAGCCAAAACCATAAACTTGATTTATTTTTTTTCTTTCCTTTTTCCGACAATGAGCACCACCGCTACTGACGATTCCTTGAACCCGACCCCAACGAACCCGACCCCAACGAACCCGACCCCGACGAACTCGACCTCGACAAACCCGACTCTAGTGATCCCAACCTCGACCACAATGGAATTTCACCGCACGATCTCTCCATATGATTTGACTGCTGCCGACAATCCTGGTGCTGTGATCTCTCATCCGCTGTTGAAAGGTACGAACTATGACGAATGGACTTGTGGAATGAAGACAGCTTTAGCTTCACGCAAGATATTCGGTTTCTTGGATGGTTCGATACGACGTCCTAACATCGGATCTCTGGATCTTGATGACTGGTGGGCAATCCAGTTTTGCGTTCCAACATTTCTCATCGGGATGTTGCCAAGGACCTTTGGGATCACTTGAAGAAGCGTTTCTCCGTCACCAACAGACCACAGATTCAACAACTCAAGGCAGAGCTTGCTTGTTGCAAGCAACGTGGTCTCGCTATTGAGGCGTACTTTGGCAAGCTTTCCCGAATCTGGGACAGTATGTCTGCTTATCGACCATTGCAAGTGTGAAAGTGTGGTCAGTGCGTTTGTGATCTTGGTGCCGTTCAAGAGCAAGATCGCGAAGACGATAAAGTGCATCAGTTTCTCTTTGGACTTGATGATAGCAGTTTCCGTACTGTTCGTTCTAGCTTGGTTTCTCGGACTCCACTTCAGCCTATGGAGGAAGTGTATAACATTGTACGTCAAGAAGAGGACTTGGTTCGTCAAGCAACTCAGACATCTGCTGAGCAACTTGATGTCACTGCTTTTGCTGCTCATTCTCATTTTCGCCGGGATGACAAAGACATGGGTGTTCTGTGTAAGCACTGCAATCGACCTAGTCATCTCTCTGATAGTTGCTACGCTGTCATTAGGTATCCAGAGTGGTGGGGAGAGAGACCGCGGACTCGCACAGCACACGGTCGAGGACATGGAGGCTCTGTTGCATCTTCCAGTGCGGGTCGTGGACGTGGTGTGTCCTATGCCAATGCTGTGCAAATCTCCGCCCCTGCTACCGACCATGCCAACAGCTGTATCTTATAGCCCGGCGTGGCGGGTCTTTAATTCAGTAGATAGAAAAAATTATTAGTAATACGTAGATGAGTGAGTGAGTCCTCACTGACCTGAGCGATTTCGATCACCTAGCAGGCCTTTTTTTTATTTGGTAGGTAACATCGCCGAAGCCTATCATCTGATTTGACTACGAAGAAAGGAACTCGAGGTGAGGCGGCACCGTCTTGTGCAACGCAACCATGGTTGGCCCTCTATCATTTCTATCTAGTAGACTTGGTAAAAGGGCCCCGACTTATTTTCAGAATTAGAGTTCGACCGTAGCTGCCCTTTTTTTTTTATTTTTTTTGGGGGGGGAAAATTCCTTGCCAACTATCGACTCCAATCTCTTTTAATTTGTTTTTGGTATTACCAAACCTAGCCTAGCGCCTTCGTCAATCATACTAAAGCAGAGCACCCAACTATGACAAGGCCCCCTTACCTTAAGGGTTAGGTTAGTCAATCCGGCCCGAGACGCATTCGTTGACAAAACCGCCGTAGGAATGGGGACCGTTCAATAGAGCGGAGGCGAACTGATCAACGAGAAAGAGGCCCTANAAAGCTCAGAAAGCAGCTATTTCCCGTATTCCCAGCCGTGATCACTGACGCTGATCGTGATGGTGTTGCTGCTCTGTTTCATGCAGAGTGGGAAGGCATCAAGAATTTATTGAACAAACGGGCTCCGTCTGCCATCACTGATCGTCTATCGGGTACGTCATCTGTTCTCTCTTGGATCCTAGATACAGGTGCATCTCACCACTTGACAGGTCGCTTAGAGGTTTTATTTGATTTGAAAGCCATGGCACCAGTTATGGTCATTCTCGCTGATGGTAGGGAACATGTTTCTGTTTTGGAAGGCGTTGTTATTCTTGGGGCTGGTTTGATTTTGCGATATGTTTACTATGTTGAGGGGTTATGTTCTGATCTGATTTCTGTGGGGCAATTGATGGATGAAAACCGGTGTGTGGTTCAACTTGCTGATCACTTCCTTGTTGTTCAGGACCGCACTTCGAGGACGGTGATTGGAGCAGGAAAATGTGAGCATGGAACGTTCTTTTTCCGAAACATGGAGGTAGATGGTTCTGTGACGACACGGACAAAGGAGTCTTATGATCTGTGGCATCGACGAATGGGTCACCCTTCTGCAAAATTGTTGGTCAACTTCACAATGTTTCAGTTTCAGTTTCTTTAGAGAATTTTAATAATGCTTGCGATGTATGTCTTCGTTCAAAGCAAACTCGTGCTCCTTTTCCAAGCAGTATGAATAAAACCGATCATATTTTTCAATTGGTTAATTGTGATTTGTGGGGGCCGTATCGAACTCTAACTTATTCAGGGGCTCGTTATTTTTTAACAATCGTTGATAACTTCTCCAGCGGGGTGTGGCTTTTTCTTCTCAACAACAAAACAGAAACAACAACGCAAATCAAATATTTTCTCGCCTTGGTTTCTCGTCATTTTGGAACTCATGTACAGAAAATTCGAAGTGACAATGGCACTGAATTTATGTGTCTTACAAGTTATCTTCGTGAACATGGGATCAAACACGAAATCTCCTGTGTTGGGACTCCCCAACAGAATGGTCGAGTAGAGAGAAAGCATCATCATATACTTAACGTCGCTAGAGCATTACGGTTCGAATCGAGGCTGCCAATGAAGTTTTGGGGTGATTGTGTTTTAACCGCCGCATATCTGATCAATCGAACTCCTAGTTCTATCCTCCAATGTGTTACTCCTTACGAAAAGTTGTACAATGCTAAGCCAAGTTATGAGCATCTAAGGATATTTGGAAGCTTATGTTATGCACACAATCAGAATCAGAAAGGAGATAAGTTTGCTTCTAAGAGTGGAAAGTGTGTTTTCTTAGGCTATCCTCACGGTAAAAAAGGCTGGCGTTTATTTGATCTGGAAAAGGATGTGTTTTGCGAAACAGTTTTCCCTTATGCCACACCATCGTCAACCGTGGCCACAAATAACGAAGATAATTCAGAAGTCGACTTATGGACTTCTCTTTCCAATGAGTTGGACTTGGAACCACCAATTTTATTAGGCCCAATTTCTACACCAGCAGCCCAACTTGTTTCTTCTTCAGTTTTGTTGGATCAAGGCCCATCTCAGGTTCCTTCTCCGCTTGTCACGACTTCTTCATCGTCGACTTCGGCACCTCCTTCACCTCCGATTCCTGATCCTTCACCGATACTCGACTCCGACCTCCCGAATGCTCCACATCCGATTCGCGAACTAGAACTTCCAACGGATCCCAATCCGACCCGCGAACCAGACCTCCCCACTGATCCCAATCCGACCCGTGATCTGTATTGATTTTGTTAGCTCGATCGAACTTGATAAATAATTGGAAATATTGTCATCTAGAGGGATTTAATAATGTTCTTGTTGATAAATGTCTTGTTATAGCCTCTAATGAGGTTCAGCAAGGTACCATAGCTCAGGATCCTCCATCATATGTGTTTAAGAACTCAGAACCAATACGGGAGGATCAAATTTAGAACGCTATCAAATTCCTTTCGCATCCGAGGGTTAGAGACTTGTGATGTAAGAAACTTATGTTTACAGGAGCTTTATGCTTTTGATATGGAACATTAATTAGTAATTTTCCATGTAGAATATATATATATATATATATATACTCCAACTTGAAACAATACCATTAAATTAATTTCAGGAGCTTAAGAGGGTTATAAAGAGACCTTTAAAGTTTAAACACTAGATCGTTGCTTGTTCTTAAGTCTTAACCAAATTTAAGGCTCATCCATAGGGTTTCGGTTTTATTTTTCTTTCACGCAGTGTAACTGCACAACGTATCTCTTTGTTAATTTGGTGGAATATAGACTTCAACCACGTCTGAAATTTTAGTTAGTGGGTGTCTTAAATTTTATTAAACGTCATATGTATCCAGAATCATTTTGAATATTAACTTAAAAACACTTAATGACTTTAACAAACACTCTAAACGAAATGCAACAAAAACTCTAATAGAGAAATTTCAAAGCTGTCAGTAATCTTGATTCGCAAGACTCCTCAGCCGTCGAGAGAATTACGATGGGTGAAGCACGGAAACAAAATTTCACCTCCGTCTCCGTCTCAAACTTCTTTTGTGGATCCAACCCTCGTCCAAACACAATTTTTGCAGTCTTTAACTGGCAAGACTTTCTTAAGATATATTTCACCAGATCTTTACATTCTACAGAGATCTGGTAGCATGTCCACTTGAAAGTTTGGAGACTCGACAACAAACATTGAGGAACACTATTCAGTTGCTTCCAGCACACCAATGTGTCCATACCATCACGTGAAAAATGTTCCTTTGGATTAAAGAAGAAAGAGTTGGAAGATAAAGGCCGCACGCGACGCGATACATTGAATTTGAACCAAAATAGTAGCCTATATCGAAGAAACTTACATCGAACTCTAATTTTCGTAGTTTTGGTGAAGCTATGAGCAACCAGTGTAGTACCTTCGACCAATATGCGTGATGGATACGAAACTTCAGATGCTCAAGCTCCTTAAAGACAATATCCTTAGCATATACAGCAGTGAGAGCCTGTACAAAGGACGGTTTAGTAATCTAAAGAGATATTAGTGAGATTGTAGAATTAAAAATTATCAGTAGATTTAAATTACCTCTGCATTGTCGTGCATGATTGTCAATGAAAGACGCTTGACAGATGTGACAAGCTCAAGAAGCTTCTTGATATTGTGACTAGCAGTGATATTTGCCTCCTCCAGCTTAGGCATACTCTCAATCAAGCCGAATGAACTTTTACAGAAAACTGTGAAATATTTCAAAGAAGGAGTATCTATCCTAAACTCTTTAGAAGCACCCATATCAGATTCAGATATCCTAAAGGATAAACTAAGCAATGACGGGATGATTACAGCAAACTTTCTCACATTGTCATATGGATATAGTTGCATAACTAGATCTTCCAAAACAGAGGAATTAGATAAAAGCCGTTGAAGAGATTCTTCATCTGCGTATATCACATGTCGAAGGTGCAAAGTTTTCAAGGAGGGGAGGCAGAAAACATGAGGAACATCCACGTAAATGCCGTTGGTTAGTTTCAACGTCACAAGTGATTTGCAAGTATACAAGCTACTCGGCATTACTACATTAAGTTTTCCCTTTAAACTAGAAAATGCAACGCTTAGCTCCTCAACACAACGAGAGATTGCAATTTCAACCCACAGTTTGATAGCTTCAGGTTGAAAAAGTTCATTGTAAAACGTGAGTTTCAAGCTCTTTATGACCGGAGAGCTATGTAATGGCAGATTCTTGTCAATAAAACACCGCATCCTCTCGCATCTTTCCAACTCTATAGAATAGGTTTCGCTGTCACCTTCCTCAGGGAACAAATATCGATGGTAAAATTCTGAAGAATACATGCTCATTTCGTACTCAAGTTTTGGCACCCGCATCCAAAGAAACTTCCATCGCTTCGACAAAACACTCGTTGTTATAGCAAATTTTGTCGGAAGAAACGATAGGATCTTCACGAGCAATTCATCATCAGAGAATCCAGTAATCTTGTCCATATCTTAAACAAAACCCCCACCCGTAATTTAAGAGACTAGAGTTTTTTTTTTTTGACCCACGCAGAAGAACAACATCAACCAAAAGCAGAGCAGAGAATATTAAAAACAGAGGAACAGAACAAACCCTAAGGAAATATTCAATTTGTCAAACCCCTTGGAACGGAAGTCAAAAGAATTAGACGATGAGATTGTGAAATAAAAGAGAGAGTGAGGTAAATAAAGGTTGGATATAAATTTAGTTTTTGGCCTGTGGACCTTATCTTTAAACATACTAGCAAAAAGATCCTAAATTATTAGTAGTAAATTGATTAAATTATTGGTTTAGAGAGGGGTAAAATTTTCAACTTCTGCACAAACCGAACTCTGTTCTGATGCACTTTCGATCCACATTTTTCCTTTTATTCATTTTATTCTCCTTCTTATAAATAAAAACAGCTCAATAAATCATGCAAAGAATTAATTATATTTATAAGCATGAGTTGAATTAGGAAAATCATTTAGGCCCATTTAGTTTGGTGTATATAAAAAGAAAGAAACCCTACTATGGATCGAGGACTTGTGTCTGTTATTTTCTTTGGTAAGGAGGACTTGTGTCTGTTATTTATTTTAGGTTTAGAGGGATGAGCAGTCGCGTCTCAAGGAGGTGGGAGGAACCGGCGAAGGCTGCTAAGATAGCGGTGTGGTGGGACATGAAGGACTGTCCGATCCCCGAGGGTTATGATGCTCGTCTCTTCCGTCCGAGTTTAGAAGCGGCATTCAAAAGTGATGGCTATTCTGGTCCTGTCTCCATCACTGCCTATGGCGACCAAACACAAACCTCTGATCACCTCTTGCGAGTGCTCTCTTCCACTGGAGTCGCTGTTGCACATACCAGACCCGGTAAGTCCAAATTTTATTCGATCTCTGGAGTTTAGAGTTTAAATTTCCACTATCCTTACCCTACTGGAAGTAGCACTGTTACGTGAACGGGTTCGGTAGTATATACAAAACTACACATTTAACCTCACTTTTTGTGTTTTTTGCTCTGTTTTGGTTAATAGCTGACTTAATCCTTTTTTCCTTGGTTCTGGCTGGAACAGAAAGCACAAACGCACTCATGTATGCGGATATGGTGGAATGGCGAGGTAAAAATCCTGCTCCGGCTTCAATGATGATCATATCCAATCAGGTGCACACTGTCTTCGCTTGGGATCTGGCCCGGCTACAACAACGGACGCTATACAACCTTTTTCTGGTTTCTTCAACCGAGTATCGGTCTTTGACAATCCTGAAAACTTGTAGAGAGTGGGTTTGGGAAAGATTACTAGGGTACGCGGATGATGAGACCAGAAGCGCACCACTTGTTCAGGAGAAGCGCAGTGACACGGGCGAGTTATCATCTGCCACGCTTTACTGCAAATCTTGCAACTTCGATTCCCAAAGCCCTGAAATTTTCAGGAAGCATCTCTCGAGTTATAAGCATAAACGAGAAGTACGTATCCTCTATCTCTCTCTCTCTCTAAATATATATACTTGTATATCATCAATTGTTTCATTGTCTACTACATATTTTGAGCAACTACCTCTGTTTCCACTCTCTCTGTCAAGCAGGAGGATATAGACCCTACGGAGACAGCAGTTGACTGTGTAACAGAGGAGTGGGCAAAGGAATACCCGGCGACGCCTGAATACGCGACAGCTCAAATAGCGGTGTGGTGGAACTTGTTTCAATGTCCGATCCCCAAGGGATACGATGCTCGCCGGGTCCGGCCGAGTTTAGAAGCGGCATTCAAGAATCTTGGCTACTCTGGTCCTGTCTCCATCACTGCCTTTGGCGACCTAAACCGTATCCCTGATCACCTCCTGCGAGGGCTCTCTTCCACTGGA
>NC_025686.1:26602891-26617976 GCF_000633955.1 Camelina sativa | reverse complement strand
TCTATCTCTCTCTCTAAATATATATACTTGTATATCATCAATTGTTTCATTGTCTACTACATATTTTGAGCAACTACCTCTGTTTCCACTCTCTCTGTCAAGCAGGAGGATATAGACCCTACGGATACAGCAGTTGACTGTGTAACAGAGGAGTGGGCAAAGGAATACCCGGCGACGCCTGAATACGCGACAGCTCAGATAGCGGTGTGGTGGAACTTGTTTCAATGTCCGATCCCCAAGGGATACGATGCTCGCCGGGTCCGGCCGAGTTTAGAAGCGGCATTCAAGAATCTTGGCTACTCTGGTCCTGTCTCCATCACTGCCTTTGGCGACCTAAACCGTATCCCTGATCACCTCCTGCGAGGGCTCTCTTCCACTGGAGTCAATGTTGTGCATTCCTTTTACGGTTAGTCCATCTTTTGGAATTTAGGGCGGTTTAAAAATATTCATCGTCTATGCCTACTGATCAATAGCTGCTTTCCTTTGTTGAAACAGCTAACACATGCACTGTAATTTATGAAGATATCGAGATTTGGGTAGATTCTAATCCTCCTCCGGCTACTATAATGGTCATAACGAATACTTTGGAACCGGTCTATTCAATTTGTCTTGTCACGCTACTACAAGTGCACAAACACAAGCTTTTTCTGGCTTATTCATGGAGGCCTCGCAAAATGTCTGCCCTGCTCACTTCTGCCGAGTGGTTCTGGGAAAGCTTACTTGCAGGTGTTTATTTTGTCTGTCCTCTCATCGATCATCCATCCAGTACTGTTTGACATAACCATTAAACTAATTACGATAATTTCTTTTCCACAGTTTCAGAGACAAAAAAACACGTTCTTCAGAAGTGCAGTACAAGTCAAAGTTTTGCCAGAGTTTCAGAGACAAGAAAAGACGTTCCTCACAAGTGCAGTAAAAGTGAAAGTTTTCCCACTCTTTCAGAGGCAAGAAAACACTTTCTGAATTGCAGTGAAATTGAATTTTTATGCACAGTTTCAGAGACCAGAGTACACGTTCGTTCAGAGTTAAAAAGCCACGTTTATCAGAAGTTCAGTGAAAGTGAATCCACCTCAGTATTTTATTGCGAAATTTGCTACTGTTATTACGAAAGCCTTGATGATTTCAGGACGCATCTCTCAAGTGAAGAACATACGCGACGAGTAAGTATCCCTCTCTCTCTCTCTCTCTCTCTCTCCTTGTATCATAATTAACATTGTTTCATTGTTTAACTGTTTCCACTCTCGTCGTCAAGCAGGATGGTCGTTTTATTGGGTATTTTCAACCCAAGGAGAATGTTCATTCGGCCGAGTACGATCCACAGGCTTGGCGAGAGGCAAGTTTTTTTTGTTAATGTTAAACTAAAGATTTGTTGCTAAAAGGCCCGAAAACATTAATTGAAAGAAGAAAGTGTGCTTCTTGATTCTGAAGAGTAAAAAAAAAACAGTCCCATGTTTCATTCATATACAATGTTGTAGGTACACGAGATGAGACGTAAGGTGAAGAAGCAAACTAAGTCATTCGAGTACGATCGAGGGCATTGGCTCCGACAGGCAAGTTTTTCTTAAATGAAAACTAAATATTTTCAACAGATAGATAGATGCGATTTATCATAAAAACAGTTGGGGTCCCCAAATGTGAAAAATAGAAAGCATGTAATTGGTTTACCTACAAAGGCCCTAAAACATTGAAAAAAGAAAGTGTGGCTTCTAGATTCAGTAGAAGGGACTGAGATAAATAAATAAAAGTCCCATGTTTCACCAAATGCTCATGTTTCATTATTTGATATGTTGTAGGAAGAACGTAGGAAAGCATTCCGGACGATTTTTCCTCTTCGTTTACGTCTTACTAATCGTGGACGTAAACCTCGACGAAAATCTCAAACCTGCAAGAAAGAGTAATGGTATATATAGTAGTAATTTTAAATTAAACGTTGTTTTTCAAATTTACTGAATCTTATATGCCATATTTAATAGTAACTGTTTAGTACCTATACTACCTAGTAGTATGTGTTGAGTGCAATTAAATTATCTAAATCGTTGGGCCTAAAATCAAGATACTGCATATAAGTTACTTGCGACGGATCCAACTATCTGTTACTAAAAGAATTCTTTATTTAAAACCACAGAACATCCGCCTGACTTTTGCTGTACAACAATGATCAAGCTAGTCCATTGAGTCATCGAGCTTTTTCTTCGGTATATTAGAGTTTTAATTCTGAAAAGTTTCTGTCATGGAATTTGCATTTGATGGGGGAGGTAGGCTCAACATTTGTAGAGGTCCTAAAGGAATTGAATTGGATAAACCGAACTCTGTTCTGATGCAATTTCGATGCACATTATTCATTTTTTTCTCCTTGTTATAAATTAAACAGCTAAATAAAATACTGCAAAGAATTAATTATATTTATAAGCATGATGAGTTTTGTTGCTCCACACTTTTTTTCATTCCGTATCTTTCAAAAATCATCCTTTCTACTTTAAAAAAAAAAAAACTTCCAATCGAATGCTTTTGCTTGCTCTTGCGTTGCAAGTAAGCTACTACTACCGAGGACTCTGGTAAGATTCAGGAAACCATCTTTGTAATAGCCGATGTTTTAGCTTCACCAACAACGCAAAGGCTCCGTAGCATGGCAAATGCATCACTGCAACTGAGAAATACCTGTAAAAACAAAAAATGCCGCATCATTTGAATGTCATCAGCCCTTAATTTTCCAATGAAACAAATTAAGGAAGCATTGAAAAACATTATTATAATAAGCTTTGAAGTTACCATAGTGGAGCATAGTGTGATGATAAGTCCAGGAATGGGTAAGGCCACCTGTTAATAAACAACAATACTGTCAAAGTTAAGAATCATTACTGTAAAGAAACTAATCAGTAGAATTTGTATGAGATCATTTACCATATATGGACTAGAGAGTGGAGGGCCCATTGGAAGATAACATAAGCTATTGTCCAGAAGAAGAAGTAAGCAATTCTGAAGCATGGAAAGCTCTGTAATTATGAAAATTCAAAAAAATCAGATAAGGATCAATCAGAGGTTATACAGCTAATACATATTTCATTTGTTAGAATCTGAGATATTACCAGAGAATTCAATGCAGCATCACCAAGCAAGAAAATGGCGTTAAGAGAGTGCATGTTGATCACCAGCTGCAATATTTTGATCATATATAAACTGATCAACAAATGCTTTTTATGTAATGAGTCAAAAAATTCTATGTAGCTTATTAAGTTACTTACAACGTTGAGGCTATAATCATGGATCTCAAGGAACGGAACAATGATAAACCAGAAGACACAGTCAGTGAGCAAAACTGCACCTGCATTCATCTGTTTTAAGGCGAGATATCCAATTAAGAACTCTGAACTCATAACAACCCGATATAATCGTGTTGCATGATTATGAATTTTTGATCTTGATGATACCTGAAAGATTATTTGGAAAACATATCCCCAAAAACCAGCTGGATTACTAGAGTATTGGCTCTGTTGAATTGCATTATCAGCTCCTTTGGATCTTGCTCTCTCTGAGTCTATAGCTTCAATGCTATCTACTCTATCGCCAGCTGCTCTTTTGTTGTATTGGTAACATCCGTGGAGCGAAAGAAGCGAGCCTAGCTGTTCAAAGATATCAGATTACAATGTCACTAATTATAAGGTTGATAAGCAACATAATTAAGTTTTGAGACAGAACATTACTCCAAAATAGAGAGTGATCAGAGCAAAAGTCCACCTGCAAATCAAAACAATAAAGAGGAAAAACTGATTAGAGCCAATTACATAGACATTGGTTTTGTATCTATACTATCTATTGTCTAGAGATCGGATTCAAGAACTGTTGCTACTCTCTACCGTAATCAAGAATGTTACATTATTGCTCCTATATGCTTGTGAGGCTGCAAAATCTTTAATTCCCCACTTAACAATTCAACAATGTTTCTTTTTTTTTTTTTTTAATAAAAACAACCACAAATCTTAATTCAAGAATGTGTCAATCTCGACTCTTAATCAAGAATGTCACATTTCTTGTGAACCAGCAAAATCTTTAATTCCCAATATAAAAATTCAAGAAAGTTTCGATTTTTTTTTTCCTAAAACCCACCCAAAAACTTAATCAAGAATGTCACATTCTTTGCTTCTATGTTTATGAACCTACAAAATCTTTAGCCAAACCACATAACGATTCAAGAAAAGTATCAATTTTTTTTTCTCTTAAAAGACTCAAAAGAAATCTAAAGAGAGAGAGAGAGAGAGAGAGAAAGCTTACTGAGTGTAGTAGAAGAAGATGGTCGGTCCATCGACAAGGCCAATAACAATCAACATAATAAGAAGAACGAAGAAGGCAACGACACGAAAAGCAAGAAGCCAAGCTGGATGAATATTACGAAGACAAGGCCTCCAAGTCTCGTCTTCATATACATTCCCTGACCACTCTTTCTCTCCTCCGTCTACGTCACCGTCACCGTCACCGCTACGTTTCCGGCGATAGCCTTCGTATTTGAATATAAGAAAAGCAGTGATCACAGTCGCTATAGCCATCCATACACAGCAGATCATTACCCTCCAATTAAACCAGTAGCTTGATTCAGTTGTGTTCGCCGCTGTTGTTGATGGATGCCAAGCATCTTTTAACTCTGTATACGAAGATGGAGATAACATTGATGATGATGATGATGAAGCCATTATGCTAAAGTTTCAGTCTTTGAGAAATTAAAGATAGGGTTCAATGTTTGAAGGAAGAAAACAGAGTAGAGAGAAGAAACAAAAAAAACAGAGTAAAGAGAGTATGGTTTTAATTTTATTAGGAGGATTCAATAATATGTGAGAAAAGCATTTATAAAAGAAACAAAAACGAAAGGTTTAGGGAATTTGAAATCTTGAGTGGGGTGATTTTAGATTACGTGATGAAGCAAAGGGAGAGAGATTCGAAGCTTTAAACCATGTGTTCTTCTTGCACATAAAGAAGAAGGAACCATATAGACTATATATATCTGATCAGATTTTTTTAAAATATAAATAATTAAATAGTAAAGGAAAAGGGGAAAGAAAGTGAATAAAGAAGAAGAAGAAGAAGAGGGAGCTGAATTCGAAGCCAAGAAAAGAAATGATCCTTGCAAAAAAAATGTAAAAAGCCTGTGACTGTGTAAGAGAGGACACGATTCTTTGCTTCTTTGCTTTAGGAAAGACAAGTATTTTTAGTTACTTATTTCATCATATTATACCGAGAAAGAGAGAGAGATAAAGGGAGATAAGTAATCAAATGTTCAAATGTAATAACTATAAATAAATAATGGTGTTAAAAAGCATAATTTTCACTACTGAATTTTTTACAATAGAAGTTGAAAAATCCCACGTATATTTTAAAAAAAAGAGTAATGGATTCGAGGCAATCGGGTGAGGATTTATGTTTTGAAAGGAAGATATGTGTTTTAAATTTTATTTTTGGCATATACTCAAAGTTGATGCATTTGATACATGAGAATAGATATTATACACGTATACGTGGATAAATGGTTGAAGACTGTATATAGTATTATTATTTATAGATGATCAAAGGATAGAGAGAATCTATAAAGATGTGAATAAAATATTAAGGCATCTCTATGTGGAGTCTCAATCTTTTTGCAAATACCCAAAAAAGAGAGTATATAAAAAGCTAATAGCTCTCAAACAGACCACTGAGACGTATGCATTGTTTATGCGTGGTTTCTCTTTCACTATAATGCTACGTATGTACATATAGGTACCGTACATGGATATACGTATAAATTGGGAGATTCCATGTGGGGAGAGAGTACATAAATCAGAATTGGTTTGTGTTTAGTTAGGTTTTATGGTTCCACCACTCAAAAAGGGAATAAATTAATGTAATCCAAGCAAAAAGAAAAATAATTATGTGCAAAGGAAATGTTTGGGAGCTTTCTAAAAATAATGTGAACCGTTGGATCTTGAAAGATACTGATGTGTCAATGACAAATGAGAAAATTAAATGAAGGAACAGCTTTTGTTGTGGCCTATATTAATATATGCAAATTAAAAAAAATGTAATGATAGGTTGCTTTTGGTCAAAGGCAGAGACTGCGTGAAAGAATGGGACCAACCCAAACCCAAACCGAAGACTTTAAAGAGGTTTCAGAGATTACATGCAAAGAGACCACAGTCTGTGGGGTCCTTCTCTCATTCTTCTTATGAGTTTTCGAAGACATTAAATGCTTTGTACATTCTAAAAAAATCTCTATATGTTCGAGAAGAGAACAAATGTTTTCGAGTTTGAATCTTCGATGGTAAGCTAGCTCGTGAAACTAGTTGGATCACGTGATGAGGAACAATACAATTGTAGCAAATGTGGTTAGTGTGTATTCAGCGTGATTACTACTATAGTTGTCGCGAAATAAACAGAAGAGTCATCATGTGAATCAAAAAACAGAACGGATTGTTCTATTATTTGTTTGGGATATGTGTTTTTTTTTTTGGTTGAATTAAGTCGGTAGCTGTATGCCTATTTCTGGTGGGGTTTTACTTGTTTTTTGATTTTCTTGTCGATGATAATGCATGGCTTATTGCATACGATAAAAATATTCATTCATAAGAAGAAAACAAAGTACGATTTATATTAACAAAAATTCTTAATGGGCCATCATAAGGAATGCTTATTGGTAAATCCAAAGAAACAAGAAAACAAAATCTTTGTATTATTAAATACATAAACCAAAACATACGATACTAGTGGACCAACCTTGGGAAATGCTTATTGGTAATTCCAAAAGATTTTGATGCCTAATGTTGTAAGACTTTTGTCTCTTGTCATTACAACAGCCAATGCTATTTACGCATATATTTTCTTTTAAAGGGAAATCAATATACTTTAAATGTAATATATAATGACTATTACATTCACCAAATACTGTATGGTGTATCATACATCAGCGAGTCAATTTAATCAAATCTTTTTGCACCTGTTTAAAAATCTAACAAATTAGCGGCTTTCATGGCTTTGTTAAAGAAAACTTCTTTCTCAAATTGATTGTAACCATTAGCGAAAGACAAGAATAGAAAAGAGAAAAACGAATTGTTTTGTCCTTAAGATTATTTGTGAGTTGTGAAGGAACAAATTCTGTCGGCAGTCTTTTTTATTTCGTCATTTTTTTGTATTTTTCTTACATTTCTCATTAAAGTTAAAAAGACTCATATACTCATAATCTCAACTTAGAAATGTTAATATGTAATTAAATTTTCCTTTTAACTCCAAAAGGAGTTTCCAAATTAGAATCTAGACTTGGATTTGTTTGTTTGTGTAACAATATATATTTTGAGAGAAAATTAAACTAGTAGGACTAAGATAAAAAGAAACTAATAAATTCGTATATATAAATTTTGAAATTTTATTGTCATCGTATGTAACAGGTGAGGCTACAGGTCGGTCACGTAGGTTAAGAAGAGGATTCATGTGTGACAGAGAGACAGCTGTTACAAACGAAGCAAAAAGAGCGTGCAAGAGAAGACAGACAGCGACGCGTCTTGGCCGCTAAGTAAACGCGTTTGCAACAAAACTGCTGTTCTCTTCACGTTACTACTACTATACATTCCATTTTTTCAATTCGACAACACACACTTCTTGGATTTTTTTCATCTTTTCTCTCTATTGTTTTAATGAACAAACTCACAAGGTTCACTTCACAATCACAATGTAAATTTTAAATAATATAATACTGTATTACTGTATACATTATTTTCTTTATTTTTTTTCACCGTATAAATCCTATGAAGTAAACACGAAACGTTTGTTTTCATTTATCTATCTCAATAAATGTGTGTAGTTGCATTGATAAATATGACTTAAAACATAATTAGAGATATTTCTAAAATGCATTGAGAATAATAACATTTAGGAGACTGATTAGAAAAAAGCTCATTCGTGGTTCCACGAGCAAATGTACTAACTAAGAAATTTACAAAAGGGAAAGAGATTGGTACCTGTCATGGATTCACAAATTTCTTGCAAGACAGGAAAAAATGGGAAAGAAACACCCAAAGAAAAAGAAGAAAAAAAATGTTGAAACAAACGAAATAGATGATGTTTATATAACAAACCCAAAAAAAATATTGAAATGTATAAGAAAATACATATATAAGTAATATTGTAGTTTGATATTTAAGAGAGGGTGGAAAGCATGAGGAGCTTTAAAGACAATGAGAGGAGTCTTGCCAAATTGGGGTTTTACGAAAGGCAGTTAGTTAGCTTAGCTTGCATGTTTCAAGTGCTTTTGTTCTCCAAAGCAAGAATCATGTGTCCAAATTCCTTTAATTTGCTTAAAATTGTTTAACCCATTTTTTCAAGAAAACGAACCGTTTAGGTCTTTGTTATTAGTTTAAACCTTTTTAATCGAGACGCCGCATGCAATATATAAAAAATCTATTTTTTCAATAATCTAAATAGAGTCTTCTTAAAAAAAAAATTTGGGGTTACTTCTTAGAAAGATTTCAAACTATGTGCATACTGTATGTTACGTGTGAAGTTTTGTTAAAAAACTATTTTCATTTTTTCGAAAATTATATCATTTTTCCTTTTAAAAATTTCTACAACATGATGATCTAAGCAAATTTAAAAAATATAAATGTATCTACTGGGACATGTATTGGGGTTAAAGCCCATGAAGCTGAAGATCCAGGCCGTGGAAGCAATAACATATAGTGTGCTTATGGCATAAACAGGCCCAGCATAAATTTGTAAACGTTTTCGGCCTAGGGTTTTTTTTTTTACCGAACGACGCCGTTTAAGGTACTGTTTTGATTCCTTGGCCGAAGAGCAGACGCGACCGAAACCAAACCACCGTGTAGTCTCCATCTCCGCCACGATTTTGACTCGCCTGAATCATACCTCGAAGGAGCTTCACGAATCCTTTCCGTCAAAGAAGACAAGTATGTTATACCTTCCCTTGAATTAGTCCGATAATAGTTCATTAGGTTTGATCGAACCGATTACGTTTGTAATTTCGTGACCGCAATTTTAAGTTCTTCCTCTGCGTCGCCTCTCTGTTAATTGGGTTTCGAAGGGTTTCACTTTAAGCTTTGCTTCCATAGGGTGCTAACTACTCTAAACGTGATTGAAGGGTCTAAGTAAGTACTGATGATTAGCTAATAGATGTTTACAAATTTTCCATTATAATCTTGATTTTGTAAGATGTTCCCATTCAACCTTTGATTTGTAAACGTGACCCAACTGATTTTGGGAGCAACACTCTCTTTGGTTCTTGATGTTGATGTTCCCATTGAATATTCAGGAGCACAACCTCTGAATTTGGAGCATTGTTTGGTTTGAAACAAATTCAAGAACAAGCTTCTAGGTGGTTAACGTCTCTGCGTAACATAAGAGATGAAAATGTATTTTCCTATTTTTTTTCTTTTGGTATCATCATGATGATGTATGTATGTGCTTGATTCCTTGTTGGTTTTGTAATCAAAATTTTTGTGTGGGGGTGGTGTTGGCAGAGTTAAGGCAAATGCAGGAGCACTTACAAATTTCGAGGTGCTTGATTTCCTAAACTCAAGAGGTGCATCAAAAGATACTACTAGAGTTATAGCTCCAATTGCTAGATCAGAATACAAGGTAAGGTTCTTCTTGCTTTCCTTCTTCTGGTCTGATTTTGGCCTTAGAAGTAAGAGTTGTGCTTTTGCTAATAATTCGAACTATCTTTCTTTGTATAGGTCTATGATTATTTGTTGGAGACTGCTGCTTCCACTCAAACACGAGAGAGCGTTAACAAATTCGCCGATAAGTGCAAAGATTTCAAAATCGCCAAAGCTGAGATTCTCAACATCATCAATCTCCGGCCTTCTTCTATTGTCGAATTGGATCCGGTTTGTGTTTGTTTTTTTCTTTCTTGTTGTTGTTTCCGTTGTCATGAACATATCTACAATTGCATTTAACAGTTTATTTTTCTTGTATATAAACATATCAACTCACTTATTGTGACTCTCTTGTAGATCATAGAGAAGGCCCCCGAGGGACAGGAAGAACGAGTAATCGACACAGATGGGATATTAGAGCTTGTGAAGGATTTGCTACCGCCTCTGCCTACTACTGAAACTGAAACTCCTAAAGATAATGACGAAGAAGAAACAGACAACGGTGAACAGTCGTAGCATGCAAATGAAGTTTTCGAGTTGTTTCTCTTGTTAGCTTAAAAATATATGTAATCTAGCTTCGAAATGAAACTGAAATTGTACTAAACTAGATTAAGTTAAAGATGATTTAATCTTGGTTTCATATTCTATAATCGCTAAAACCGTATTCAACATAAGAAAAGGAATCGAAATTCGTAAACTAAATTGTGCACCATGTAGAGATTAGGTCCATTACTTTCGTGATTTACAAAAACATTGAGTTACGACCCACAAAAGTAGAGAGGAATATATTCTACAATTATACTAAGAAAAGAAAAAAAGGAATACTAGACCTTATTTTATATACTTTTCTTGTCGAATATTATTTCAAATTTTCGTTGGATAAGCGTAAGGTTTGACATCTTGACATATAACAAAATAGGTATCTCAATTCTCAACCTTTTTGAAAGCATATGTAATCCATTCCATTACAGCGAGGGTATAGAAATATTCAAAACTCGTATACATATGGTTGAGGTGGAGTATATACTTAGACATAATCAGAACTTTCGTATACTAGACACGTATTCGGATCATGGTGTTAATGAACATTCAAGAAGAAACACTATTGTTGGTTTGTGATCTCAATTAGACATAGGCTCAGTTCCTTAATGTGATGGTTCAGTGGTGATCATCACTGTAAATGAATACTATTGTGTTTGATCAGTTACGTTGGTTTGGCTTAAGCATGAAGCTGTTAGTAAGTTAGAATAATTTTTTATATGCTTCTACTGCCTTCCTTAATTTAGTACTAATAAGAAATTGTAAATTCCTTAAGAATACTCGTTTTACTAGTACTCCATTTGCCTAACGTTAGTAAATCACACAATTCTCTCGAGCTTTCTACATATTTACCTATATACTCTATTTTTTCAAATGTTGTATTGTATATAACAACATCATATGTTATCTCGTTAAGACTCATAATTTCATGATGATATGATGATGTAACGAACAAATAACGAGTGATGCAATGGAACAAAAGATACGCGGGCGGGATAGATATACTTTTGCTATCTTTGAAAAGTGGTTCTCACTAGCTAAATTGTGGAGAGATATATATAAATGTGCCAAAGAAATTGTCTTCGTCACGCTTAGCTTATCTTGTGTGATTTATTCTCTCTTCACACTATTCTCGATGCCCTTTTATTCCTCTTTCCTTTCTTGCTTTTTAGTATTAGTTTTTAGTTTTGTTCTGTTTTTATTTTAAAAAAATATCATGTGATGAACCAACTATGAAGTATTCTCCCTAGATCCTTACAATCTTCAGTTTCCCACTTGTCTCATATAGTTACGAAGCTTTCTCTTTAAAGTTATTTGTATTTTCGGGTCATTAATTAATTAACTATACTCAGTACAATTGTGATTTGTCTGATACGAATGATGAACAATATGTAATGTCCCCGAGAGGATTTTATTTATTTCAGAGATAGATTTTCCAGCTTTAGTATTAGATATATTCCCGAGAGGATAATATCCGTGCCGATAAACTTGCAAAATGTGCAAGAGCACGAGGTTTCTGTTTTTCCCATGTAAGCTCGCCGGTACCTAATTGGCTCTCTCTCGAAGAGAGTCACTTCCGATAACTTAATATATGGGGTTTGATCGTCAAAAAAAAAAAATATGTAATGTCCTCTAAATGATGTTTGTATTCGTGTTAATCTAGGTTATGAGTTATGACTAGGTCTGAGCTTTGTTCACTGTATTTTGAAGAAAGTTGTTTTATTATTATTTATCGTGATCTTTAATCATCAGTAAAAAATATTGAAATTCAACGTACGTCAGATTCAAATGTACGAAGCTATAATCTATAGTGCGTAGTCTTATATGATAGCCTTAGTCGTCCTTCACTTTTCAATATTTTAATTATAGTCCATAGTCCATAGCATGTGTCGCAATACAATGGGAGGTGCCTCCGGCGGAAATTCGTTTTGAAATCCCACCATCATCAACTCACCAAATATAGTCACAATATTTTTCTCTTTCTGACGGCCAATCGTAGTATATGTAAGCTATTTTCAGTCATTTTATTATATATTTATATGTATCTCTGTCGTAACATTATATTGTATGTAGGGTGAAAATATAAACGCTTCATGGGGATCTTATAATCTGCATTTGTAATGTGTAATTTGCACAAAACACCAAATTAATTATGGTTTTTTCTTCACTTTCTTACATATCAAAAGACTATGTAGTGCACCCAAAATTCATGAAAACCTAGCTAAAACTCTTTGGTATCTTTTTGATGTATAGTTTGTTTGGCAAACTCCTGACGATCTTGTATTTCTATTTTATTTGTTCTTATTGAACTTTATCCCACCACAAAATATGCAATCTCAAATTCACTTTAATTTGATAACTAAACTGTTCCTTAACCGAATTTTCCTATATACACTCAATGTTATTATTAGTATACTGGCAAGACTAATTCGAAGTTTGAGCCTCGAAGGTTATTATTAATCCATGGAAGCCGGCTAAGAGAGAAACTTTTACATACAAAAAAAAGAGAGTTATTCAGAGACAAAAAGAAAACAGAATATAAATAACCTCTTTTCTTTGATGATCAGTTAAGGGAAATACTTTCCTAACAAAGATTAATGCATTTGTTAACCACATTTAACATTTTGCAAGATAGTTTCATATTTTTATTTGATAAGCTTTGAAAAGAGAAAAACAAATTCATAACTTTAGACTATTTGTGTATATATCCTCCTACAGTCGGGTAAATAATCGTTTTAATTAACAAGCGTAATGCTTACTCAATCTAAGAAACGAAACCTGTTTACTAAAAAGCACTGTTACTTACAGCCCTCAAACTTTTGCCTCTTCTTTATCATCGGATCAAACTCTTTAACCTTTATTTCGAAATCCAATAATAGGAAAATATCAAAAGTGGTTTTATTAACTCTTTGAATAATTTACTAATGATTCAGGGAAGTCAGAAAAAACCAAAAACTTGAATCATATTATTAACAACACATGTAGGAAAAGTGACATGTGGCAAGAGAGAATAGATACTTTGCTTGAGAGGAGCGAGCGAGTGGAACCCATCCCATTACTAGTCCAGTCCCAGTAGTGTCCCACCATAAGTTCTCAAACTCTCAATCCCTTCTTCTTCTGTCCTTCTTTATCGTAAGTCTCAAAACACAGACAAAACTTACGATAAAGATATTATTCTCTCTCACTTTTGTCTCTGTTGTGTGACGATCAAGCCGCTATTTCTGAACCCATCCGACGGCTCACCTTCTTCGTTTAGGTCCCATGGCTTTAATCGCAGCCGTTGGATCAGATAAAGATGATTTGGTCAAGTTGACGTAGACCCACCCAAAGAATGTGGGTCCGAGGATTTTGGAACCACCGACGCTTTCTTTTTCCTCCTCCTCCGCCACATCCGTATCTATATACACTTATAGAGACATTTTATTAATAATACCAAATCACTCGAAATCAAAGTTTTTAACTTTTATCATGATCACACCAAAGCGAGGCCGTATTTAACTTTTCAAAAATCAAAATTTTGAATAAAAACAAATCTTTTGTACCTCCAAACAAAACATATTGATTAATTAATATCTACATATCAAGAAATTAAAGAAATAGTAAAAATACACAGATACTGAGAATTACTCACCGTACCCTATATTATTTCTAAAAATAGAAAATTCAAAGGAAGCTCCATAGTTCTCGTTTTGGTGTCCATATTTTAATATTAAACTTCTAATAAATGTGAACCAAACTAATAATTATATCCATTGTATTTATATTATTTTGTGGCTTAAAACTAAGATCACCTGAGTTTATAAATTAAGCATTTTTCTTCGAAATAACATTTTTATTAATTTGAAATGATTTATAGTAATATTTTAAAATAATATTAAACTTGGAAAAAAAAAAGTAAGAAACAAATAAGTGTGAACTAATAATAACTTAAGTAAGCAGTAGAAGTAGCTTTGAGTGGAGACAGCAATCCCGAGGAGAAGAAGGGTCCTCTTCTCGCTTCCTTCTTATTCACATCCCAACCCCCAAACTCTTCCTTGCATTCTCATCTCATTTCTCTTCTCTCTCTCTTGATTTTGTTCAACAACTTCTCTTAAAATTCTCACTCTCCCCCCAAACTAAACAAGCAAACAAAACACAAAAATGGGTCTCACTTCTCTTCAAGTCTGCATGGATTCTGATTGGCTTCAGGTACTTTCCCTAGCTCAGACCTCCATTGTCTTTGTATATTGTCTCTTTTCCAAATGAAGATATATAGGACTTCAACCATTTCAAGCTAAATTCTTTTGTTAACTATAAACACAAAAATGACAAATATTATGAAGATATGTTTGTGCTTTATACGTACTTCATTAAAATTTGAAATTGTTTGGCCTATTTTAAATATGTAAATTGTTGTCTTTCTAATGAATTTGTTTTGTCACATGTAAGTACAAATGCAAAAGCAAATATCAGGATTGATACAATTTAAATCTTACTCATCTTGAACCATTGTTTCTGTCGTGCATTATCATACTTCGATTATATATATAGCAATTCCACATTTGATATGGTTATGTGCATTGTGATTATGTTAGGAAGCTGAGTCATCAGGAGGAAGCATGTTAGACTCTTCGACGACTTCTCCATCAGCAGCCGACATACTCGCTGCTTGCAGCACTAGACCACAAGCCTCGGCCGTGGCTGTAGCTGCCGCGGCTCTGATGGACGGCGGAAGGAGGTTGCGTCCACCTCACGACCATCCTCAAAAGTGTCCTCGTTGCGAGTCAACACACACTAAGTTCTGTTACTACAATAACTATAGCCTCTCTCAGCCTCGTTACTTCTGCAAGACTTGTCGCCGTTACTGGACCAAAGGCGGCACTCTAAGGAATATTCCAGTTGGTGGTGGATGCCGGAAAAACAAGAAACCATCTTCC